>NC_022026.1:55237672-55310171 GCF_000317375.1 Microtus ochrogaster
TTGCCATTGTTCTTGAGTTCTCAGTAGTCCTCATTGTCCGCTATGTTCAGCAAGTCCGGTTTTATCCCATGCTTTTTCAGACCCAGGCCAGCTGGAAGATGATTTTTTTAAAAAAAGATTTATTTAGTGGGATGATGCTGGTGCACACCTTAAATCCCAGAATTTGGGAGGCAGAGGCAGTTGATTTCTGAATTCAAAGGCAGCCTGTTCTACAGAGTTAGTTCTAGGACAGCCAGGGTTACATAAAGAAACCCTGCCTTGAAAAACCAAGGTAAATAATTTTTTAAAATTTATTTATGTACCTTATGTATATGGGTGTTTTGTCTGTATGTATATTTGTACACCAGGGGAGGGCATTAGAACCCATGGGTCAATAGCTTGTGAGCCGCATGTGCTTTCTGGGAACTCAGGACCTCTGGAAGAGCAACTGGTGCTCTCAAGTGCTGAGCCATCCCTTCAGCTGCAAGACTAATTTTTTAAGTTATATACAAAAGGCTTTACTGAAGCCTCTCCTGGAAGCTCGTAGAGGACAGAGCTATGTGTGAACTATTTTACAAACTTACAGACAAATGTATTTGATTATCCTAATTGACTAACTGTGACAGGCAACTGATTTGGTGACTCTATATAAAACTTTAGACAATTTGTGGAAAATTTGGAAAATGATGACACTGGTTTACCCTGGATAAACTGACAAAAGAAAAGAATGAGCTCCATGATGAAATTAACTGATTTCTCCCATCTCAGAATATTGTGAAAGACAACAGTGAATTCAGTGATAAAATAAACTGGTTCCGAATGGTCATAAACAGTCTTATGATTTCAAAATGTGCCCTGGAAGACGATGTTTTCTCCAGCAGACAGAGCACAAGTCGTGGAAGATCAAACCAAGGCCCTCAGTATAAGAATGCTGAATTACAGTAAAAATTCAAACCTCAACCTTGGAGGGTGTCAGCAATTACAGTAAGGGTACTGGTTAAAAACAGGATTATGTAACTTGTGATAAGGACATGGGAGGACCCCACTGAAGTTGAGAACTCTGAATCTTTAGATACTCACCCGAGGAAGTAGTCCCTCTGTCCTCAGCAGAAGTACCCTCAGTCCACCCCTGAAATACTGCCCTTTCTGCTTTGATTGAGGAAATCAATCCAGAGTTGTCCGCTAAACCAGCAGTGACTTTCACTGAAGGCGATGGCAGGCAAGACAATACTGTTGTCCCTCAGGACCCAGAAACAGTTGCCTCTAGTCCTATAACCAGACTCAAGGCAAAGCAGGAGCCTGGAGGGGAGGTAGAAAGTATAGTGCAGGAGGAGATGCACTAAGCTACTAGAGCTTAATGAGTTTGCTATTTCATTCAAGCAGAAGGCTGGAGAATACGTGTGGGAATGGACTCAAAGGGTGTGGGATAATAGTAGAAGGAACATAAAACTAGATCAGGCTGAGTTTATTGATAAGGGGCTACTGAGTGGAGATTCCAGGTCTAATATAGAAACTTAAATAGTTAAAAAAAAGATGCCAGCATTTGACTGGTTGGCTGAAGCTATTGTCAAAAGATGACCTACTGAAAAGGAGTTGGAGATGCCTGGTATCCCTTGGTTTAATGTTGATGAAAGGATTTTAAGACTCAGGGAAATTGCAATAGTAGTGTTGGTATGCTTTGTAAAGCTCAATCTTCACAATGAGAAGAAGGCCCAGAAGATATGGCCTTCATGAATCCTGTATGATGCAAAATGGTGAGGGGGTACCAAAACATCTGAAGACCTTCGCTGTCGCCGTTTTCCTTGTGCCAGACCTTAGTTAGGGCTGGATATGCTGCTGCTCAGCTGAATGAATTAAATGCAATGAGTTTAGTTGGGCCCTGAAGTAACAGGGGCCAGGTGGCAGTATTGAATTTCCAGAGACAAGGTGACCATAGTTATTGTAATGGGCAGCATAGACAATGCAATATCCATAATAGCCTGACATAGGCAATGTGGTTTTTATGGAGGCATGACCCATATATACCTTTGGTACTGGCTAATAAATCATGGTGTTTCGAGACATGAAATAGATAGGCATTCTGCATTTTTGTTTGATCTGTATAAGTGGGGAAAACTCTCAAACGAGAAAGGTTCCATTGGGTTGTGGCAATAGGGAATCTCAGACTGTAACCCAATTTCAAGACTTGAGCCAGTTTGGAGACCCAGAATCCCTTGAATGAAGGGACGGCTAGGTTCTCCTGACGTAGGAGCTTGATCAATTCTGCTTGAGTTTAACTGTTAGCCTTTCTCCAGTCCTTTCCCAAATAACCTATGGCCTTTTACAAAATATAACTGTACAATGGGGGAAAAGAAACAATCAGACTTTCCAGGATCTGATGGATACTGATTCTGAATTGACAAATTCCAGGAGATCCCAAGAAACACTGTGGCCCTCCACTTAATTTAAGGGATTGTGGAGGTCAGGTGATTGATTAATGAAGATTTGGCTGAAGTCAATCTTACAGTGGGTCGAAAGGTTTCCAGAACTCATTCTGTGGCTGCTTCCTCAGTCTTATAATGTGTAATTGGGATAGATATACTTAGAAGTTGGCATTGGTTCCTTGATTGTGGAGTGAGGGCTATTAGAGTTGGAAAGGCTAAAGGGAAGCCTTTAGAGTTGCCTCTGCCAGGGAAAATAGTCAATCAAAATTAATATGGCATCCCAGCAGGAACTGCAGAGATCAGTGCCACCATCAAGCACTTGAAAGATGCAGGAGGATGGTTTCCACCACATCTCCCTTTAACTCTCCTATCTGGCCAGTGCAGAAGACAGATGGATCGTGGAGAATGACAGTTGATTGTTGAAAACTCAATCAGGTAGTGACTCCAATTGCAGCTGCCATACCAGATATGGTGTCCTTACCTGAGCAGATTAACACATGTCCTGGTACATGGTATGCAGCTATTCATCAATAAATGCTCTTTTCTGGTACGTGTTCATAAGGACCACCAGAGGCAATATGCTTTCTGTTGGCAAGGCCAGCAATATAAAACTGCAAAGTTTTATGTCAATGATATATCAACTTTCCAGCTGTGTTACAACTTAGTTCAAAGGGATATTGATTGTCTATCTTTTCCACAAAGCATCACATTGGTTTACCATATTGTCGACATTGTGCCAATTAGACCAAGTGAGCAGGAGGTAGTTGGAGTTGTTGGTAACAAATACATGCATCAGAGGATGGGAAATAATCCAACTAAAATTCAAGGGCCTTCTATCTCAGTGAAATTCTTTGGAGTGCAGCAATATGGGGCATGCAGAGATATTCCTTCTAAGGTGGAAAGGATGGCCCCTCCCACCACCAAGAAAGACGCACAACACTTACTGGGCCTATTTGAATTTCAGAGGCAGCACATTACTCACTGGGGTGTTTGTTACTCTGGCCCATATACCAAGTGACTTGCAAAGCTGCTATCATTGTGAGTAGCCTGGAACAGAAGGCTCTTCAACAGGTCCAGGCTGCTGTGCATGCTGCTCTAGCACTTGGGGCATATGATCTGGCAAATCCGAAGGAACAGGAGCTGTTAGTGGTATATTGGGAAGCTGTTTGGAGCGTTTGGCAGGCCCTTACAGGTGAATCACAGGAGAGACTTTGGGATTTGGGAGCAATGCTCTGCCATCTCTGAAGACAACTCTTCTCCCTTTGAGAGACAGTTCTTGACCTGTTATTTTTCCTCAGTGGAAACTGAACATTTTGACAATGGACCACCAAGTTACCATGATACCTGAGCTGCTCAACATGAGCTGGGTGTTATCTGACCCACCAACTCACGAAGTAGGATGTGCACAGCAGCAGTCTGTTATCAAATGGAAGTGGTATGTATGTGATTGGGCCTGAGCATATCCTGAAGGCACAAACAAGTCACATGAAGACACCGCCCAAATGCCTATGGTTTCTACTCCTGCTACAATGCTGCCTGCTGCCAAGTATGCACCTTATAGCCTCATGGAATGTTCCTTAACATCAGTTGACTAAGGAAGAGAAGACGAAGGCATGGTTTACTGATGGCTGTGTACATTATGCAGGTACCCCCAGAAGGAGACAGCTGAAGCATTGCAACCCCTTTCTGGGGCAACTCAGAAAGATACCAGAGAAGGAAAATCTTCACAGTCGACAGAACTTGAAGTAGCACACATGATCATACATTTTTTTTTTGGAAGGAGAAATGGCCAGATGTGTGACTGTTCATTGATTCACGGGCTGTAGCCAATGGATTGCCTGGATGCTTAGAGACTTGGAAAGAACATGATTGGAAAGTTGGTGAGAAAGGCCTCTGGGGAAGAAATATGTGGACAGATCTTTGCAAATGGGAGAGAAGGATGTGAAGATACCTGTGTCCCATGTACATGCTCATCAAATGTGACTTCAGTAGAGGAGTTCAATAACAATGTGGATAGGATGACCTCTTATGTGGACACCAATTAAGAGAGTATCAGTGGTTATTATATTTAAAAAGAATGTCCCTTAAGGGACATTGTCACTTATCCTAAAATTTATAATTCATTTGGGGTTGTATGAGGGATATAATGCTAGGCATAATTATGACCTGGTTAAATATATAATGCATTGATAACTGCACATGAGATAGTTTTATCATGTTAGGCATAATTATGGCCTGATTAAATATATAATGCATTAACAATTATACATGAGATAGTTTTATCATGCTAGGCATAATTATGATCTGATTAGATATATAATGTATTAAAAATTGTATGAGATAGTTTTATCATGCTAGGCACAATTATGACCTGGTTAATGTTTTCACTTGGAAATAAAGCATGGCATAAGGAGATGATTGTGTATCAAGTTGACAAGGGGTGGATTTTGATGGCTTAATTTTTGGTTGTTAACTTGACTCCATCTGGAATTAACTAAAACCCACGTGGCTGGATAAATCTATGAGGGATTTCTTTTTTTTTTTGTGACAGAGTTTATTTGTGTAGGCCTGGCTAACCTGGAACTCACTCTTTATGTAGACCAGGCTGGATCAAGCTCATAGAGATCTACCTGCCTTGGTTTCCCAAGTGCTTGGATTAAAGGTATGAGCCATCACTGCCCAGTGGGGATTTTTTTCTTAATTAAATCATTTGAAATGGCAAGACCCACTTTTAATTCAGATCTTCTGAGGTAGGAAGATCCACCTTTAATCTGGGATATGTCTTCTTCTGGCAGCCTATGCCAAGGACATGGAAGATGGAAGCTTGCTCTCTTGGCCTGCTTACTTTCCGTCGAAGAGTCACACTAAGACCCTTTAACCATCTATCACAATGCCCATGAGAAGTCATTTCCATTTTTCAGGAGCTACTATTTTAAATATCTTCCTAATTCCTTTTATCTCTACTCACTGTTTACTAGGTTCAAGACTAAATGTGAATGTCTAGGCTTCATGTCACCTGAGTGAAGATTGGTATACTGGAATATGCAGCCATGTTTCTGTTCATGCCTGACAGCACAATGCAGTTCCCAACTCCCTTTTCAAGCTGGGTTCTCCTGCAGGTACTTAGTCTCAGACACCTCTATTAACCTTGTTGCTCAAGCTGAAAAACCTCAGCTTTTACCTGATTCTTGTTGGGCACACCTCATTAAGAACTCCTTTTGGCTCTAAGAAACTAGCTAGAATCCTTCGAATTTTCATTATTCTGGCCCCAAATTCCAGATTCTTATCTGTTGCTACAAATGCCTACACTTCATTCCTTCTATCTCCTGTCTGATTTCTAGCAGCAACCATTTTTTGAAAGTATGATATCAGACCTCAGCCTAAAACCCTTCCAGTGGCTTTCCAACATTAATGGGAATAAACATCAAATTCTTCAGTTACCTAGCATGCAGTGGTGGTGCACGACTTTACTCCCAGGACTCCAGGAGGCAGAGGCAGGTCGACGTCTGTGAGCTTAAACCAGCCTGTTCTACAGAGCTGATTCCAGGACAGTGAGGGCTGCTACACAGAGAAACCCTGCCTTGAAAAACAGAAAGAAAGAAAGAAAGAAAGAAAGAAAGAAAGAAAGAAAGAAAGAAAGAAAGAAAGAAAGAAAGAAAGAAAAAAAGAAAAAAAGGAAGAATAGAAGGAAGGAAGGAGGAAAACTCTGATACTCTTCTCTCTTACCCACTTTTACTTTCTATTTAAAAATTTTATCATATATGCTTGTGCACACACATGTGATGGTCACTCATGGAGATCAGAAAACAACTTTGTGGAGTCAGGTTGCTCCCTCTCCCTTTACCTGGGTTCTGGGGACTGAACTCAGGTTGCCAGGCTTGTTTGGGAAGCGCCTTTACCTGCCAGGCCATCTTGCTTGCCTCCAATTTTAAAATAAACTCACCATACTGCCTCATCTAACTTTTCTCACCTCCCATTCAGTTATGTTAACCTTGCTGCTACTCCACTAGTATCTCAAGAATCCTCCCAAAACATAGACCTTATACTTAATTATTCCCTCTGCCTGGATAATGCTTCCCTAAGGAATGTCTTTGTTCAAATATCATTTCATCAAGGAGGTTAATTCTGCTTTCCCTAATGAAATGCATCCCTGTTATTTGTTTCTGTCAACTCGAATGGACATAAGGTGTACAAATATATCATGTCCATGACCCTGTTTTTGTATTAAAATAACAGTTGAATTGGTAGACTGAATAAAGCAGATTGGCTCTCTAATGTGGGTGAGCCTCATCTGATGAAGATGAACACAAAATACGGGATGATCCTTCTGGCAGCAAGAGACTGGCCTGACTGACCTAAGTGGGGATAGCCATCCTTTCTCTTCCTGTTTTACACAACACTGGCTTTCTTGGGCCAGTATTTGGACTAGATCTTACACAACCAACCTGTTGTTTCCATAGCTTTTGTATTAGACAGGAGGTTAGGTATTTGAATCTCAAAGGACTTTTATGTTGGACCCCTTCTTCATCGTCAACAACTTGGAAAATAAAATATCCAGAAAAATTATCAGGATTTTAATAGTTGTCAGGAAAATTGGATCCAAGTCATATCCCTCACTGTATAAAAAGTTAAACAGATAACTTTTTAAACCTGGTGCCAAAATCCATAAACCTTACATGATTACTGATAAAGAAGGATGTGTCATTCCCCGTCTAGTAAGACGTAAGCTGTGGTGTTTGAATGAGAATGGCTCATTCTTGAACACTTACAGGCTCATGCTTGAACACTTAGTCCCCAGTTGGTGGAATTGTTGGGAAAGATTAGGAGGAGGTGCTTTGAGGCTCTCAGGTGCTGCTCCATTCAACATGCATGTTGCTTGCTGTCCATGCTGTCCTACCATGATAGTCACAAAGTCAAGAAAATAAAATGCTTCCTTCTATAAATTACCTTGGTCATAGTATTTTATCACAGCAACGAACAAGCAACTAATATATAACCCAAACAAGCCTATCAGTCACTTGGACAGGACAAAGTCCCTCAGGAATAGCCACTTATTCTAGAGAAATACTTAAAATATAGTATTTCATCTGCCTAAATTGCATACCAAGGTTGAGTCTCCCTGGCCATTGTTTGTCCTTGCCCCATGACTGTATACTCTAAACTAACTTTGTCTTGTCTGTCTTTGACACTACACTTTGTGTTTTGCCCGAATTCATTTGATGGAGATCACAAGGGTCTGAGAGATAAAAAGAGTCCAGACCAAGATCCTTGATACATGTGAACTCAGACTGAGGCATGATTGGTTGGCTATTCTGTGTCTCATTTGCCAACTACAGATCCCTGGGATTTCTCAGATTTCCATAATCACATGAGCCAACCCCTATATTTACGCACTCGTGTGCACAAGCGCCAGCATGCACACACATACCCCACGCCACCCCACCTCTTTTTCTCTTGAGAAGGCCCAATATATTTTCATTTATTGCTTTAACGGGTTATCAGGAATTTGGTAGCTTGAAATGATAAAACTTTATTATAGTTTTAGAGGTCAAAAGAACGATTTGTTTCATAGGGCTAAACTCCAGGTGTCAATATGGTTATTTTCTTCTTAAGGCAGCTGGGGTTCTAGAAGCCACTTCATCCCTCTGTCAGTTCCTAGTGGCTCCACAATAGGCTTGTGGTGACCTGCTTTCACCTTTTAAATTTTTTTATTGATTATTTGGGAATCTCACATTATACACCCCAACGGTGCTCACCTCCCTGTCTTCCCATGTCTGTCCCCCACCCCCACCTCTTACCCTGCCTCTAGGAAAAACCAAATCTATTTTGTGTTGTCCATATATCACTGGTGCATGGTCAAATTCCTAGTGGCCACCTGCTTCCATTTTTAACAGTGATTTTTAGTCTTTCTCACAGTCTCTTTTGATACTGATTGTCCTGTCTTCCTCATCCAAATTTAAAGTGTCCTTATATGTGGTGCTACATGGATCATGCAGGAAAATCTTACTTCATTGAAAGGCAGCTGATTAGTAGCTTTAATTATGTAGGTAACCTTAGTTTCTCCTTGCTAGGTAATATATGGACAAATTAAAAAAATTAGAAGTGGGTAACTATACTGCCTACCTCAATGCCTTCCTCCAACACTGTTGTAATTTTCTTCTTAGTACATTTGTATCCCAATAAAACATACATAACTGCTTACTGTCCATTTCCTTTATTTAAATAAAGAGCCCATGAGTTCAAGGGGTTTGTTTTGCTGACCCCTGTGTCTCAGGCTCTGAAGGTATTATTTGAATCATAATAAATTGTGGACTAAATTTCTGACTAAAATAATAAGGCTTGCAATTTTGTTAGTAAGCATTCCTGCTTCAAAGAGAAGTCAGGAATTTAAGTAGGAAACCATAAAGCTCTGTTTTGCAAAGTACTGTTTTTGGAGACCTAAAACAGATACACATCCCCCCTTTAAAAGGGCTCTAGGGAAACAGAGACTATAATCCTTCACAATAGCAGTTAAGGGAAAACTTAAATATTGCAAAATTGTCCTGGCAGTCAGGGATTTTACCAGTTATACCAGCACTGGAAATTTTCAATCAAGATCAGGCCAGGATTACTAACATAGATTTTCCAACTGCTGTCAATCCATAAGGTATAGATAAGTTATTTTTAAATATTGATTTCACATAATTATTCTGTGCAGTAGCTTTTTGTGTTTTTCTTTTTACTATAAAATTCATATATCACAGATATCAGACATTTAAAATCTTTTCTAGTACTTGGTGCTAAAATTCTGGCTACATTCTCAATTTTATTTTAAACTTTTTTCCAATAAGCAAATTCTCTTCTCTAGAATAAATGAAAGTTTAAACTCTTAGTGCAAAATTCAAGATATGAGAAAAAGAAACACAGACACTGCAATCCCTAACAGCAAACATTTATTTACAATCCAAGTTAAGGAATACATATATTTATATATGTGTGTATATACATACACACACACATATATATATATATGATTTTTTGAGACAAGATCTTGATATATATATCCCTGGCTGGTCTAGTCCTCCCTATGCAGACAAACTGGCCTCAAACTTGCAGCAATCCTCTTGTCTCTACTTCCCAAATGCTGGGATTATAGGCATGAGCTACCATGCCTGGCTGAGTCACGGAATATTTTTAATGCATGCTGAGAAAACAGTAATACTTCAAACTTACATGTGTATATTTGATAACGAATACAAGAGGATGCTGGGAAGGACTTTGGCATACACTATTTAAAGCAGGTTATCGGAACACAAACACCATTAGAATCATGTTATCAGAACACTTACATATATCACCTACATTTATGTTACACCAACTTCATGGACACCCCATCTTCTAACTCCTCACTGGCTATTTGAATAAATAGCATTCAAAGTTAAATGGTAAGACTGGGGAGTAGAGAAGAAATACAGAAGTGTTAAGCATCACAATATTTTAGAGTCTACATTTATGAATACAACAATAAAATTAAGAAACAGTGTTTCAATTTTAGTGTGGGAAACAATATTCGGCAATGCTTAGCGCATGAGAAGACACTGTTTTGGTCCATCCACTCTTTCCAGCTTTTCAAAGTGTTTCCTGGCATTGCGGATGTTGATCAGAGTAGCTGCAGAAGCTGAGGGTGGGGGGTAGGGAGACACCCAACAGAGTAAGAAGAGCAGTCAAAGGAATGTCTTTCTAGTAAAAGCAAATAAATTAAAAGATCCAAATCCTTCAGTGTATGCCAGAGAAACTTACAGGAGCAGGAAGCCTTAAGTTATGAAGATTTGATATTTCTAAAGCAGATTTTCACATATCTTAAACATAAAATTTCACAATCTTTTGGTTTGAGACTAATAGAATAGACCTCAAGAAATATCTGATGCTACCTTTAAATATTAACATAAAATAGATAAAACCAGAAGACAGATAATGTAAACATGTGGGAATATTCTGGAAACACTGAGAACCTTTAGTCTAATGGTTGTAGCAAACATGGCTTCCAAGGCATGGAAATAAAAAATACTACCCCCTAATGCTCATAACAGAAATATACAGCCGTGGAACATGGAATTCACCTTTAGTAACTTAGAGGTTACATGGCTAGTATTTTAAAAGTTCTGGAATCTGGGTTCTTTTTTCTTTTTCAAACTCCGCAATTAGTAATTTGCTGTGATAGTCTGAATGTAACTGGCTCCCATAAGCTCACAAGGAGTGGCACTCCTGGGAGGTGTGGCTTTTTTGGAGGAAATGTGTCACTGTGGAGGCAGGTTTTGAGGTTTCCTATGCACAGGAAATCACCTAGTCAACTTCCTGCTGTCTTCTGGTCAAGTTTAGCCAGCTCCATGTGTGCCTGCGCGTTGCTATGCTACCCATCATGATAATGGTCTTAACCTCTGAAACAGTAAGCCACCACCTCAATTGAATGTTTTCTTTGTAAGAGTTGCCATAGTCAAAGTGTCTTTTCACACAGTAATAAAAATCTTAAGAAGCCTGCTTTCTTAAATTCTCATTAAGCAAAACATAATACATGAGAAAAAATCATTTTCAGTTCTAAAATGTAAGCTTATTAAATAAAATTATTTAGAACTACTACTACCACTACTAATTTCTTTAACTGTAGCTTTAATATGTACATTATACATTATATATGTATATGTAAAATTTACCACACTTACCATTTTTAAATGAACAGTGAGATTAAGTAACTTACATGTTCTTATACAACCACCCTCATTATAAAATAATTATTAAATATTTAATAAAGTACTGTCTCTTCAGCCTTTATTTAAAAATTATGAGAGGTTTAAACTATGTCAGGCAAGTTTAAACTTACGAATGGATGGATCAGACATCACGACCATGACGTAAGTGTTGGATGTGAATATATCAATGAAAGCAGCAAAGTTAGAGTTCCTCACTTCCATACTCTGGAAAGAGGCAGCCAGCTTGCTATGGGAGAAAGGAAAATGGTGGTTAAAGAAAAGACTAAAATAAGTTGCCCTTTATTATATTAGAAAGTTTTACAGTACTATATCTAATTTCATCGTTTTGAAGTTTCCAAGGAAACTGTACTGATGAATCAACATGTTTAGAGAGTGACTAGACTGAAAAACAGGATATGGATTGATAAAGACTAAAATGTGAAAATGAGCTTAAAACTTGACATGTATTGCAAAATATTCCCAAAGACTTTCTAATACTTCTCCTAATTAGCAGACAATAATAATAATGGGTTTCATTATGTCATTTTCTCTCTCCTTGTTCTTATTTACACCCCTATTCTCCTAAAACCCTCCCCCCTCACCACTGCTAGTTTCCTTATTCCCAAAATTGTGCACTTATGTATTTTCAAGTCATGTGCATCATATTTCCCTCTCTTCTCTAATACAACTTAAGATATCTTCCTATTCTCTCATGATCCCATTTCTTATTTTTATGACTTGAATACGAAGACACAAATTTAAATGTAGATTCCTCGTAAGAGAGAAAACATGGTATTTTTGAGTAGCCTATTTCACTTAAACATATTATTACCTGTTCCATTTATTTTCCTGAAAATGTCACAATTTTCCTTTCCTTATGATGGATAATATTCCATACTGTATATGCACAAAATTTTCTTTATCCGTGAATCTGTTCACGGGTACCTAAAGCTGGATCTATTTTGAAGATACTGTTAATAGATCACCAATAACATGAATGTTCAATATCTCTGTACATATGGAGTCCTTTGAGTACATGCCAAGTGCCAAGTATTTAGCTGAGTCATACAGAAGTTTTACTTTTAGTTTTTTGGTAAATTTACATGATGGTTCCATAGTGCCTGCACAAATTCATACCTTGTACAGTGTACACGGACTTACTCCTCCTTCTGATGTGCTTCTAAATGTGTTGTCTTTGTTTCTTGATGAAAGCCAGATTGATTGCGCTAAGATGTGATAATGAAGATGTTTTAACTATTATTTACCCTCATGACTAAGGTAATAATTATTAGTCAAACAATTATTGGCCATATACATTTCTTCTGATAACTATGTAATTCATCTGCCATTTACTGATTGGGAGACTTTTAGATTTAGAGTTCTTAATAGATTCTAGATATTCATAATCTAATCTGACAGATTTTGTAAAGTTTTTTCAATGTGCTGATTGTTACCTTTGCGATATAGAAACTTTTCAATTTCATGTAATCCCACTTGACAAATCTTGGGATTACTTCTTGAGCACCTAAATTTGCTTTGAGAAGAGTCCTTGCCTATATCTTGAACTGTTTTGCACTTATTTTTACCTAGTTATTTTAGAGTTTCAGGTCAATAACAACTTTGATCACTTTTATTTTACAGGGCAGGAGATATGGGTCTACTCTTATCCTTCCACATGTGAATATCTAGATGGTTTTCCCCAGAAGCAACTAAGTTATCTTTTTTCCCTAGTGTTTACTTCTGACATTTCTGCCAAAATTAGGGGCCTGTGGTAGTAGTGTTAATTTCTGTATCATCTATTCTATTTATCTACGCATCTCCTTTTCTCGTGTGTGTATTCCTAAATATAAAAATATAACCTGTTCAGTCTATATAATGACTACTATTTTAATACTGATTTAGTATCTTGTTAATTTGTTGAATATGTTGATTAGCTACAGGTTTGACACACATAACCCTTATTATGTAGAGTTACATTTTTTTAAAGACAGGGTTTCTCTGTGTAACAGTTCTTTCTGTCCAGAAACTCACTCTGTGTAACAATCCTGTCTGTAGAAACTCATAGAGATTGGCCTGCCTCTACCTCTCAAGTGGTGGGATTAAAGGCGTGTGCTGCCACCATCTGGGGAGATACATTATTTTTATTTCTAGTTTTATCAGGCCTTTATCATGAGAAATTGCTAAACCTTGTCAAAAGCCTGTCCTGCATCTAGTAATATGCATTCTATCCGTATGTTCATTTATGTATTATATTATACTTATTGAGTACCATACATTGAACCAACTTTGAATCTGTGGGACGAAAGCAAGTTGGCCATGGTATATAGTCTTTGTTCCATAATTTAGTTTTCAAGTACTCTGTTGAGTTTTTGCATCTATGTTCATCAGGAAAATTGATCTGGGTTATTTCTGGTGTGCCCTTACCGGGTTATGGTAACAACATAACTCCTTCATAGAATTAATTTGGTAGTATTCCTTCCCTTTCTGTCTCATGGGACAGATTATTAGGTATTAGATTTACCTGTTTCTTAAATGTTTGGTAAAACTCAGTAATCCACTTGATTCTAGGCCTCTTCGTGGAGATGTTTAATTAGTACTTCAGTCTAGCTACATGATATGGGTCTGACGTATTTATACCTTTTGTACTGAATTTAGGTAGGTTATAGATATTTAGGAATCTATCCATGTCTTCCAGGTTTTTCAGGGGATTTTTTAATATAAGTATTCAATGTGTTCCCTAATAATTTCCTAGATTTAACTAGAATCTGCTGCAACATCACCATTCACAGCTCTGATTCTATTAATTATTTCTCTTCTGTTTAGTTTAGTTATAGGTTTATCTCTCATGTTTAGCCTTATAAGGAGACATCTTGTTGCCTGATTCTATGTATTTACCTTTTAGTCTCCATTTTCCTAACTTCTGCCCTGATTTGTATTATTTCTCGCCTCCTACTTTAATAAATTTATTTAAATTTAAGGTTTGGTTATTCTCTCTTCCCTCCCTCCCTCTCTGTAGCTTTGGTGCCTGGCCTAGAACTAGCCCTTGTAGACCAGGGTGTCCTTGAACTCACAGAGTTCTGCCTATCTCTGCCTCCAGAGTGCTGGGATTAAAGCTGTGCCACAACCACCCAGCTTGTTCGCCTTTTTCTAAGACCTCAACGTACACCATTGTTATTTGAGATATCTCTGATTTTTAATGTAAGCACTCATGGCTTATAAACTTTTCTCTTAAAACTGCTTTAGCTGTATACCACAGATTATGGTAAATTACACAATCCTTTTCACTTGATTCTAGGAATTTTTAAACTTCCTCTTTGATTTAGTCTATCATTGTATATTTAGGCATGTTATTTTCTATAATTCCTTTGTGTTTCTGTTATTTGCCTTTCTAGTTTTAGTCTCATTATAATCTGACAAAATAAAAATAATTATTTGAACTCTTTGGTTAAGACTTAATTGGTAGCTTATGTGATCAAATTCAGAGAAAGTTTCATGGACTGCAGAAACAAATGTGTATTCCATGGACGTAAGATGGACTATTCTGCAGACATCTATAAAATCTATTTAATTTGTGGTAGGGTAGAGCTCTGACATTTGTTAGTTTTCACTTCGGATGACCTACCTAAAGCAGCATATTAAAAGCAAAAGTATCAGGACCCATCTGTGTTTTCATGCTGTTGTGTTTTTGTTTTAGCAAATTAAATGCTGTTAACACTTGGTACATATACATTTATAACTGTTATAAATTCTTAATAAGTTGCTCCTTATATTACTATGTAGCTTCCCAATTTCTAATTTCCATTTGAAGCATACTTTATCAAGTATCAGAATAGCTGTGGTAGTTTATTTTCTGCTTCCACTTGCTTGAGGAGTTGACTGACTTCCTTTCTTTGCTACATGTGTATAGATTTCTTGGCCAGTGAAGTGAGTTTATTGTATGAAGCAGTTAGATGAGGAACTGAGGACACTTGCATTTAAGGTTTACTATTTCCTACAGGGCTATTTTATTGTTTTAAATGTTATGGGTTCGTTCCCAGCTATCCTTTCTGCATATTTTCCTATGAAATTTAGTTTTTCCTGTAATTTTATGATGGGAACTGTCTTTCTACTGTACTGTAGTCCTTATATTTTTTAAAGTGCTCATATGGTAGTCATTAACTACCACAGTTTTTACTTATTGTGAAATGTTCTTATTTTATTAATTTAAAAAGGTAGGTTTCCTGGACATAGCAATTTTAGTTGTCAGCTGTTTGGTTTCAGGGCTTGAAACATATCATGGGATGTTTTTCCATCTTTAAAGCTCAGTTATATGCAATTTTATGTTATTCTGATGTTTGCCCTTGTTGGAGGTTTGACATTTTCTCCTTGCAGCTTTTAATGCTGTTTCTTTGCTTTGTATTTTGGGTGATTTATCATGCTAAGGCTCTTCTTTGGTCAAGGATACTTGGGGTTGTAAATGCCTCTTGTGTCTGGCTGTCCATTTCTTTCCATAGATTTTGGAAATTTTCTGTTATAATTTCATTGAATATAGTGGGAACTGAACTCAGGTCCTCTGCAAAAGCAACAAGTGTTCTTAACCACTGAGCCATTTCTTTAGCTGGATGCCCTAACATTTTATCTTAGCTCTTCTCGCAGATTCTTAGCTTTGGGCTCTTGAACATATCCTCATAATTTTTACAAGGTTTAGTTATGCTAAATTTTTTCTTTTGGTATTTTGAGACAGGGTTTCTCTGTAGTCCTAGCAGTTCTGGAACTTGTTCTATAGACCAGGCTGGCCTCAAACTCCCAAGTACTGGGATTAAAAAGATGTGTGCTACCACAGACTAGCTGGTCATGCTAATTTTGTGCATCTATCTGTCTGTTTGTCTGTCTGTCTACCTACCTGAATGCAATTTATCCTCAAAGTTTTGTATTCCTTTTTTTCTGCTTGGTTTTGTGTGTTAGTAATCCTTCACACTGTATTTTGATAGAATCTTTTCTGAAGTTTAATTTTGTTCTTTTTCAGAATCTCAATTTCCTTAGTAAATATTTTCTACATTTTTTTTTTAAAATTTCTCCTCCACACTGCTGATCTTTCCATCCATTTTGACAACTTTCATATCTAGGCCCTAAATAGATTTCCTTACTTAAGTAATCCTGATTCTTGAATCCTCTATTTGAGTACTGTTATTTTTTAAAGCAGCACTCTGAAGTCCTTTTCTAAATTTCTGGTATTTCAATATCTTTGGTTTCCAGTACGGAGAAACTGTGTGCATCTGTACACATGAACACAGTGTCACAGTGGTTCATTCTCTCTCTAGTGATGCTTTGTTGTGTTTGTATCTGTTGGGTGTAGTTTCTAATTTTCCTATTTCTTTCTTTTCCTACTGGTTTGGTTATTTTATGTGAGTCATCATGGTGAGCTGCCTTTACTTGGTATATACTTCACTTCTGTCTTTAAGGTTCAAGACAGAGGGACTAAGGTACTGTGGGGAAATGTACCTTAGTTGCTTATAGCTAAGGTATTTAATAACTAAAAAGTAAAAAGAGGAAAAGGTATGAAAAAGGGAAAAGAAAGAATAAAGTATACTAAAGAGAAAGTACAGGGCTACAGGTATGAGAAACAATAGAGAACAGGTATAGAAAAAGTAAAGACTGTCATAAAAGCTTATTCTTACAAGATACAAATGAAAACAAAACTATTAAATAATTAAAATACAAGCATGTAAATTAACAAAATAACATAATTAACTAAATATAACATAAAATAACTAAAATGAGACAATTATTATAATGTTAGTATTTCTTCCTTTGGGATGAATATAGTTCCTCTCCACTTTGGTGGGCTCCTTTAGCTGTTTCTGTAGGTAAAGAGACAGCTGTTAGTGCCTGAAATTTAAATGCATTTTATGGGCATGTCTTCCCTGTTGCAAGGTAAGGTGTTTCTGTATTGTACTTGCTTTCTTAGGAGTTTTCCCATCGTAAACAATCCATCTGGCGGCTACTGACTGATACTGGATTATTCCTGACCACAGTTTCCATGAGGATCTATACTTGTATTTACTTCTGTCATAGGATCCATCTTCAAACCCAGATCCCTGCTATGTATTTGCTAATGACCCATACATATTGCCCAAGAATATACTTGTGTCCATCTAGAACAGCATGCTAGGTCCAGCATAATTCCTTTGTGTTATTGCGTTATTACTATGTTACTCCATGTTAGTCACTGTGGGACTCTTGCTCCATATTCCCTTGTTGCATTTCTACCCTGCTATCCCTGGTAGTCTCAATGCTCATGGTGTATCCAGTGCCTAGTTGTGTCTTCACAGCTTGTCTATCTCCAGATAACTGTTCCTTTGACACCCATGCTCAGGATTGGACAGCTTCTTCCTGGTATTATCAGTGCCCTTATCCCAGTGGAGGCAGTGTGCTATATTCTGGTATAGTTGTTCACTGTTTCTATTGAAGATAATTATTTCAATCTCAACTCAACTTATTTCTTTTTCAATACCTCTCACTTCTCCTATACCAACACTTTTCAGCTGTTCTACTTTATGTTGGTGATAGTCTCACCCTATTTCCTTCTTAGCAACAGTGTTTCTTTCTTTTTTAAAAGCCCAGGCTTTTCTCCTTCACAAGTTCCCCCCTCCTTTTATAAACCTTGCTGGATATTCTCTACTTTTATTTATTAAATGGTATCAAATATCTCAAAAGGATACTTGAGTTTTTTGTTTTGTGTTGTTTTTCAAGATAGGGTTTCACTGTGTAGCACTAGCCATCTGGAACTTATTCCGTAGACCAGACTGGCCTCAAGCTCACAGAGGTCCATTTATGTCTGACTCCTGAGTACTGGGCTTAAAGGTGTGTGCCATCATCACTGACAAGTATTTTTATACGGTTCTGTACAAGTTTGGGTCACATAATACATGGATTTGGGTTATTTTTCTTTAAAATTCCTGAATTTAGTAACTTCCTCTCTGAAATTCCCATGAAGAACATACTATACTTGCCCTTTTTGAACTTTTCATGTTCAAAATATGACTATTATGCTTATATTAAAAAGACAATGGACTGCTCTCTAGTCAGTTGTAGGTTCTCTTAGAACTCAACATTTATCTGACTAAGCAAACTATTGTAAACATAAATGTACAGTCAATTTAAATTCTTTAAATTTCAAAAATGATAAATATTACCCAGAAATTAACAGCTAACATTTAAAGTCTCTCACCTACAGCTCAGCTTGAACTGTTTAATAATGTTGCTGATTTTCTCAAATCTGTGGGCATCACGCTGTTCTTTACACTGATAATGAGAAATGACCTGTGAAGAGAGAGATTGTGATTTGAATCCATGCAAATACCCACACCTCTGTTACTAATTAAAATAGACATCTATTAGTACTTTAGTCATCTTGGTTTTAAGAAGTGAGCTGTTACCTGGCATCCTGTTTCTTGCCCTCTCTGTCCCACATCCTTGTCAACAATTTCCATATTCATTTAGATAACATAAACAGGATCATTGTTATGTTTATTAGATAACTTGTGTATTCTCCAGAAATGATTTTTGTCTCATGATGATATGACTTTTGACTGATCACGGTGGGTAAGCAATACACATTCCATAGAAATCATATTTTGAATTTTTCCAGGCTTGGAATATACTGTACATATATTGTATTTGTACACATATTGTACAATACTCTTTTATAATACTGAACAGCACTAGTGAGCCATAAGTCCCAATCTATGAAGGTGAATTCCAAGATTATAAGAATAAAGAAGGGATCATTTTTGGAGCATTTGCCTTGCTAAGATATAGTGTTGGGTAGGTTTTCAAGTTAAGAGTTTATCAGAGCATACCTTATCCTAGTCAAGGAGCATTCGGTGCTTTTCTCAATTACCTTAATCACTAAATTTTAGCTTATTAACATTTCACAAGATGGTCTTTGACTTAAAATGGTATAAATAAAGAGAAAATAAAATTATCTAGCTGCTCTTGGCTGTCTCTAACATAATTGTGAAGAAGTCTTTAGCAAGTGGCTCTTGGAATCATATTAAAAACCTTTACTAGATGATCCCAAGTACTGATATCCAAGTACTGACATAAATTAATGTACTCAGAACAAATACACACACCAGATAAAAATGCTTTTCAATTTTAATAAACCACGAGTATCCTAAGAGCTGAAAATACGTTGCAAATTTCTAGCAGAGGAAAATCCACCTCATTTGCCAAAAGAACATTGACATGAAAATTCTGACATGATGTTAAATAGTTGAAATATAATTCTTATACCAAAGACAGAAGAAGTACATGCATATATTCTCTTTTGCTCCCAATTAAATGTCAGGGTTTGTGCTGGCTGCTTACCATTACACTGTCCCATTTTAAAGCGCACAAGAAATCTATGACATAAGCAGTATATGCTGGTTTTACAGAAGAAGAAACAAACACAAAATGACTAAATCATTTTGTCTAAACTCACCTAGCACTGGTAAAGATCAAAAACCAAATTATTCACTGGGAGCTGCTTTGAGAGGTACATTAAATGAGTCTATTACCAATTATTCAGGAGATGTGTCTGTCAAATTAGCTTTTACAATTACTTTCCTTGGTTTTTTTAGACATGGTTTCTTCATAGTCTTGGCTATCCTGGAACTCACTCTGTAGACTAAGCTGCCCTTGAACTCAGACATCTACCACCTCTGCTTCCTTAGAACTGGGACTAAAGGTGAGTGCCACCACTGCCCAGTGACCACTACTATTTTCCAAATGTATTCACTATGCTGAAAAGATGGCTCAGTGATTAGGAATGCTTCTTGGTGTTCCAAAGGACAAAAGTTTGGTTCCCCATATCCATGCCAGGCAGCTTATAACTACCTGTAACTCTAGCTCCAAGAAATCTGAACACCAGCCGGGCGGTGGTGGCACACACCTTTAATCCCAGCACTGGGAGGCAGTGGCAGGTGGGATCTCTGTGAGTTCGAGGCCAGCCTGGTCAACAAGGGCTAGTTCCAGGACAGACTCCAAAGTTACAGTGAAAACCTGTTCCAAGAAAAAAAAAATCTGAGTATCTTCTTCCAGACTTCATGGACACCCAACACATAAGTGGCAGCCCCCCAATAAATAAAAATAAATCTTTAAAATATATATATATATATATACATATATATGTATATATATATATATATATAATATAGATTTTTGTATCACCGACTCATGCCTGTACAGCATATCCTGATATCATTGCTAAATTCAATTTATAAGAAAAGTGGTACTATTAATATTCCTCTTACCTGCTCCACTTCTCAATTTAAACTCTTAAGTCACTGAGCCTTTTACATGTTAGAAGTTTTCATATTGTATCAATCTTTTTGATAAATGGGTGGGGAAAGAATTTTCTTAAAAGAAAAATGCACTGTATTTCTTAATAAAGCTCAGTAGGTAATAAGATTCCTTTATCATAGTTAAATAGTTATTAGTAGAACCAATCTAAATCTCTAATAAGGCATAGCTACAAAAATCTAAATTTTTCTAATTATTAAAAGGTTATTTACCAAAGGACTTTTTCCACACCACTTGCAGACAATAAAGCTTTATAAGACCATATATGCTGATGTAAAAGGGGGTGGTTCTTCCTAAAAGTAGTAAAATCCTGTCCTCTGAATGCAAGAAGACTGCTTGACATACATCTGTAGAACAGAAAGTCCTTACCAGAAAGGTAGCTCTCTCAAACAGAAGTACTTCATCAGCCTCAATAATTTCAGCAAAATTTCGCAGGTTCATTTCCAGTTGCTGAACATTAGGAATCAGCTGATAAACAATACTGGACCAAGCCTAACAGGACAGAAGCACAATCAACTATTACTAACAGATAGAGAGTTCTAGGCTTTTGAAATGAGTAAGTACCCTACAAGACACAGACAGCAAAATACATTGGTAATTGAGTCCAAAACAAATACAGATGTTAAATATAACAAAAATCAAACAAACAAATTAACCTAATACTTGATTTGTATCCTTGAGTTGAATTTTTAGAGTTCAAACACTTGAAAAATGCTGGAGAAATGTCTTTCCATGAGTTAACAGGTAATTTAGTACCATCATGCAGCCTTAGGAAAAAAGTTGCAAAGTATGACCTATTGTGCTAAAACTATTCTAACCCAGACATCCAACAAATATTGAAGTCCAACATTATATACAGCTTTAAAAGAAGAAATAATGCTATATTCTGCATACCTTCAAGAGCCAATTTGGTATCAGAGCCACAAAGACAAGTAGCCCCTCCCTTCAAAGATTTAACATGTCATGATGCAAGAAACAACTGGGATTATAATTTTCAAATGTTTGGTCACATCTGTAAAAATTACTGATTCAATTGAATTTTCAAAAGTCTATCGTGTGACTGCCTGAAACTGAGTTAATCCGGGAGTATGACCAATACATGCATACGAGATTAGTTTCACCCTCTGAGAATCCTCTTCAGGTGCTTGTATTCATACTTCTGTTAGAACACTTCCATTACTCTTACTATTTTTCTGGTTAGGTGTACTTTGTTCTTCTGTCTCCTCCTAAGACGTCAGGAACCTATCTTAGCCATTTGTGAATATGACAGCATCCAATAGATAGACAATGAATGCTTGCTGAATAAAACAATATAAAAATTTAAGTCAGTTCTATGCAACATTGATGTAAGAGATAGTAGTAGTGCCATGTCTCTGTTCCAATTAGTTTTACTACTTAGGCATAGTGTTCCAAGTTCCCAGGTTGGTGTTAATGTCACTGCTGAATTTACCTTGGAGAAGGCACCAAAGCTAACCACAGCAGAGACATTGTCACTCACAGCAGTGTTGTGATTAGCCAATTGTCTTTGGTCGTGTTATGTATAGCCATCCTTCACACCGCAGCTGGTTCTTATCAGTGCGTCATGTCCATCCTTATTGACGGTTACCTGTTCTATGGGAATAAGGCTTTGAGAAATTCGGCCCATGTTAATCTGGAACAGTACTTCCTAGACAGGTATCTCAAAATGTTGTAATTAGAGTGAGCCTGGGTCAACATCAGACTGGGGAAGAATGAATTAGTTAAAAAAATCAAATGCTATTTTTAAAAGTCCAGTGGCTTTTCTCCTTGGCAAGTCCGGTTTCTGTGTATCTGGTTGTAGACACTTGTCAGACGAGTTGAAACTGAAGCTCTAGCTACCAGTGACAGAGAAGGATCCTTTGCCACCCAGCGTCACACTTGTCAATGTACACCAGAAGCAGTCTGAAGGAAAGGTCTGACCACATGAGGATATAGAAATAATCAATCTTTAAACCACGTGTATGCAAGACAATTGGAAGAAGCAGGAGACTATGTACCACTAAGGTAACTTCAACTTCATCCACAGAACTACTGAGATAACTGCTAGACTTGCAAACAGTGTGATACTCATTCCAGCAATGCTACCAAGGAAGGATGAATGTTAGTCTCCAATTTGGCCTGAAAGCTCAAGTTATAATATACTTTACATGTATCATATCTCATTCTAAAATTCACTTCTCCCATTCTCCACTAAATGGTTTTCTTCCATTGCTATCTGAATTTAGGCAGATTAGTTTATACCATAAGCATGTAGAAATACCTGCATATTAGATACCAAAATAATCTCTGAGACCACAGCAGGTCAAAATGGATGGAGGATTTTTTTTTTTTTTTTGGTTTTTCGAGACAGGGTTTCTCTGTGGTTTTGGAGCCTGTCCTGGAACTAGCTCTTGTAGACCAGGCTGGTCTCGAACTCATAGAGATTCGCCTGCCTCTGGCTCCCAAGTGCTGGGATTAAAGGCGTGTGCCACCACCGCCCGGCTTGGATGGAGGATATTAAGCAACATTTTTGCTATGACAAAGAACAGTAGCTGATTAATCATATTCAAACTGGCAAACTTGGTAACAATGTCAACCCAACCTAAGATTAAAATACAATTCTTCTCGATGTTAACTCTGATGTTCTTTGAACAATTTGTTAAAGATTATTTTCTTTTTAGTACAACAAATCTAGATGGCTATGAAAGTTTTAAATATTTTAGTTTTGTTAATATCCTTCTAACTTTTATTCATGCTCCAAAAGTAGGAAATGAAGGAATCATACACACCTTATACAGAGTTTCATCCCAGATAGATGTTCGGAAACAAGAACATTCTAATGGACGAGATAAACGCCTTAAGTCTTCTTCTCTTTCTTTAAAAATCTGAATTAAAAAAATCCAATAAATGGATCAGCATGTAACAGCTCTCCTCCTTCACTACAAAATCTGACGTGTAATTATTTTACCATATTTTGACAAGGACCCTTACTCTGTCTTCATAGGAACCATCAGTATTATTATTTCTCAAACAAGAGTACAAATGTGCTAATGGCTACTAGATTTCTTCAGACTTATCCTAGTTTTGCTAAATATTTATTGAGAGCACTGTTAGAAAATGAAATTTATCATACAGATAACTCTGTATGATACATTATATGTACATATAGCATATGTGTTTTACACACATACATACACACACATATATATACACACACATACACATAAACACACCCTCAAGTCTGCCAAATCTAGGTCATTTAAATATGGCAACACTTATATTAAAATTTTGTAAATTAAATGTTTTAGTTCTCCATTATAGAAATATTCTCTAATTACATACATATGTGCGAATACATTTATATGTGTAGTATACTTAATTTACAACAAATATATAACCCATACAAACAACTATGCTCTAGCCAGCTAGGATTTGTTTCTATGTATACATCCACACATATACAGAGAAAATAGTTATATAAAACATGTATACTCAAGATGTTTCCTTGTGTGGGTGAATTGCTAGTATGGGTGTATACACATACTTTCATTTTTAAATTACATTATAATTATTTATTTTTATTTTAGGTGCATGGGTATTTTGCCTGCATATATATCTCTCGGAAGGTGTTGGATTCTGGAGTTATAGACATTTATGAGCTGCCATATAGGTGCTGGAAACTGAACCCAGGTCTTCTGGAAGAAGAGTCAGTGCTCTTAACCGCTGAGCCATCTCTCCAGCCCTTAAATTACATTTTAATTTAAAATCTAATTACATTGCCTTTCCTCTTCAGTTTCCTTATTCCAGATGCTCCCAAGTCTCCTCCTTTTCACTCCTTTCTTGTCCCCCTTACTTCTTAAATTGATTGTCTTTTCTTTGGTATTTATTGTCACATACACACACAGGCATGGATATATAAATACGACCATTTTGTTTTGTTTTCTGAGATAAGGTTCCTCTAATATTACAGTCCTGACTATCCTGAAACATGTATTGTCAACCAGGCTGGCCTCAAACTCATTGAGATATGTCTGCCTCTGCCTCACAAGTGCTGGAATTAAAGGTGTGCATCACCACTGCCTGTCCTGAGTTCATTTTTGCTGTCTGTGTGTATTTTATTTCAGGGCTAACCACTTTGTACTAGGTAGTCAAACGCTGTCTAATATGACTTAATGTCCAACAAGTGGGAAATCATGCCTGGTACTAGAAGTCTAGTCAACTTCTAGGAACTAGTGAAGCCACGGATCTTAGAAGAGAATCTACTACTTTTCTAGAAATGTTAATTCCCTATTATATTCTAAATCTTACTTCTTTTAAGATTTATTTATTACATATAGTGTTCTGCTTGCATGTATGGTTGCAGGCCAGAAGAGGGCACCAGATCTCATTACAGATGGTTGTAAGCCACCATGTGGTTTCTGGGAATTGAACTCAGGACCTCTGGAAGAGCAGTCAGTGCTCTTAACCTCTGAGCCATCTCTCCAGCCCCCTAAATCTTACTTCTTATACCCACAGATAAGTGTAGCCACCACCACTCATCAAAGAAGCCTCTTTTAATAGCAAATGAAGAACATCACAGAAAACAACTAGACACAATGCTGAGCCCAACAAATCTTGTGGGGTCCAGCCCCAGTGGATAGTTCTACATCACAACTCCTGCATCCATCTACTCTACATTGCAGAACAGGGGGCAGAAATATTGTAAGAGCCAGACTATGAGGCAGTCCTGTGAAACATCCTTCTCTAGACATGTCTACACTGCCTTTTTACTTCAAGTACAACACTGAAGTTTTATGTTGGCCTACTCTCCAAACTTCATTCAGTTTAACTACTTGCTTTCAATAAATCAATCTCAACTTCTACCCTCTCTCCCCTATTTCACATTCTGTTATTCTGCTGCTCTGTTGAACCTTTAATACAAGATTTTAATACTAAGAGTGGATTCTAGAGTAAAACCTTTTTTAATTATTCAAAAAATTTTTTCATATAATATAGTCTGATCAAATCTTTCCTCCAAACTCCTTTCCCAGATCCTCCCCTCTTTCCTATACACTCAATTTCATGTTCTCTTGTGTTCTCTCTCTCTCAAAATAAAATAAAATAAATCCTGGAAATCAAAACACATTGTTATACCCATAGATCAGTACATCACTCAACCCTTCTCAGAGAAGCTTCTTCTTAAAGTAGATGGTAATTAACAGAGAACCACACTGGACATGGTACCCAGACTGAGAGACTTTGGCACACTCAGCCCTATATGGGATGTCTGTAATCCTGCCCCTGACACCAAAGGCTCAGGGAATCTACTTCAGGAGTCAGAAAGATTCTAAGAGTTAGAGCAGAATCTTAAAAATGAGTTTTCTGAATTGATTTTGATGTAACTGACATTAATTCTCTAATCAGGTTACAATTAAAGATGTCATTTCAAGGAGAAATGAGAATACTCAAGGGAGTCTGTGGGTGATAAGAAATTCAGATACTGAATCATACTAATCAAGAACTTGTAAGAGACAACATTCTGCAGCACACAGAAGAAAGTGACTGCTGTCTTTGAAATTTCCTGCTTCATGGAAAAGTCTGCTGGATACTACGATGGGCCTGTGGACTGAAGATTGGAGAGCCACTACATTCTTATCTAAGAATAATCCAACTTTTCCTGAAGAAACTGAAATGGACTCCTCAGAGGTAATTCCAAGAGAGTTCTGATTCACTCCTAGCAAACCCCTTTGCTTCCATGTCTATACACTGAAGGTGGGATACAAAGCATGAACCATGAAAATTAGTCTAGCCTCTAAAAGAAGCACTTGATATTTTTAATAAATACAGATAAAAAACAAAGATAACTATGAGAACAGATATTAAAGGTGTAGAATATAGTGGAAGGGACCTAACATTCACTCAGGCCAAATTTACTGATACAGGTCCAATAAGCAGAGGATTTGTAGGTAATGGGTAAAGAAAGTGTTCTTGTAACTGCCTGAGAAATGAATCAAAACACAACCTATACTAACTGAAGCTAAAATGTCAGATCTGCACTGTTCTACTACCCAGGAAGGCATCTAATGACATAGGGAGTCCACAGTCCTCAAGGTTTGTCATTTATAACCTATTCATCAACAGTGGGAAGTTCCAGAACACAATGTTGATGAGAAACAAATTTGTAGAAACTCCAACTTCCATTCCCTGCTCTCTGATCATGTTTCTCTGTAGGCCAAAATTTACAGTGGTAATTGCTACCATTTAACTGGGAAACCTAAATACAAAGGGAAAGTGGGTGCTATAGTAATGAGAACAATGTGGAAATATTTCATCATCAAATACAAGGAGAGCCGGGCAGTGATGGCACACACCTTTAATCCTTGCACTCGGGAGGTACAGACAGGCAGATCTCTGTGAGTTAGAGGACAGCCTGGTCTACAAAGTAAGTTCCAGAACAGCTAGGGCTGTTACACATAAAAACCCTGTCTTGAACTCCCCCCTCCCCCAAAAACAAGGAGAGTACCCTTATTTTATTGAAGAGAAGGGTCAAACTCACAGAAACCTATAGCTTTGGCTAGCTGATCATGGTGCTCCTATAAATGATCTAGAAGTGATATCTACTACATTCTTATTTGATCTACATAAATGAAATAATTTAGGTCAAATGACCAAAAATCTAGCACAAATCATAAAATACCATAGTTTCTCGACTGGTATCCAGATCTGTGCCACTTTATAAATCAAGAAATTCTTGAATGAAAGAGGAGGGTGGGTCAACTTAAGAAAAGATGCTGATGCAATTCTATTCAGTCTGTTTATTCAGTTTTTGTAGAAGACATGGCTCTTGGAAGGTGGGGTATCATATGCTCAAGAAGTTTCTGACTGCAAGTTACAACTACTGGACTAGATATGATTAAAATACCAACTCTTCTACTGGTATAAGAATCAACTTTTCCTTTTGTGTATAAGAAGGCTACTTATTTGTTTTAATTTTGTATCCCACTACTTTGCTGAATGTGCTTATAGCTTGGGAGTTTTCTAGTGGAGATTTTAGAGTCTTTATGTACAGAAATTTATCATCTGAAAATAAGGATATTTTTACTTCCTCCTCTATGTATAATACTCTCATTTTTGGGTCTCTAGCTTATCTTCTCTGCTCTCCAGGTTCCAGATTCCTTCTAGGAGGCTTTCAGCATCAGCTGAGCTAGTTCCTTAAATGAAATACCCTCCCATTTGTTTGCACCTTTGTTTTTTTATGAACAAACACATCTGATTGGGTCTGTTTCTCTGGAAAACTCAAACATACATAAACATGCATAGAAATATTTATCTTAGCTGGGCGGTGGTGGAGCATGCCTTTAATCCCAGCACTTGGGAGGCAGAAGCAGGAGGATCTCTGTGAGTTCGAGACCAGCCTGGTCTACAAGAGCTAGTTCCAGGACAGGCTCCAAAAAACCACAGAGAAACCCAGTCTCGAAAAAAAAGAAAAAAAAAAAGAAATATTTATCTTAGGGCCAGGCAGTGGTGCCACACACCTTTAAAACCAGGTCTTGGTAGGCAGAGGCAGGAGGATCTCTGTGAGTTTGAGGCCAACCTGGTCTACAGAGCAAGTTCCAGGATAGGCTTCAGAGGTACATGGAGAAAACCTGTTTCGAAAAACCAAGGAAAAAAAAAGAGAAAAAGAAATATTTATCTTAGCTGAAATTGTTATTTTGAGAAGCACATACAGTCATTTTTATTTGAAACTTTTCTGTTTAAAATAATTAATATTTAATATTAATTTTATATTAACTATAACATATATTGTTTAACAATACAATATTAATTGAAAATTGATATTCAATGAAATTAATGACTTTCTCAGAATATTTATTTAGAAATATAGGTATTTTAACTTAAAATATACTAACTATATATATTAAAAGACCATTAATATATGTTGGAAAGTATTTATATGACTAATTAAAAAACTGTAAGAGAAATTACAAGTGATTGAAACATCAACAAGGAGCTCATTTGTTGGAATGCTCTAGCTTTTAAATTGCAATTTTGGCTAAAAAGTAATTTTTAAAAATTGCGGTGTACTGGGGATTTAACTCAAGGCATCAAATGGGCCAGGCTGCACTCTACCACTAAGTAACACCCTCGGCTCTTAAAATTATTTTTAAAATAACAGAATAAGGAGTTGGAGAGATGGTTCAGCAGTGAAGAACTTTTACTGCCTCTGCAGAGGGCTCAAGGTTGGTTCCTGATTTCTAGCACCAGATCTCATAGATTCTTACCTAAGAATTTGCCTATTTTACTACACCTCTTCTGTACTGAGTCGCTGAGTTCTCTGAATTACAGGTCACTAGTTTTGTGTGTTTTTGTTGAGATGAAGGTTGATATTTCCTACTCTAACATTCTTGGTTATGTCTGAGTTATACTCATGTATACAAATTCATTCATGCCAGCACAATTGTGAGGGACTGTAAATAGTGCTTGACAAACTGGGAGGCACTTGAACTGGTGCATAGCAGTTCCCGAAATCAGTCCAGTGACAGGAGCCACCTCTCTTCATTCTTACCCCTGATGGGTCTTTTAGCTGTGACAATACAATAGAGGTAGTAACTATTTTTTACATGATAACAGTTACTTAGTAAAAGTACATGGTCGTATCTTTTTAATTCTGAAATACAGAATGCTACAAATTTATCTACACTTTTATAAAGAAAGTCTACAAAGCATGGTAACCATTTGGTACAGCAACTTTTCAGTTTCTTACCAAGTCTCGTTGATCCTCCTGTACCAGATCCATTTTGTGTACCAAGCAAAAGATTTTAGCTTCTGGAGAATTCTGCAGAATGGCCTCAAGGCATGACTGGTAATAGTGCATGTCCTTTTCAAGTTCACGGCTCTCCACATCAAAGACATAAATTAGAACCTCCACATTTCGAAAAATGTTGTCACGCTGGCTAGTGAAATAATTTTCCATGAAGGTGTCTTGTCTGTTAGGAAAGAAAATCTAGATTGTAAACAAGTCCTCTGTTTAATCACTACTGCTTGAAATTTTCTTAGCTTGATCAAGAGAAAGATAATCTTAAACTTCAATTCAAAGAGCAAAGAACAGTCAAACATATTGAGCTCTACCTTACTCTATTTCAGTCATAACTTGCAAGCCTGTAAAATTATTTGCCTTTCTTCTTATGTTTTGTTTTGTTGTTGCTGTTGTATTTGAGACAGGGTCTCACTGTGTAGACCAAGCTGGCCTCAAACTCATAAAGATCAGTCTACCTTTGTATACTTACCATGCCACCATGCCTGGCCTCTCTCCTTTCAATTTAAACACCTTTCTGTTCATTGAGTGGCTGATGGTTTAACTCATGAGTCTTTTACACATATTGACCACTCTTTCACTTCTTCATCTAATTAATCCCACCTTTTTCCTTTAGATTTCAGTCCAATCCACATGTCCTCATAGAAACCATCCCTACCTTGAGCCAGCTCACTTACTGTAGGCTCTTTACCAACACATCCCTGTCATTTACAACACTTACCACAAGTGCAATACTACACTTATTTGGATGAGTTTTTAATTAATAGTGTTCAATTCTCTAGACAACCAGCCAAGGATCATCCCTAATATTATCTCCCACTGTCTCACAGATTTTAAAAGAAGGGTGGTAAACGCTTAATGAACATTTGCTCAATAACTTCAGTCAAATATTCTAAACTATATGAAAATGACTCCAATGATGACTTCTCAGTAGAATGTTACTCTCTGCTCCTAGGTTGGGTGCTACTTTCCAAAAACAATCTCAATAGCAGGACATCAACAAAACAGTAGTATCATTTAGCAGTGTATATGGGGTGGTGTTTACAAATTTCTAATCCTAATCCTGCACCTTGCTAATTACAGCTGTGCAACCTTGGAAGAATCATAAATTCCCTAAGTTACAACAGATACTTGAACTACAAAACTGAATTTCATATTTTAGTACCTAAAAGCAAGGAATTTGGATATATCTGTTGATATAGAGAATTAGAAGCAATCAAAATGAGGGAAGATTTATATCCTAGGATATTAATCCAGGTGCTAGCAAGAAAAGAGTTACTTTCTTAAGAGTATTTAGGTCTTACATTATTCTGTCAAAATACTAACTGAGCATCTTTTGTATGTTTAGAGCTAGGAAATAACCACCGGACAATCATAACTATTTTCTAAGACACTACAGTATATATTGTATATATTTCAACCTGCTTAATCATCATAATAAACCAACAAGTTGGTTATTTTGCTCTATTGTACAGGTGAAGCTACAGCACAGAGACTTTGAACATATGCCAGACAAAGAACCTATGCTCTTAATCACTATGCATTCACTACCGCTGCTTCAGCACAGTGATGTATATGAACTCAGCACACAGGCATAGTAAGTGTACATTTGTGTGGGGATTTTTGATGATTGCATTGATTATGAAAGGAAGTGCTCTCTTACTCTCCCAATAATAGGTAACTTGGTCAGATATTATATGCTCAGAATGCAATCTACAAGTGATAAGACTGCCTAGAAGTAATTACCAAAATGACTATAAACAGTCTAGTACAATAAAAATAGCTAAGAACTCAACTCAATACTAGTGTCAATCAACCTGAGGCAGATTTAATTTATGCCACTGCAAAAGAGGGCTGATCTATCCCATATTATATATACTTAGATGGAGCTTAGATTGGAGCTACTTAAATATCTCTTATGTAAAGGGCATTTTCAAAGTTGTACAAAACACATCTTTATTAATCAACTGACAATTCTGAAATATTTTTAGGCAGTGGATCTATGAATATAATAGTTATTCTAGGTAGTTGATTATACTAGATGACATCATTATTGCTATCAGCTTCACAAACAAGTAGGCACATAGTACTTACCCACCACAATCCCACAGGTTCAAAACCAGGTTTCCCAGAAATCGAACATGAGAATGCTCTACATCAACTGGAAGATAAATGTTACAAATCTAGTATTTGCAGTAAAGACCATTAAGATCAGAAAGAGAAAAGAAAACCACTAACCCATGGTGTTTAGAAGGACCAAAGTGGAGTGAAATGCTCAAAGCCATAACAAGAAGGCGATTTTCAGCTTAGTCATGTGGTTTAGTGGCAAGGGAGGCACCTACACTACCCTAAGCTAAAGGATTGCCTTGTGTAAGTAATTTTTAAATTTCAGTAGTTTAGTACCCAAAGCAGAAACATTCCCCAATTATAATATTAATGTTAAGTTTTAACACGTAAGACAGTGACATACACCATTTAACAGATCTTCCCAACCCCACCTTCTTTCTCCAACTTTCCTCAAAAAAATTAAAGACAGAAAACAAACATAAAACATAACAAAACTAACTTCTGTACTGATTTCCTCAGCAGGTGATGACTTTATTGATTTCCTAATTTTGACTCACCTGACCATGCTCAATTCTCTTTGAATCACTTTTAGTATCTCTTAATTTCATTCTTTATTTCATACTCTATCATTCAACATCAAGGAGGGCCCTTACTACCTCATGCCTACACAAGAAAGCCTTACTTACACCATCCATTAGGCTACTGCAAGGTGCATCTTCTTTTTTTTTAAAGATTTATTTATTTATTTATTTATTTATTTATTTATTTATTTATTCATTTATTTATTTATTATGTATACAATATTCTGTCTATATATGTGCTGCAGGCCAGAAGAGGGCACCAGATCTCATTACAGATGGTTGTGAGCCACCATGTGGTTTCTGGGAATTGAACTCAGGACCTTTGGAAGAGCAGGCGGCACTCTTAACCACTGAGCCATCTCTCCAGCCAAAGGTGAATCTTCTTAACACTACTTTGAACATATCACTCCCCATTCAAAACACTTTAAATGGCCCCTACATATTTAATGGTCCTTTACTCAAGGTCCTTCACTTTGGCTTCCAATCTACCTTTATAATCCCCAGAAATTCCCATTAACAAACCCTTTCACTTCAACCTATTATGTTTTATTCATAGTCCTCCCAACCCTACTACCTCCCCACCCCCCAACATATTTCACATTCTGGGGTCGCAAACTTGCTAAATCAGGCCATGTGAGCAAACCTATACCATTTAAGCTAGCTAAACATGATGGTAAACATCTACCATGGGCTCACAGAGGTTGATAGTTACTCAAATCCTGTTCATTTGCCATGCAAAATTACTACTGGCTCAGGTTTACTAGATCTTCAACATTTTAAGTAGTAGCTTGAATTCTAGATTTTTATGAAAACTTTTACAGGAGATTGTAAGTTCAAATCGTTCTAAAACAATGCACAAAGTCAAAGAAAGCACAACCATCGGCCTTCTGCAGCACATAGGCTGTTTGCGACCTCTGCTTAATGGTTCCCTCCTACACCCATTACCTTTTCCATCTTTTGCTACAAAGTGCCATCCCTTCTTCCTTTCAAAGGTAATTCTAAAATCCAAACTAATTCCCACCTCCTCCAAAAGTCCTCCTTGCCTGACAAAAATCCCACTTACCATAAGCTGAACTCATTCAAACATTTATTAAGCAACTACTCTCTGCCAGGCACTAAAAACCTCAAAAAGGAATAATTTTTTACCATGAATATTTTTCACAGTCTAACAATTTTGTTCTATATAATTTATGTGCTAGTCAACTCAGTCACATTGAAATATTTCCTGTGTCTATCCCCAAGCTGTTACCTAAACCAACTGCTATCTACTTTTATACAATTTCATAATATATAGACAAAAACCATGATAATGTACATCATACAGACTGTAAAGTCAAACAGACTTTAGTTTATATGACAGTGCTACCTCTGTATGACATTGCACAAGTCATGAAAGCTTTTAGAATTAGCTTCCACTTCTGTGAAAAGGAAGGAAGGAACATAGTACTGACCTCCTAGGATTGCTATGAGGATTCAAAGAGCTATATACATAAAAGTGCCTGGCACATAGTAGATGCGCAAACTACTTCCCCTTTACCCTTTACTTCCCCCTCCTTGAAAAAGAAATCATATCTTACATGTCTTTGTATTTCCAACAGAGTCTACGAGAGAGTAGGTGCTCAAACTGCTATTAATTTGAAGACTATGTATACGGTCTAGTACTAAAAAAAAAAGGGAAAGAAGTGCTACTGAGAAAGGGAAAGACAATAACAAAAGCAGTGACAGGATTCAGTGACTTAATATGGGGCATATGGGATAGAAATCAGGTTTCTACTCCCATAGCACAGAGTGGACGTTTTAGTCCGTACTTTCTGCAGCATGACACTGTTGACTACTCACTTCTCCTCAAAAATAATTCTCTTCTCTTGGTCTCTGGCATCACATCTACAAACTTATTGGAGGATCCTCCCTCATGGACTCTTATTCTTCTTTCTGTCCCTTAAATGTTAGGGTTCTTTGGGACTCTAACAGTGGCCACCTTCTCATCAAAACATTTTTCCCCAAGACAAAATAACTGTCATATAATATTACTTTATCATCTGGACACTAACTAGGTAACACCAGTACTGATTTCTCAATGTGTTCTGTCTGTACTATAAGCATTCCAAATGGAATCTATTAAATGTAATTCAGCTCTCCTTTCAGTTGGCTCCACCTTGGTGAATGTAACCAGCTGCCTAGTCTAAAACCTCTCATCCTTCGAGTCTTCTTTTCCCTTATAATTCTCTTCAAGTTCCCCAGAAAGTTCTGTTGACTCTGTCACCAAGCATATCCCCCAACATTCTAGCTTTGTACCATATCTACTACCACTACCCTAGTCCAAATCAAGCCCCTGCCATTTCTCAAAGTTTTTTAAAATTATAGAAATTACTTCTCATGGTTCTAAAATCTTGAAAATTCTGAGATCCAGCCACCAGTTCAGTGAAAACTAGCTCTCTGGCTTACAGATGGTACCTTTTTCTACTCTTCCATCACTCTAAACTTCCATCCACACTACACATATAGTAATTCCTCCAAATTGCTGAGTTTTATATCATTCTTTAAAAAGACCATGTCTGTGCATGCATAATTGTATGCACTGTGCAGAGGGTCAGAATGGTAATCTGAGAAGCACTAATGGTGGTTGTCTCTAGGAAAGTGGCTTGACAATAAAAAACAAAATAGACTTTTTATATTTAAATAACGAGTGAAGCTTTCACAAGTATTTTGAATTAAAACTGTAGCTCTGATCATGTTACTTTTTATTGTTTAAAATTCTCTCATAGGTTGACTATCTTATATGTCAAGCTTGGCTTATACGACATTTTACATATAAACCCCATTTCCTGCTTCCGGGTTAAATGTTATATTACTGTGTGTCCCTATGGTTCTTTATAACCTTCCTGCTCTATTATCATGAGAGCAACTCAAAAGAATAAAGAACGGAGCATTGGGGAATCACTTATACTTACGGGGCAGAAAGAAGAAAACATTATGATAAAGATGATCATTTTTAAAAAGCAGGGAAGGTTGGTTAAAGATAAAGGAAGAAAATCAGGGCAATAAAGCATTAAATAAAAAGCCAAGAGAAAAGAATTTTGAGAAGATAGAACATCTTGGAGCCGTCAACAGTGTTTGATATTAAAATACTTCATAATCATTTTAGTGGCAAATTTACCATCCCAACAAATAATTTTAACATCTGCCTAATGAATTAATTACATCATGGTTTCTTCTTTATTTCAAATTTCAAAATGCAGGAGGCTTTAAATTTAACAAAATAAAACAACATATTTTAGGAATGAAAAACCAGGAAAACACTAACACATTTAAGTCAAACAACATTGTAAAAGTAGTACTCTTTTTACTACCTTTATAGAAAATCAGTAGCTGCATCAAAAAGAATAACAAATAAAAAGCAATACACTATATAATCCAAACTTGTCTATACATTTAGCAACAAACACAGATCTGTCTTCATTAGTGACAAACCAGTTTTTGATGATATGCTAAAACATTAATACCAATATTTTTCATTATATTTATACTCTCTTTAAGGAAATTCAGGAAATATTAACCAACCAATATACTACTTTACATATTCTTAGGGGCAAGTGCCCTATCCTACTGACAGTCTGGCAAGAGACACTGCTAGGTATATACTTGTTGAATAAATAGCCTATTCTAATGAACAGAATTATATAATGGGCAACATTATGCTTATAATGCTGTTGAATTATATCAACATTATTTTCAGCAATTTCAATAGTTGTGAAAATCTTGCTATGAAACTATACGTTGGATTCAGGGTCATAAACCAACTGTTGATCAGTTAGAAACAGAAATCAGTGGTACTAAGAAAAGATGTTTCAACGAAATGTGTAGGATTTAAAATAAGAAGAAAAGGTCTTCTAGGAATTGAGTAGTGGAAATATAAACAGGCTGTGTCATAATAAAGAGAAGAGCAGAGACTAATATCCCAAGTCTGACACTTAACTAGCAGAATGTGATTAATTTTTAAGTTAGACTTTCATTACCTATTAGAATAAAGGTAATATGAAAACTAAAGTAAATGAGAGCAAGAACAGAAGTCATAGTACTTCAATAAGCATCTCTACTAAAAACACACAGATAGGAGGCCTATCTATTTAATATGGAAGAGAAAGTTTGAATGTATCAAATCAAGATACAGGAAAACATTTGGACGAGTACACTTTTTAGAGGCTAGAAATCAGCTCAACAAGTGTTACAAGCCATAGGAAACTATCTGGACCATTGTTTTTACAGTAACTGAGATACTTATCAATAAAACTATATATAACTATAAAGGATAAGAACCACATCAAGTGAGAGAATAAGTAGTTACAATGAAAATATGAAGTCCTTTTTTATTATGCATAAGAAAACTAACCCAATGGCTTGGATTCTAAATTAAACATGAGCCATTTAATATAAGGATTCACTACTAAGTTCAAATGATGAACTGTGCAAAAACCAAACGATGTGTACGCTTGAATAAAATGTATGCAAATATGAATTGGGGCTTTTATTACAATTCCGTAAAATGAAGGGTGCTTCAAAACAAGAAGGTAGAGTTTCACCATACTGACAGCAAAGGAATGCCCCAAATAAGAGATGTAGTAGGCCTGCCTTGCTCTGATAAAACCACATTTGCATTCATGTCATATAAGAAAAATAGTGACAAGTTTGAATAAGTCCTTAAAAACATTCAAAATTACGTCAAATGAGGAACCAGAGATGTTTTAAAGTAAGGATAACAAAATTTCGGATGCAGGGAATGAATAAGATAAATTGAGATATTGTGTGTTCTCAAATACATGTAGAGAACAGAATAGAAAAAAAGTAGACTTGGAACTCTATCTAGGAAACAGCTTTCTTTCCTTCTTTCCTTCTTTTCTTCTTTCCTTCCTTCCTTCCTTCTTTCTTTTTTCATTTTTTATGACATGGTTTCTATTTAGCTTTGGTGCGTGTGCTGGAACCAGCTCTATAGACCAGGCTGGCCTCGAATTGACAGAGATCTGCCTGCCTCTGCCTCCCTAGTGCTGGGATTAAATGTGTTGCACCACCACCGCCCAGCGGAAACAGCTTTCTAATCACCAAGTTTCTGCTCAAATTATAGAAGTCTACACTATACACCAACCTCAAACAGAAATAAAGTTCCTATTTCTTTATATCTCAGAGTCTGGAGCATAATGTGCTTAAAAGATGTTTGTTATTCTTAAAATCAGATTGGGACACCTTATAGAACAATGCTAACTTGTCGCTAAACATACTAAAGATGCTAGAAACCCAGGCTGAAATCTCTGAAGTCTAGGCAGAGTGATGCTTTCCTCAGCCAGAAGCCAAGAACAAAGCAGACTTCAGAAATGTTTAGATGCTTCAGAATGAAATAGCAATCTGATTCAGTATAAGGTACTCACAGGATTCTTGATTCATTGTTCTGCTAGCCCAGAAGTCTATACTAATAGTCTAGTCACAAAGTGCTATTAAGTTATTTCCCAACTCAGAGTAGATGTTCCAAAGAGAAGCCATAGGTGTGTAAAGAAAGAGAAATGGCAGAGTGTAGAACTCCTTACCATTCCCAAGTTTTTCTTTTAATAAGGACAAGGACCAACTCCTGCATTAAAAACATCTTCAGTTTTACTGTATGCTAGCTAATGCCTATAATGTTCCTCTTAGTATAAAAAGTTACAAACAAACATTCTCCCCACAAAATAAGCAGGCAAAGGGTCCCTATTCTTGCCTAAGAAACAGCAGGATACACAAAAAGTTAGCTAAGTACATCCCATTTTGCAAGCAACCTAGAAAAGAGAGCAGCTCCCAAGGATAGTGAGAAATAATAACCAGAATTAGGCCACGCATTCTGAGGAGAAATGCAAAAAGGGAAAGCATGCTCCAAAGCAAATTCATCAACCTGTGCATTCCGAAGCTGCTGCAATCAAGTGTGTTATGCAGATTATTAATAGCCAAGGTCACCTTGCTTTACAATAAGATGAAACATCTTACTTGTTGCACCAAGGCGACGTGTGTCTCTGGCAATATAATTGGCAAAGATAATAGACCTCATGCTGGTCTTACCAGATCCACTTTTACCCATTAACAGCACCTAAAGACAAAGGAAAAATGTTAGTAATCTAGAGAAAATCTAGTGTAAAGGGATCCATTTGTCCTCTGTAGCTGGCATTTTACTGAAGTGTAAGTACCAATGAGCAGTATGGACACCTGTAATTAGTTCAACTCTTCCCCAAATAACATTCCAAATGCCAAGCACTTACCTGCTACCAGGTGCACATCATTTTAGCAATACAATGTCAATGAGTTTATTATTATGCATAATATTTTTTAAAGATTTATTTCTATTATTCTAATTTTGCATATGTGTGTGGGAGGTATGTGCACAAGAATGAATGCAAGTACCTGCAGATATCAGAGATGTGAGGTCCCCTAGGAGCTGCAATGACAGGCAGTTTTAAGGCCACCTGATGGGGTTGCTGGGAATCAAACTCAGGTAGGTCCTCAGGAAGAGCAGTATATGCTCTTAACCACTAAGCCATCTCTGCAGTTCCTTGTTATTATACATAATATTTATTTAGAACAATGTTAGAAAAATGCCATCTTGCTGGAGAGATGTTTCAGCAGTTAAGAGCACTGAGTGCTCTCCCACAGGACCCAGGTTCAATTCCCAGGACCTACATGGCAGCTAACAACTGTTACTATAGTTCCAGGGGATCTGACACCCTCCCACAGACAACAGAAAAATAAATAATGCACATAAAAATAAATCTTGAAAGAGCAAATAATTAAGATAATTTTTAAAAAAGAAAACTATCATCTTAATAGGAAACTAACCCTATTCTCCAATAATTCAAGGTTGTACATACATTGACCCAACTAGCAGCTTTCAGAGTAACTGAAAAGCTCCTCCTACTTCTCTGTTCAAGATCAGTTCTTTTCACTCCAGCCCATGATCTCATCCCTTTCGCATCTTTCTATAACTTTTTTCAATCAGTTTTTTGTCTTTTCTTTTTAACTTTCCTATGTCCTACAAAATTGGGCACTTAAAATTACACACAAGGTCATTCTTGGTTTAGCTTATCTGCTTGTCTTCACCTCCTGATTCTCCTAGCCCAGAACTGTTAGTATCCAGTCACATTTAACTGAATGGCATATAGTCTCTTTGTTTCCAGCCCCCTAGGGAGTCCTGACTATGTCTGTATTGACTCTGTATTCACTCTACCATCCTTTAGTCTTCTTTCAACTAAGTCCCACTTATCCTTCAACACTTGCTTTAACAATCATCTCAGGAATTTTCTCTGGAGCTGGGGATGTGCCTCAGTACTAGGGTATTTACCTCCTACAAGTGAAACCCTGGGTTCAATCCCCAGTATCCTCCCCATAGTTTCTCTGACCCAAATGCCTTAGGCCAGTGGTTCTCAACCTGTGGGGTGTGACCCCCACAGGGTGTTTGAATGACCCTTTCACAGAGGTTGCCTAAGACCATTGGAAAACACAGTTATTTACATAATGATTCATAACAGCAGCAAAATTACAATTTTGAAGTAGCAACAAAAATAATTTTAGGTTTTGGGGGTCACTACAACATGAGGAACAGTACCAAAGGGTCAAGGCATTAGGAAGGTTGAGAACCACTGCCTTAGGCTGACTTAGGTATCTTGCCTGCCCTCTAGTGGTCCTACTATATCACTGCAGACCATAAAGCTCTGTAGTCCCTTGTTTTGGGAACTCTTCTCAGGACTTCAAACTGTTGAAGGACAGAGGGAGTCTCTTTGTATCCTTTGTGCCCTTTTTTTTTATCTCCAGTGCCTAATATGTAACAAAAGCTTGAAGTATTTTCATCAAAAAATGAACAAGCCATTAAAACTAAAATGCAATGACAACTGTCTGAAAGCAAGACCTGATACACATCTTTCTTGTGTTAGGATTTAACCTGTGAATAATGCCACACATTCTTGCACTAAATGACTTTCAAATAGACAAGATCTCCCGGGTAAACTGGGGTGGGGGTGGATAGGGGGGAACTGTAGGGAGATGAGAACATCAGGGACCAGGATGGTCGAGTTGGGGGAGGGATGGAGAGGGAGAGCAATGAAAGCAACATCTTGATAGAAGGAGCAATTATGAAGTTAGAGAGAACCCTGGGGCTAGGGAAACTGCCAGGAAACCACAAGGATGATCCCAGTTAAGACTCCTAGCAATAGTGGAGTGGGTACCTAAACTGGCCTTCCCCTGTGATCAGATTGAGGAATACCCTAATTGTCATCATAGAACCTTCATCTAGTAACTGATGGAAGCAGAAGTAGAGATCCACAGCCAAGCACTGGGCTGAGCTCCCCGGAGTCCAGTGAAAGAAAGGGAGGAGGGTTAAATGAGCGGGGAGCAGGGGGTCGAGATCATGATGGGGAAGCCCACAGAGACTGCTGACACTTCGGACAGAAAGCTGGAAAGCCTGTATGGGACCAAACTAGGCCCTCTGAATGTGGGTAACTGTTGTGTGGCTTGGTTTTTCTGTGGGGCCCGTGGCAGTGGGACCAGGATTTATCCCTGGAACATGAACTGACTTTTTGGTGGGTTACCATGCTCAGTCTTGATACAGGGGGGAGGGGCCTGGTCCTTGGTGTGCCAGGCTTTGTTGACTCACCACAGGAGGCCTTACCCTTTCTGTGGCTTGAATGGAGAGTGGGGGAGGGGGAGAGGAGGAGGGGAGGGAAGAGAAAGTGTGGTTGGTGTGCAGAATAAATAAAAAATTTAAAAAGACTTTCAAAGAGTTCTTCTAAACACAAAAATGATGAAATACAATTCTCATAACCGTCTCATTTTCAAATGAAAGGGATACCTAGTCTCTACCTTTAGTCCCAATATATTTTATTGAAATGTCTGATTACAAGGAACATTAATGAAATATAAGGAAATTAATGAAAATGGATTTATTCAATCCAACAATTTATAGCTTTACCTCCCTAAGAAAATGTAACTGCTTAGCCAGTCTAAAATTAATATGGAAGTTTTCCCGTCCTTTGCAAAAAAATGTAATTGAAAACAATAATATAGGAAAAGACAGATTTCCTGGACTGTGACTTCTTACCTTTTTCTTCATGTTTCTAATGTACCTAACACATCTTACCTTTTTCTTCATGGCTGCGTTTGGCATTGCCCACCTGTAGATATAAACCAAAAGACAGTGTTTCCATGACCTAATTGCCTTAGGAATTTGTTTAAAAAAAGGGCAAGTAAACGGAGAGAAGCAGAAGAACACTGTTTAAAACAGCTAAGTACGCAGGGGACCTCGTTTCATAAGTCTTCATTTTTCTAAATTATAAAACTGGGTCTATGTTCCCTGCTTCCTTCGTTAGCTCAGGAGATGCTTCCTGGGAAGACATATTTAGAAATAAAAACAATTTAAATTCAAGATCTGGTATTTGTCATAAAACTAACACAATACTCTGTGCACTTCTATAAGTCAAACAATATTTTTAATTTGAATACTATGTTTTTAATTTAGCTCATTTTCAAAACTGGAAGCATCTTTGGACCTTCAATCGTCCTTCCAAGCTGCATTTCATTCATTAAAGGCACCAAGTACACATAACGCAGCTCGCAAACAGGCATATCAAACTATACGTCATTGGTCAGTAAATGTCCTCTCCCCCTTTTTATCACTAACGAGGTGATATCTATCACCAAATCACCTTTGTAGAAAACGCAAAACAACTCAGAACTGCCTCAATTAGAGCACTACGCAGAAACCAGGAATCTCAGCTTCAGGCAAAGGGCTGTTTCTGGTCTCCGTTTTTCTCTATCATCAAGGGCATGATATCAATCAACCATGCGGGTAAATTACAGCAATTTATCCCTGGAGCTTAGGGGTTGTTGCCGTTCGCAATACTCTTTCCAATTAGCACACCCTCCCTCCTAGGTACAACATAATATACCCTTCACCCACCCAAGCGATCCTTCCGGTTCCCCGAGTGGAGGCTCCACTCTTGGGCCCAGATTCTCTTTCTCCGTCTTTTTCTCGGAGTCAGATTCTTCCATCGCGCAACAAGTCCTTCACAGTGCCTTCTAAATGCGCAGTACTCTTGTCTTCCAGCTCACCTCCTCAACTGCCTCTGCTCACTGCCCGCGGCCCTGGGCCTGCTCTAGCCCTGCCTCCGCCTTTGTCCACTGGGGGGCCGCGTTTCCCACAGTTACCCTTACCGCCCCGAACTTAGTCTCCAGCACGGCCGAGCAGGCCAGCCCAAAGGGACCAGCGACTCGCGGCGTGCGAAGAAGAGATAGAGGGGAGGGAGGGCAAGGTGGCTGAGGAGTTGGTCCCGAGTTGGGGCCTCACTCCCCAAGGGCTCCAGACCCAAAGGGAACTTGGTCCGCCTCAGCGCAGCCCGCAAAAGCTGAGCTAACGGAACGAGCTGACCCGAGCTGCAGAAGCAAAGCGGTCACCGCCTGGGGGCTCTTCCCAAGCTCGCCACCAGTGAGAATCCGCCTGAGGCCGCCTTGACTTCTGCGCCCGCCCTTCAGGAGCGCAGAAGCCTCACCGCAGCCACGCTACTGCAGGCCAGGATCACGTGGGAACCTGCCGTAGTCCCGGCCGGTCACGTGCCGCTATCCTGGGGGGCTGGGGGCGCTGGGGAGAATACCATAGAGACGGCTCTAGGGAAGCCAGAGTGCCGCCCGCCGTCACGTGGCCCGGGCTCGCATTTCCGCGCCACAGGCCCTAAAGGCGGCCTGCAAGCGCTGGGAAACTGGCGGACGTGGCCCCGCCCACCCGCTGCTCAGAGTTAAAGGAGAAGGTTGCAATTTCAGTAGCAGCAAGGTACCTGTTTTCAGGGCTGCTCAGGTTTAGGAGTGTGTGTAGAAAAGGCTATTGTGGTAACTTTTCCTTCCGTTAGCCCTTATGGCAGTTCTAATCATTTTAAAAAATTAGTACATCTAAAGTGCTTTAAACTGTCGTTCACATAGAAAATTCTCAATAAATTGTTATTGCCAGGACCAAAAACACACACAGGGTGTAGCACATTCACCACTTAGCTTTAAAAAGTTGCAAATGTGTTTTTAAATTTTCTGATTAACATGTAATATTTGTTCATACAGAATTTAGTGTGGAAACTAAATTCTCATAAGAGAATGTCCTCTCATAAGAAGTTAGGAAAGCACAAAACTGATAAGCAACCATGTTTCATAGCTAAATTCTATTCATAATTAAAGAAAAAATATTCCTCATCTTTCCCAAGATGCTCCTGAAAATTAATAAGAGAGGAATACTTCTAAATGCCCCTTGGCAATAATGGAAGTAGTTCATAAATTTTCTACTTATCAAAATATATTTGTGTGTGTATGTGTGTGTGTAATTTAGAAACAAAAATACCTATTCACGGCTGGGTGTTGGTGGCACACCCTTTTAATCCAGCAGTCGGAAGATAGGCAGGTGGATCTTAATTAGAGGCCAGCCTGGTCTACAAAGCAAGTTCTGGGAAAGTCAGGGCTACACAAAGAAACCCTGTCTTGAAAAACTAAACCAAAAAGACGAAAAAAACCAAACCAAAGCAAAAAAACTCCATTCACCCTATAAGGCGTTTGAGTATAAGACTTATTAATATATTATGAGCTTTTTCATTTTCCTTTCCAGATGTAATGACTATCCTGGATTTTGGTAAATCTCAGTTCACTCCTGTTTTTATCATATGTGTATCTAGCCCCAGAGTGATGCAATAGTTGGTTTTTATGGCTTACCTATGTGTATTCTATCTTGATTTGATTGAATTTACTTAATCGGAAGATTTATGTTCTTCATAAAATTATCATCACCCCATCACATTGTATGTACTGTAAACATATACAATATTGTGATGATTGATTTTAATTGCCAGGTTGAAAAATGTAGAATCACCTGAGAGATTGCCTTCTGAGTAATAATCTCTGGGATTATCTTAACTATGTTAACCAAGATGAGATGACTGGCGCTTAAGTGGGTGGCACCGGTCCCTAGACGACATGTCATGAACTGTAGGAGTGAAGAAAGGGAGCCAAGCACTAGCATGTGTGCATCTGTTGTTCTCCCTTATGACTGTGGATGGATGATGAGCAGCTCTGTCATACTCTTGCCACCATGGCTTCCCCACCATAACTGTACCATGAAACTCTGATCCAAACAAAATGAACAGACCCTTTCTCCCTTAAGTTGCTTTTGTCAGAGTATTTTATCTCCAATCCAGAAAAGAAACTGAGACAGATGCCTTTCAACGAAAAAGAGAAATACGTTAGCTGTAAATAGGACGACTTTAGCGTACATATATTAAAACTTTGGGCATTTAAAGAGCAGCACACTAAATTTGTACTTTACAGATAGTAATCTGAGGAAGAGAGAAGTGAAAATAGTTGCTTATATTTCAACTACTGTTTGCAGGAAGAACAAATTCCAACCAAGCTCTCTTAAACTCTCTTACTATGAACACTGACTTATTGTTACAAAGGAAAAAATGACCTAAGGCAGAATGGTTCTTGGCCCAAAAGACCCAACGTCCTCTCTCTTTGAATGTCTGAGAGCCCTGGGGCATAAACTTGTGAGGACCTGAGAGGATCATTTAAGAAGAAACACTCTGTCAGTCCGTGGTACATAGTATGAGATCGCATCTATGTCAAAGTGCTCTGAGGAAGTGGTGAAAAGATGCCAATAGAAAGAACCCAACCTGGATTCATGCTTTCCATGGGAGAAAGCACCTCAAGAAAACTGATTAATTCCCATAAAGGATTCAGAGCTTCGGTTTTCCTAGAATCCCTGACATAGATAATGTAAGATCACGTGCTCATCTAAAAAAGAGTTCTTGCTGGTGAGATAGATGGACGGACCTGTTATCCAGATGCTCAGGAGACTGATGCAGAAGGATCCTCGCCTGAGTGTCGTAGCATGACTTTTTCCTCTGGGAAGCTGGTGAAGCCTGGCATTTCGCCCTTGACTCGGTGTATACCCAAGAGCAGGAAGAGAGCTGAAATCAGGCGTAGTTCCTCTCAGTCTCTTTGGGCTTGTGCTCCTGGCTGTTACTGTGATGGCCAGAGCTCTCAGGTTGCTCAAGGTCCCCCCAGCATGTGCCTATGGGAACCATAGTAGCTCCTATCACCCTACCAGTAAGGGGCACTGAGCATACATAGTGCAGTGGGGAGGGGATGGTGGAAATCTTATGGGCACCTGCATTTAATCCTGGCCATGTCATGGGTCTACATGCTGCTGGCCACGCTGCCTGTGTTACAGAGAAAGGCTGATCTGGTTTAGGAACGCAGTATTTGCAATCTCTGCTGTGTTACAGCACACATACCCTACAGAGCAAGGCGCTAAGTGGGCTCCATTCACAATCACTCTTACTGACAGATTGGGTTTAGGCAGTTAATCCCTTAGCCAGTGCAATAGGCTCTCCAGGTTCCCACAGAGGGGGAGAATGCAGGAATTTCTGACCCATTCAATAGCCAGCTCACACAATAGCTCCTTGTTGAGATAACTTCTGGCTCCAGCACCCTGGTGGCTCACTGGGAGATGATGTAAGGTCCTTTCCCAAGGCAATTATTGTGCATTTTTCACAATGTTTGTAGAAGTGGGCTGCAATTTTGTGAGGACTTAGACACTTTCGAGTCGCCAGCATGCACACTGGGAGAGTTTACTGGGAGTCTGCCTCTTCCCTGCAAAGGGTAGTCTTCACTTCCTGCAGCTGTGAAGCTTGAGTACCAAACGTCAGGATGTTTTCTTTCTCTTTTTACGATTCCTTAGGTCTAAGAATATTAGAAAGTTACACCACCTTCTTGTTGACTTTCCCCATAGTCATTCATCTCAAAATGTGGCTATAGATCTTCGATCTCCTTATGAAGGAAAAAGTCACTGCTGAGTACTTTAATTCATCCATCTTGATTTTCAAAGTTGAAACAGTTAATTTTTTTTTGTCTCTTTGTCTGACTCCTCCAGAATTTGGAAGCTCTTACTGAATATAATTATGCTAATGGCAAGGTAACTTGGCATAAGAAGAGGCAACAAGAGTCTCTCTTCATTGTTACCTGGATCTAATTGGACAGTTGTTAGATTGTCAAGTTTTCAACTGCTATGTCAGGTTTGAGAACAAAACTCGTTTAATTTGATAAGAGCATGCAGTTTTAGTGACTTAAGGTTGCCTTTCTGGGATCAATTTTTCGAAAGCTCTACTGAGAAAGTCAGAATGGCACCAAGCTTACAAGGCCCCCAAAATTTCAAGTATGTAAATAAAGTCACTCCCAGGTGGGTCCAACCAGCTGAGTATGTTTGGGGACTTTGAAAGAGATTTTTCTCAAATGTGTAAGGATTGTGGGGGAAATGTGTGTCAATGATTGTGCGAGCTAGCATCCAAAAAGTTTCACGTTTCACCTGGGAACCCACATGAAGCCTGCTAGAAGAGGAAAAAGTATGAGACTCACTCTAATAAGGTCACTGCTGGGATTTTGTAAGCAAGAATAATGTTTCTTTGAGATTATTTTTTATTAAAAAATGGAGGGAAGACTAAAGAGCTATTTTGTATTTCAATGGGAAATTGCTCATTGTGTCATTTCGGTTGTCAAAAATTGAGCATTGTTTATTTTCTGAGTCACCTCGAAACTCTCGGACTGTAAGAACTGGAAAGCACAGTGCACGCGTGTCCTTTAGGCCCAGGGATAATGAGCTCTCCCATCCCTAGTTTGAAAAAACACTTGCAGTTCATCTTAGTGTTCCTTTAATGATACAAATCTGAGGTTTGACTTTGCCTTAGAAACAACTGTAACATGTGAGGTTTTCTTAATGAATGAGGAAAAAAATTACATGTGTGTGCAGGTGTGTGGCCAGAAGTCAACCCCAGGTGTCGTTCCTCAGAAGCCTGAGACTAAACTTCTAATGGCAACTGCGATTCGCTGGCTTGAGCCTCTGGAATCTGCCTGTTTCTACCTCCTTAGTGCTGGGAGAATAAGCATGCACTACTGTGCCTAGTGTTTTTAGGTGTGTGTTGGGGGATTGAACTCATGTCTTCTTTCTTGCATGACAAACACCTGATTGAATGAGCTATCTTCCCAGCCCCGATATATATTTTAAATTTTTCTTTTCTTTTTGAGGTAGAATGTGGTGTGTTCCAGGCTGGCCCTGAACTCACCATATAGCCAAAGATGAAACTGAATTTCTAATCTTTTTGCCTCCAACTCCTGAGTGTCAGCAATATAGGCATGTGCCGCCACACCACACCAGTTGTATGAACTGCTAGGGCTTGAATCCAGGACTTTGTGCATGCTAGGCAGCTACTACCAACTGAGGTATGTTCTAAGCCAGACTTGGTCATTTTGTATTTGTGTTAGATTCATGTTTTATCTATTCTGAAAGATTGAATAAATAAGTTTTAGAATTGTTGTGAAATGGTCAAAATTTAATTTCTTATATATTTTCGGGCCATTTCTATTCTGCATGATTGATATCTTCCTATCTACTGTCCAGATGACAGAATTAAGAATTCAAGCTTGTTTCCTCACTAAAGCACTCACACGACTTAGAGGATCTGCTGTGAGGTCTTTTAGCTGTTTTAAAAGATAATTGGGCCAGTCTTATCTTTCTCTATTTTGTCTGTAATAAGCTGGACAAGAAGTCTAGACATTTTCATTCCTTTGTCAAAGAGAGAAGCCAGCTACTGGGCCAGGGTGACCTCTAGGCAAGAACATGTAATTATGTGTGCGGTAATAAATTCTGAGGATGAATCAGGATGTATCATGTAGCAGGCCACTTCAGATAACTGCTCCATGTAATGTACTTTCCAGAAGTTAATTCTATTTTCATTTTACAGGTGACACGAAAGTGGTTTTCAAATACTTTGTTTATAGAAGTAAAATAGTCATTGACAATTGGCCAATGTATGCTATCAGACTAACCTTAGTGGAGCAAACCCTCTTCCATTTCTCTTTGTTTTACCTTTCCTAAGGCACCAGGCAATTTGTCATGAAATAAAAATTAGGTCTTTTTGTCTAAATCCCAGCAGGTCGGCTGAATAGAAAAAAATGAAAATGATGTCTAGTTCCATTATCCATTTTATCTTTTTAGAACCAGGAATGGTTAGCTGCTTACTGTTTTTATTTATTTATTGTTTTTGTTTTTTTTCCTTTCAAGACACAGTTTCTCTGTGTAGCTTTGATGCCTTTCCTGGAACTAGCTTTTATAGACTAGACTGGTCTCAAACTCAGCGAGATCTGCCTGCCTCTGCCTCCCGAGTGCTGGGATTAAAGGTGTGCACCACCACTGCCTGGCTCTGCTTGCTATTTTAATCAAGACAGAACGGTTAGCAAAAGAAAGCAGAAAGATTTATGGTGCTTGAAGGTGCACTGAACTCCAGGTTTCAAGCATACAAGTTATTCTTTTTCAAAAATGTCTTGTTGCAGCGCCGTTGACAATGACTTTGGCTGTCATTATTTAATTTGATATTTGACTAATTATATGCTCCAAAGTCATCCTTAGTGACAGCCACAAGGCATTATGGGTGTTCAGACACAGGCTCCACAATGAGAAGAAACACCTATGTTGTCTCCAAGAGTACTTTTCATAGTTGTCTCACTGACGCTATCACCCAGCCTGGCTGGTTGGCTTCGTGGCCGTGAAGACATAGGAAGCTGGAGGCTTAGCTCTCCAGCCCACTTCTCCCTGTTCTGGACACCTCAAACACCTGTCTGGCTCCTCTTCCATTCTTGAACCTTATCCTGGTCCTGTTACCCCCTCCTGAAACCTGAGATCATAGTAGGCCCTGTATCTGTTCCCATCATCATTCAAGAACACAATTCTGTGGCGGCACACGCTTTTAGTCCCAGGTGGTGGTGGCTCACACCTTTAGTTCCAGCACTCAGGAGGCAGAGACAGGCGCATCTCTGTGAATTCGAGGTCAAAAAGCAAATTCTAGGAGAGCCAGAGCTACACAGAGAAAGCCTGTCTCAAAAAAAAAAAAAAACCTAACAAACAACAAAGTACGCAACTCCAAGGGCTGCCAGGGATCCCAACAACTACTCTTGCTCCCTGCTGCCTTCCCTAAAGATTCACTCTTGGCCGGGCGGTGTTGGCGCACACCTTTAATCCCAGCACTTGGGAGGCAGAGGCAGGCAGATCTCTGTGAGTTCGAGACCAGCCTGGTCTACAAGAGCTAGTTCCAGGACAGGCTCCAAAACCACAGAGAAACCCTGTCTCGAAAAAAAAAAAAAAAAAAAAAAAAAAAAAAAGATTCACTCTTATGGGACCTCCCTGAGCAGAACATTGTCTTAGGAAAACTTGACATCATCAGGAAAGAGCTGGTAATTAATATCACAGTACCATAGTATCATTTGTCTCTCTTGCCTTCGTGCCAGAATGCTTTGATGTCAGTGAAGTAACGTACTACTTGAAGGGAAAGTGCAAGTTTCAGGGCAGGTGAGAACCCACTGGGGAAGCAGCAAATCCTTTTATGAAAATGATTTAAATGACATAATGGTTATCTTGACATGGATAATAAGAGAAACAAGTCTTTTGAGAGAAGAAAAAACTAAGACACTAGTGGTGACACAGAAAGGAGTTGCCTGCTGCTTTCAAATGTTCCCAAATGCAAGAGCTTGAAACTTAGGTGATGGCAGGGATAATATCCAAAGGTATTTTGCCTGGCGATATAAAGAACTTGTGAGATCTAGAAAAATTAAAGGTGGAGATTTGGTAGATTTAACAGAAATCCTTATACTGTTTTTTATAGACAACGAAGATGACAAAAGCTCTCCAGGTTAAAAAGTAAAGCATGGGTTGGGGGGAGATGGCTCAGAGGTTAAGAACACTTCCTGCACTTCCAGAGGCCCTAAGTTTGATTCCCAGCACCCACATGGCACACAGTACTGCCTGTAATTCCAGTTCCAGGGGATCCTAGGCCTCTGGCCTCCCAGGGTACTGCATTTGTATGCACATTCCCCCACCTATATCATTAAAAATAATAAAAGTAAATTTTAAAGCATAAAGCGAGGAGTATAAACGTGCTACTTACCTGATTCTTATTGAAGGCAATTCTCAGTGCTGAGGGATGGCTAAGAGGGTTAAAGTACTTCTTGGTCCAGTGAGAGGCCCAGAGTTCAAATCCCTAAAATCTTACACAAATACCAGATGAATGTAGTAGCTTGCCTATAATTCCAGCCTCGGAAGCAGAAGAAAGGGCATTCGCAGAGTGAGCTAGCAGGCAAGGTTAGTCGAATTCATGATACCTGCATTTGAGTGAGAGACTAAAGCTCAGTGTAAAAGGTGAATGAGTGGCTGAGGATGATTCCAGATGTCAACCCTGGGCGTCCATGTGTGTGTGCCAGCATGCACACGGGGGGAATGGTAAGTCTTAATATGAGACAAACGAAACCTATAGATAACACTGTTTAGGAGAACATAATCCTATGCCAACTGTGTATCTGTTTTTTCCATTCTGTTTAACTTCAAAGGGCTCAAATAAATAAGAGAAACTCAGTGACTCTGGAATCATCTGAGGAGAGTGACTGCTTCATTCATGGAGCCAGAGCAGAAGGAAGGATCAGAGCCACTCCAGGGATGGAAAACCTAAAGGTGTCAGGTTGCAAACAATGGTTGCCTTCCTAAAATGGATCTTTCTCTCCATAGGAAATGTACAAAGAGGGTCTATGAAGAGTGTCGCTTGTGGAAAGCACAGAATGGACACATCAGGGATCATGCTTATAAGGAAAAGGCTTCCGAGTTTCAGCAGAGCATCTTCCACTCAGAAGTGTCCATTTTGTGAAAGCCCAGAAACAAACATCAAGTCTTTTAGCTAGAAAATGTTATTATTTCCAGAGTGTCCTGTCAACATTTTCAAAGTAACTATGTTACAGAAGCAATATTTACAATTACTTTCAGAAATAATTTTGTTTGATTATTCACCCTTCGCAATTAAACCTAAGCAGTTTTGTGTCTACTGTAGTAAGTCATTAAAATCTCCCTTATTATAATCATATTGAATTAGCTGTCTTTATATTGTACAGACATTTTAATATTCTCATTGAATACTTGGCAACTAAATACATATTTAAAAGCTGTTTTCTAGATGTTAGCATATATTTAAAAATGCATTAGCACAAAAGAAATTTAATGAACTTAGTACCTACAAAAATGAATTTTGAAATTAGAAAGCCACAAGCTGAAGTATTTGTTATGTTGGTATTTTATTTGTGCTTTTTAGCAATGTACAAATTATGTCTTTAATACTGTAGAGCCCTAAACACCAAAGTACAACTTACAAGCTGTTTGCTTAGCTTTAATACAGTGACGCAGGGCTCTAGTGTATGAATGTTCCTAGAATTCGCCAAACACTGGCCAACAGGATTCACACTGTTGCCCCTATGTTTCTTCACCAGTTTATGTGTTCAGCGAATTCCTGTTTATTCTTCAACCCTAACTCAAAAGGCACTTCAATTTTAATGCTTTCCTGTTTCCAGGAAGGACGTCTCCCTGTTTCCATGGCAACTTCCCACCTCTTTTGAATTACACATAAATTATCTAGGCTTCACAAATATGTGTTTGCATTTAACACCTAAAGATGGACCTTACATTTTCTCAAATAAAGTTTGGTGAAAAACACGAATGAGCACCATACATTGTCATCATAAAGCTTAGAATTAATACAGAAGCAATGTAAAGACTTTCAATATTCAAACAAATAACAGCTGCCTGCATTTGTCACTACAAGAGCTGGATAGCAAGAGAACAAAGCTGTTACGTCACTCCAAAAGAAGATGCAATCAATGAATGATAGAGGGGGATATTTAAGTCTCCAGACTTTAAACAGCAAGTCTAACTCTGTTTATGCACATATACCTTCACATGGCACCCAAGGTTCCCATAACCTGGGTTTATTTTGCATTTGTTCTTTATATTTCACAGTTTACTCCAATAAATATAACATGCTCTTCTATCCTTAGCTTGTCTGCCATCGTTCCTAAGATTTTCTGTCTCTGTCCAAAGCACAGAGCAATTGCAGCTGCCGTGGAACTTTCCATCATTCTACATCTGGATTTAATCTCTGCCCTATCTGTAGCTGCCTCTGACTACTTAACGGTGGCTAGAGATAGGCTTGGCACTAATCAAACAGGGTAGGATTACAAATAAGTGAAGGTTAGTCCGGTACAGTAAGCAGGGCACTGTTCCAGAAAGTGAGCAATTGTACTTCAAAGGTGAAAGAGGAGGATGGGGAGATGGCTCAACAGTTAAAGTGCTTGCCATGCAAGCAGGAGGAACTGCGTTCAGATCCCCAGAGCCAAACTGGGTGGGCATGAGGACCTGCTTACAATCCCAGCCTTTGGAAAGCAGAGACAAGGGATCCTAGCAAGCTGGCTAGTAAAACGAACAGTATCTATAAGTTCTAGGTTTGACTGAAAGACCCTACTTCAAGGAATAAGGTGGAAGAGCAATGGAGGAAAATTCTTGATGTCAACCTTGGGCCTCCACACACATGTGCCCACACATACAAAAGCATGCATACGCACACTTACACACACACACACACACACACACACACACACACACACACACACACGAAAAGAAGAAAACATTAAAGTTGAAAGAGAAGGTCTATCAGTTCTGGTTGGCGCATGCACTGCTTAATGCTCTCCTTTCGAGCATAGGCCAAGACACGGGTGTCCTCCTGAAAGAAGCGGTGTCCCTCGTCAGTGAGTTTCCAGAGGAAAGCACGAGGTTTTCCATCTGTCTCCTCCTCAACCGGGGCTGGCACCTTTTCAAAGCAGGTCAGGGAACAGAGATTGTGGCGAATGGTGTTTTTCCAGCCTTCTGGTGCAGTCCGGAAATAGGGGAAATGCTGTCGAGTAAAATTGTAGATCTGTTGCACATTGAGGCCACAGGAAGGGCTGCTTTTTAATGCTAGGGCAACTAGATGGCTGTAGTTGAGAGGAGGGCGTGGCCAGGACTCCTTGTCCTGGAGTGGATCAAGGTACAGTGTGTGCTTCTTGGTGTATTTGTTAGAGGACGTGCATCCCTGTTCCTCAGTCTCCTCGTCTTTGAGATCAGGGCCAGTGGATAAAACGGGCAGCCTTTGTTGCTGACAACGCTCAGTGCGGAGAACAGACAGGGACTTTAACACCCTCTGAGTCCCTAAACAGCTAGACTCGTCAGTCTTTGGGATTGGTGCACTTGGCAGAACTTTATAACTGGGATTTGGAACCTCTTTGCTGTTGGCGGGGTACACAACGTTGGGATTCACCCACATCCACAAGCTGGGTTCTGTGGGAGGATCATCATCATCAGGATTGGGTTTCCTCTCCTGAGGCAGCGCTGGTGGTTTTAGCAGTTGAACTTTGTATTTGACAAGACACTGCTCAGCGAAAGAGCACTGATCTGTGGTACAAGGCAGGAAAAATTCATTCCCCATGTCCCATTCCAGCATTCCGGGGACTTGACCATGGAGACTGTACCAAAATTCCTGATCGTTTAGCCTTACATCCATCTTTACTAGAGAGATAGATGGAGGAAAACTTTCAAACTGTAAAGTCTCTCTGGCACTTTGGAAAGTTTTTGTTTGTTTGTTTGTTGTTTCTGTTTAACACACGATGTCTCAGCTATAAATGTCATCTATCAGTTGGCACTTTGGAAAGTTTTTGTTTGTTTGTTTGTTGTTTCTGTTTAACACACGATGTCTCAGCTATAAATGTCATCTATCAGTTGGCACTTTGGAAAGTTTTTGTTTGTTGTTTTTGTTTTGGCTAGGGCACTGTTTAACACACTATCTCTCAGCTATAATGTCATCTATCAGTAGGCCTGCTGGGAGTGCTCTCACGAGGACACTGATACTTCATTGATCAGAAGTCTGGCTCAGAGAAGCCTTAGCTCTCTGGAACACGGCTCAAAACAGTAACCAAGAAGATCATTTTAGCAGAAAAACCTGCTTTCCAACTTTTCCAAGTGTTTTCTCACCGTTGACCCCAAAATGTGTCTTGATAGCTCTGTAAGATAACATGGTACATATTATTAACCCTATGTCATAGATATGGGAAATGACATTTACAGAATATTTAGAACTGCATACCTAAATAAATATAGGATAGCTGGATCTATACTCCTTTCTTAGCCTTTTACAATACCCACGGCATGCTGATCTATCCAATGTACTACATAAAGTAAGCACAAAACTGAGTTGTAGACTATATTTGTACCTACAAGAAGGTTGCCCATTAGACTCACACTCAAGCTATTTTCTGTACTCTTCTGACTGCAGGCTTCTACTTCTCCAGCTTGCCTTCCTAGGCTATGGCTTCTAAGCTGTACTTTAAACACAGCATTAACAAAGGTTTGCTATATCATCTGAGAGCTTACCTTCCATGTAGGTTCATGTTAAGGAAATTCTCAAGAAGAAACAACAGAAAGGTGCCACTTAGCCAGTCTCAAAAAATCTATAAAGTATATGATTTCACTAAAAGCATTATACAGGACTATATCAGAAAAGGTTCCAGCAAATGACCATGGCAACTACTAAAGGGCATTAATTCCCTATGCTTTCCTATTTTCTGGTACTAATTTGGTCAAAAATATTGTTCGCATAATCACCTAGAATGACTTTTCTATTGCACAAATATAAGAATTAACAACAATAGCACGAATTGACAATATTTGTTGAATTCTGTAAGTATTTTACATGACTTAGCTCTATGCCAAAAATTACTCTATGAAATAAGCAATCATTCTTCCCTTATGTAGTAAAAACTTCTAAGAATAAATTACACAGCTAGATAATGGTGAAGCTGACGTTCAAAGCTATGTAGAGCTTGTGCCTTTACTCACTGTATTAATTTCTGTTGATTCTGTATCACAATACAGAACCCTACAACGTAGCTATCGTTTTAGTATCATTGCTTCATAATTCATGTGTCAAAAGTACTAACCAGCTAGGATTTTCACTATATCTTTCTCCTGTGTCTGTTTGATCAAGAGCTTCTCCATAGAATGCCCTTCTCCCAAGCACCTTGGTTTAGCTAATACCTACTCATCATTTAAGTATTATTTATTGATTGTGTGTGAGAGAAGGGGGGGACATTCGTGCCATTATGTCTGTAGAGGTCAGAGGCAAACTTTGTGGAGTTGATTCTCTCCTTCCACCTTTATATTCATTCCAGAAATATATCTCAAGTCATGGAGTTTGCACAGAAAGCACCTTTATCCATTAAATTGTTTTGCTGGACCCCTACTCATCTTTTAAGATTGAAGAAATGTTGCTTTCACCTCCATATAAATGGATCCCTTTTGCAGTAGGGCACTGGCCTGGAGAAAGCATGGAATAGAAACTGAAATATTTAGATTGTGCCAATTTCCAGACATCCTGGCAATATCTGAGTTTTTCAGCAGCCCATTGTTCTTTAAAGGCAGGCTTTACTGTTATAGAATGTCTCTTTCATCTTTAGAGAATAGAGCCCAATTTTCAGAGTTCCTAATAAAACGAGTTCATTACTGTGTATTCTTGTGTAGGTGTGCACAGGTGTGTGTGTATGTGTATGTATGAGAGAGAGAGAGAGAGAGAGAGAGAGAGAGAGAGAGAGAGAGAGAGAGGAAGGGAGAGAAAGAGAGAGCACATTTGCACATGCTAGAGCATGGAAATGGAACTCAGAGGACAGTTCGCAGAAGTTAGTTCTCTCCTTTCCCTGGAACTCAGGTCATTAGGCTTGGCACCAAGTGTGGTTACCTACTGAGACATCTCATTAGCCTGAATTGCTGGGGTCAAAGGTATGAGACACCACACCCAGCTCCTTCGATATTCCAAAGCACCCCTCTGCCCTGATATTGCTTCTCATCTAAAGAACTGGTAAACGTGGTAGCTAATGTTTTAGGTCATAAAAAAAAATCCTTTTGCTATTACGAATCTCCTGAATTGTTTCAATAATGTCAGAGGCAGTATTAAAAGAATGGAAAACCACCATCAAGGGGCTTCCATAACTAAATTTTATTTTTTGAACACATGTATTGTCATTAATTAAAACTATTTTAGTAAAAGACTGAGTATATGATAATATACTCAAAACTTATGAAAAGAACAAATATTTCAGAGTAGTTACGGTTCGCTATTTTTATATAGCAAAATGCATGAATATTTAAGCATATGCAAATATAGATATATACTTGTTTCTGTAAGTGGCTAACCAGGAAAGAACATAGGAAAAGCAATGAGTTAATCATAAATTATTTTGGAAAAAACAAGTATCATATCAATGGCTGTTATGCATAAATATTTAGATTCTGTAAAGTTCAAGGGTGCCCCAAAATAGAAAATGAAAATCTGTCCAGTCTTTGTTTTTAAAACCAGGCACCCAAGTTCTGGGGATGTCATTTTGCAGGAGGTGCCTCTTTCTAATTCATACAGAAGAATCATTTATTAACCAGAAATCACACGCGTGTAGAGAGGGACTCACACATAACTAAGAACTTGGAAGAATGATAAACACTGATGGATACACATAAAAATCAGGTAGAAAAAACCCAATAGATGAAAATGTATTTTAAAGAAGAGAATAATCAAAAAAGATTCCATCCCTTATCTACAAATTTATGAAAATTATAATGAAATGGAAATAGTGAATTTATAAATCTGAATAATGCTAAAAGACTAAATTCATAGTAAGAGGTCAGGATAATGGGGATTACAAGCCACGAATAAACTAAAGAATGCCTCAGTTTTGATGAAAACAAGTTGCAAAGAAACAGCTCTAAGAGATACAAATGAACTGCTGTTCTGCAAAACTTCCAACCCACTGCACACATTTCAATACCTATGAGATGAGCCCAGAAAATCAGTTTACCTTAGCAAGGCTGAGATGTGTGTTTTAGGTAGTTGGGTAAAGTCAATGAAATTCAAAAGAAGTAAAATCCTGAAAAGACATCAAAATAAAATAAGTATAACATTAAACAGAGGAGGAAAAGTACAAGTGTAGGAATAAAAACAAGTTAAACCCACTGTCTATATCTTGTAGTAGCCTTAAAAGGAAGCATGCGATGTATTTTTAATTGCTGTATTTCTGTAGACTTCACATGCTTCTTAAGCAGTTTAACTTGCTTCTAAAAAAAGCCACATTAATTTGTAATTACTGTTTATAACCTTTAGGATAGTCAGTTCATCAAAATTGATAACCAATGTTTAGATGGCCAAGCAAAGGTGGTTTAAAGATAGTTTAAACATCTGGTTCATGAGCTACTTGAATTTAATAAAGTTGAGCAATAAGCAAAACACAAATAGTAATGCGTTGCCCTCAGTGTACAAAAAGCATGTATAAGAATTTATTATTTTACTAGTTTTTCTTTCTAGCAATCAGATTAAAGTTCACATCCATGTACCAAAATTGGTGGTGTTTGGGGATGGCAAGATGGTTCAATTGATAAAGACACTAGCCGTCATGTTCAATGGCATGAGTCTGATCACTGAGAGTCACATGATGGAGCGAATTGACTCCAAGAAGCTATCCTATGACCTCCACATATAGGCGTGATCTGAACACCCCCCATATAAACAAATAAATGCAAGAAAAGTCACAACAGAATTGAATTTTGAACACAATATAGGTATGTTTGAAGCCATGTTTGTAAGAAACTATAGTAGTCACTGAGAATAAATTACTGTCATTTTATTCATCAACTTATCTCTGCCATGACATGCTAAGTTTCCTCATCTATGAAATAAGCATAATAAGAAACTTATCCTTTTGGGTTGTGGCGGCAAACACCTTTTATCCCAGCACTTGGGAGGCAGAGGTGGGCAGATCTGTGAGTTCAAGGCCAGGCTAGAACGAGTTCAGGACAGCCAGGGCTGCAAAAGAGAAACTCTGTCTTGAAAAAACAAAAAGAAAGAAAGAAAGAAAGAAAGAAAGAAAGAAAGAAAGAAAGAAAGAAAGAAAGAAAGAAACCCCAATTAGTCACTGATATAAAATGAAACAATGTAAGTTAATTTATAATGTATATTAATACCTAATTTTAATGTTTGACATATGAAGTTCCATAAATATAAGATCATATTTATGTTATTCTTTTGAAGAGAAGTATAAGTTCTTTAAAATATTTTTAAAATTTATTTTATTATTTATTTCTCTGTGTGTGTGTGTGTACATGTAAGTCCACATGTGTGTAGGTGCCTTTGGAGGCTGGAAGAGGCTGTTGGAGCCTCTGGAACTGTAGTGGCAGGTGGTTGTAAGCCTCTCTATAGGGATGCTGGGAACCAAATTTGGATCCTCTGGAAAAACAGCATGTGTTATTAACCACTGAATCATCTCTCCAGCCTGAAGTATAGGCTCCTAATCATGAATGTTTCATACATAAACCATATTGGAAGATAAGAAGAACTGGTTATAGAGACTATACGGGGAAATATTCTTGAGAACTGGTTTTAATGTTTAATTTTAAAAGTTCTTTGAACTCTGCATTATGACTTCAAAAGTCTCAGACAAATTTTTTATTCATTTTAACACTTTGAAAGTCCTAAAATTATTTCCTAACTTATTTGTAATGTCTTTTAAATTAAAAGACAGCCTGAAGGCTAATAGCTCCTTTATCTCTTACTACTTCTCTTCTAAAGTTATGGCCTCACCTTCCTGGATAAGCAAAAGAGGTTCTATGAAACAAAACTAAAATTAAATCAAATAAAAAACTTGTCTAGATAAGTATCCTGGGGCAAAGGTGACAGCATCCACTGCAAGAGTCTGTTTTATAATAGGTATTAAATGACTTGTAAGAATATAGAGTACATAGAAAAGTGTCGGGCTCTTAGGTCTCGTACATACTTCACTCCACATCATCTGTTTTTTGTCATTTTCAAGAGCATTTTCAAAGCAGCAACCATACATTAAATATCTACATGTATGGTAGCCAGTTCAACTTGACAGAGTGATCTCACATATTTTGGTAAACCCCTCATTTTTGCTTCAAACATATAAGGAATAAAATTGCACGGAGAAAGAGATACATCAGACAAGACAACAAATCTCAGAAACTTTACACAGCTGACATCATTGACTTGCCGACCTTTTGAACACCAAGCAGGAATTAGAAGTCCAGAGTGTGGCAGTAATCCTCCCAGAATCCTCCTCCTGACATCCAGCAGTGTATTGAAAGTTTGAGTGCCAGCAGGGAGCAACCAAAACTGTTTTAGGAAGAAATAGAGTATGTGTTAGATATTGTTCATTGTGGAAGAATACATGTGCAGAACAACTTGGAGAAAGACTTATTTTGGCCCCAACAAACTCCAAAACAAATCTTTGTGCCTGAGTAGCTGAACTCTGGAAATACTTAAATAGGTGTGCCCTATCCTACCAATTCTCTCCTCTAAACAGTATTTCCAATCAACTAAAAATCCTTTGCATTCTTGACATGTAAATGGGTGGGGTCTGGCCAATTTCTTAGATTCCCACAAGTCATTGTTCCTATTGCTGTGATGCAAATTACTTGACTTCATTTTAATTGTCCTAATTCTTAAAGCACCCACAATCTCCTAAACTTCAATAGGCTCTTCTTTTCTAGGTAAATACCGAGTCTGTCCAACTTTTCCAAATCTCAATGCTAGTATGCCATAAAATTTCCTCTACCGTATTAGTCCATTGCATTTTAACCCAGTCTTCCACAAAGTCTTAGGGTATAAGATAAAATGCACATAAGTTCTTTGTCAGACTGAATGCCCTCTGGTCTAATTCCCAATACAGTGCTTGTGGCTACCTAAAGCCTCCTAAACATAGTCTTCCCTGACTATATTTATATAAGCACCCTCATCTGGGAACCCACTTCTACTACTTATTATACTCAGCTTACAGTGTTTTATGCTTTCTCTAGCTGGTATGACCAATTTACAAAAGTTCTCAAAAACTGATTCCAAAAGTCAGGAAGGAGAGAAGAGGGGGGTGGGGGAAACACCTCTGATTATACAACAGGAACAGAGAGTGAGAGCCCTAGCCTGGACTCCACTGCCTTTCTCCCTTCTCCAATCTTATTCCATTTTCAATGCAAGTCTATGTGATGGAATGGTACTACCTAAAAGATGAAGTCCCTGTACTAAATCGTTTATGGAAATGCTATCATGGAATACCCAGTGTACATTACTGATCTCTTAGATGCCCTCGAATCCAATGAAGTTAACAATCAAGATTAATCATCACAAGGAGCATAAACTAAAGAGTAAAGGTATATAAGAATAAAAAAATCAAGTTTTAATTAAAATTAGACTGAAAACCCCTCCCAAAATACACAAAATTTATTAATAAGAAAACTTAACAACTATACAATGCATACATTTCCAAAACCATTATACAATAAATCCATCTACTTATGATATTTGAAAATTGGATATATTAAAATGTATATACAGAAAGGAACATATACATAAATGAGAAGGAAGTCATTTAAAATGTGAGAAATCACTCAGTGAGGTGGTTCAATGGGCAAGGTACCTGATCTCAAGTCTGATAGCTCAAGTTCAATTCCCAAGACTCAAAAGGTTGAGGAGTGATCTATCCCCACCTACACAAGCTTTGTGCCACCATTGCCTTAGCGTATCTTGTAGGCAGGACACTATTGTAGATCAAAGGGATTGTGGCTGGCTTGGTGTTTACATTTCTTGTTTGGTAGCCCTCAGAGTATTTTCCTGTACCAAAGATGCTGGAACATAGGGGTGAAGGCTCTATGTGGGCACCTGCTTCACTTCTCCATGGTCAATGAGTTCTGTTGGTGTTGTCTTCAACAATGGGACCTTGCTGTCAGTTTGTGGAGAGCAACCTATAGTTTTGACAAGCTTCATTTGGCAACAAAAGATGGCCAGTTGGGACTCTGTCTCCCCCATTATTTGTCTATTTCATTTGACTCGCCTTCATATATGTGTATATTTTAGGAGGCTTCTACTACATTAGGTTTCCATACTACCCCTCAAATGGTCCTTAATTTAGTTGTCTCTTCCTGTATTCCCTCCCTCATTTCCCTCTCTGTTCCCTCTTCCCATTTTATCCTCCCATTCCAGCCCACCCCAATTCATTCATAACTCTCCCATTTGCCTTTCCTAATGAGATCCATCTGATCTTTATAGTCCCTTATTTGATACATGCCCTCTGTGGTTCTACAGATTGCAGCTTGATTGCCATTGACTTAACAGCTAATATTTGCATATAAGTGAATACATTCCATATTCTTTTTTCTGGGTCTGGGATCCTCACTCAGGGTGAATTTTCCCTAGTTCCACCAATTTACCTGTTAATTTCATGATGTGTAAATATATCACATTTTCTTTATCAGTTCTTCTGTTGATGGCTATCTAGGTTGTTTCCAATTTCTGGCTATTATGATGACAGCAGCAATGAAAATGTTTGAACAAGTGTCTCAGTGGTAGGATTAAGCATCCTTTGGGCATATGCACAAGAGTGGTATAGTTGGACTTTGGGGTAGATTGATTGCCATCTTCGCGAGGAACTACCACCCTGATTTCCGTAGTGGATTTACAAGTCTGCACAATCACCAGCAACAGAGAAGTCTTCCTCTTATTCCACATCCTTGTCAGAATGAGTTTTCACTTTTGTTATCTTAGCCATTTTTAAAGGTGTAGGGTGAAATCTCAAAGTAATTTTGATTTTCATTTCCCTGATCGTGTTGAATCATGTTGAACATTTATTTTAGTGTTTCTCGGTCACTTGAATTTGTTTTTTATGAGAATTGTGTTTAGATCTGTACTCCATTTTTAAATTGGGTTGTTCCTTTTCTTGATAATTAGTGTTCTGAATTCTTTATATTTTAGATATTAGACCTCTATCAAAAGTGTAGTTGTTAAAAAAAAATCTTTTTCCATTCTGTAGGCTGCCGTTTTGTCTGACTGACGGTGTCCTTGGCTGTGCAGCTTTTCAGTTCCATAAAGTCCCATTTCTTAGTTGTTGACCTTAGTACTTGTGCTAATTAATGGTGGTCTGTCCAGGAGTCATTTCCTGTGCCAATGAATTCAAGGCTTTTCCACTTTCTCTTCTATCAGGTTCAGTGTAACTGGATTTATGCTAAGGTCTCTGATGCACTTGGAGCTTGGTTTTGTGTAGGGTGCTAAGTATGGATCTCTCTCTCTCTCTCTCTCTCTCTCTCTCTCTCTCTCTCTCTCTCTGCATCACTGTACCTGCAGCTATCCAGTTTGACCAGAACCATTTGCTAAAGGTGCTTTTTCCTCCAGGGTGTGTTTCTTGCTTTCTAGTTAAAAAAAATCAAGTGTCCATAGGTATGTGAATTTGTGTCTGGGTCTTCAGTTCGATTCCACTGATTGACAACGTCTTTTTTGTATGTGCCAATACTGTTTTTAATTGCTACAAAATGCTGTTTTTATTACTATAGCTCTGTAGTACAACTTGAAATCGGGGATGGTGGTAACACCTCCAGAAGTTCTTTTATTGTACAGGATTGTTTTCTTGTTGTTGTTTCCATATGAAGCTGAAGACTGTCCTTTCAGATTTGTGAAGAATTGTGTTGGCATTTTGAAGGAGATTGCATTGAATTTGTAGATTGCTTTTGGTTAGGATGGTCAGTTTTACTGTATTAATTCTACTGATCCATAGGCATGAGAAAGCTGTATTAATTCTACTGATCCATAAGCATGATAGATCTTTCCATCTTCTGATATGTTTTCAATTTTCTTCTTCAATGTCTTGAAGTTTTTTTATCATACAAATCTTTCACTTGCTTGATTAGAGTTACCCTAAGATATTTTATATTATCCGAGACTATTTTGGAAGGTGTTGTTTCCCTGATTTTTTTCTCTTCTGTCAATCATTTGTACATAGGAGGGCTACTGATTTTTGTGAATTAATTTTGTATTCAGCTAATTTGCTGAAAAGTATTTTCCAGTTGTAGGCATTTCCTGATGCAATTTTTAGCGTCACCTATGTATGTTATCATATCATCCGCAAATAAAGATACTTTGACTTCTTTCTTTCCATTTGTATCCACTTGATCTCCTTCAGTTGCCTCATTGCTCTATCTCAGACTCCTGGCTTTTAGCATCTTCATTGAAAAGCCAGGTGTAATTCTAATAGGTCTGCCTTTATATGTTACTTGGTCTTTTTCCCTTGCAGATTTTAATATTCTTTGTTTTTTACATTTAATATCTTGAGTATTATGTCTCAAGAGGACTTTCTTTTCTGGTCCAGTGTATTTGGTGTTCTGTATGCTTCTTGTACTTTGACAGGCATTTCCTCCTTTAGGTTAGGCAAATTTTCTTCTATGGTTTAATATTTTCTGTGCTTTTGTGCTGGGAATCTTCTCCTTTCTCTATTTCTATTATTCTTGCAGTTGTTCTTTTGAGAGTGTACCAGATTTCTTGAATAGTTTGTGCCAGAAGTTTCTTAGATTCAACTTTTTTTGTGTCTTCCAATCCTGAGAGTCTCTCTTCCATCTCTTCTATTCTGTTGCTGAGGCTTGCCTCTGAGGTTTCCGTTCAAGTTCCTAAATTTTTAATTTCCAGATTTCCCTCAGTTTATGTTTTCTTCATTGTTTCCCTTTCCACTTTTGGGTCTTGAACTGTTGTTTTAGTCATTTCCTTCCACTGTTTTTGTTTCCATAGATTTCTTTAAGGAATTTATCCGTTTTCTCTTTAAGGACCTCTAGAATATTCATAAAGATTGTTTTAAGGTCTTTTTCTTGTGCTTCAAGTATGCTGGAATATTCAGGGGCTGCTGTGGTAGGGTTGCTGGGCTCTAGTGGAGACACATTGCCCTGGCTGTTATTGATTTTGTTTTTATGCTGGAGTCTCAGCATCCAGGTTAGGGAAGATTGTAGTGCTGATATCTGGTCTTGTCTTTGTTGGGTGGGTGTTTTGTTCAGTTTCTGGTTCCTCTTTGGTTCCTAGAAGAGTGTGGTGGTTGTTTGTTGCCCTGTAGGAAATTTATCTGGGGTCCTGATAGGTGTGGCCATCGGGGTCTGGGGGTGGGGAGCGGGTTTCCAATGAACATGTGTTTCTGGGTATTGGGAGCTGACATGTAGGGATGGAGATAGGCTAGCGGAGGTAAGGGGGTCCACAGGAGGGAGAAAGGCAGAATCTTCCACCAAGGTCTGCTTAGTCCCCTAGGAATGGCGGTAGAGAGTGAGGGGAAGTCACAACAAAAGATCTGCAGTTGCGCTGGGGGTGTGACTGGGGGACCGTAGAGGAATGGAGGGAGAGGTGGAGATCTGCAGTCAGAACACTGGCTTCCCAGAGTAGGCTCCCAGGGAGGACCTGCAGGTGTTGGGGGATGGGACAAAGCAATGAGGGGAGGGAGAGAGAGTAGGAGAGGAAGATCTGGGTGATCACTGGAGATGGGGGGAGAAGGGGGAAGGGAGGCTGCAGCAGGTGTTCTCCAGCAGAGCCGGGAATGAGGCTGGGGGGATTGGATGTAGAGGAGCAGAGGGAGCGGTGAGGAGCTGCGGTCAGTCCACCTGTTTCTCTGGCTGTGCGTTCCCAGGGACTGCCTGCTGGAATTAGATGCTGGGTTAAAGCAATGGGAAGAGGGGAAGAGAGAGCAGGAGGGGAAGATCTGTGGGATCCTCTAGAGATGGGGGCAGAGGGGAAAAGGGGGGCTGCGGCAAGTGATTTGCTCCAGAGCTGGGAATGAGACTGGGGGATTGGATTTGGAGGAACAGAGGGAGAGGTGGGGATCTGCGGTCAGCCTACCTGCTTCCCTGCCAGGAGTGGCCTTCGGGTTCCCAGGGAATGCTTGCCCGAGTTGGGGTCTGCGATAAAGCACTGAGTCAGGCAGGGAGCTTAGGAGGGCACGGTCTGTGTCATCCAGTGGAGATGGGGGCGGGGGAGGGAAGGGAGGCCTCAGCAGGTGGTTTGCTGCAGAGCTAAGGCTGAGGCTGGGGGATTGGATTTGGAGGAGAGTGGGGATAGCTGAATATCTGCAGTTAGCCTACTTGCTTCCCTGCCAGGAGTGGCCTGTGTGTGTCCAGGGAGTGTCTGTTGGAGTTGGGGGCTGGGATAAGCATTGATTGGGGGGAGGGAGGTTAGCAGGGGAAGATTTGCACGATAGACTGGAGATGGGGAAGAGGGGGGAAGGGAGGCTGCAGCAGGTGTTCTGCTGAAGGGCTGGGGCTGGGGGGGTTGGATTTGGAGGAGCAGAGGGAGAAACAAAGATCTGCAGCTAGCCTATCCGTCTCCCTGGCATGAGGGGCCTTCGAGTTCCCAGGGAATGCCTGAAGGACTTATATTCTGACCTCCGTATGTACAATGTGGTACATACATGTGCACACACAAGTGTTTGTGTGTGTGTGCGCGCATACAATAAATGTAACACTTTTTTCCAATAGGTAAATGAAAATGTCTTGGTCACAGAAGAGATCAATGAATGGGAAATACCAGTACTCATGGACTCAGTCTATATATAGTAGGAATCATAACAATATAAAAGCACTGTCAAGAGAAATGGAGGCTATACCGAGATTATGGAGCATCCATCTAATAGGCTCTTTAGAGGAGTGTCAGGTGAATGATGAAGAATGAATAACTGAAAAGAAAGTCCTGATAATTCTCTAGATTTAAGTAGTGACATTATTTTCATATATAAATGAGCTGCATAAAACATCTACTTACTCCTAGATGCAGTGAAAAAAGACCTCATAACAGAAAAGAAAGAAATAGCGGGAAGGGCTTATGAGCTATCGTGGTCCTCAGAATTTTGAGAGGTCAGACACCTCCTGACATGTTATTTATCTAAAATAATCTTCTCTCCACATTTACAGGATTATTTCAAATGAACTCATCACAATGATGAAGAAATGGGTTTTACAATGCCTTTAGAAGCCAGACTTCAGAGGAATGCGCCTAACTAAAGAGATGACAATTTAACCTTAATCTGCTGCAGCAGCGAAACAATAGTAGACACTGGTGCTGAGGCTGTGGCAGAAGCGGACTAATTAGTTATGTTAAGACTTTAATTGTTAAAGCCAGAGTGCAGGCACAAAGCCACCGGTTTCTTTTGCAACGTAATGATGGCACTGGAGATTGTAGCTCTGTTTGATGCAAACTTGCTGTGTAATTTGGAGAACATGCAGATACCAATACTTCTTTTCGTTGAAGATTTTTCCCAATAGTTCATACAGACTCTACTGAGACCTTTCTGCACTAAGATGTTTGAATACTTGACTCTACACAGAAGGTGCTGAGATCTCTGTGTAGGATGCTTACTACAAAGTACTGCCGCCTTCTTACACATTTACAATTAGAAATAATACCTATAATGCATAGAATGTACATATTCAGTTTGGTCGATTTTGAAAAATGGATGCATATATGTAAATGCCACCCAGAATAACTTTTAGATCATCTGTCTAGCCAGAGAGGATTTTCTTATTCTCTTTGTAGTCTGTGTTCACTCATCCTCACAGTTCATTTCTAGCTTTTATTGCTACCGATTACTCGTGTCTTATGTAAAAAGAATTATACAGTGATGACAACAAACAGTAAAAATAACCTTACGAACCAGTTGAGGGGTTCGAAACCCTTTCTTTTAAAGGCCCATCAATTACACTGGGGCAGGTAACAGCGGATGCTAGAAATATTTGAAATATTGAAATGAAATAACTTAGATCTTTGGGTTTTTTTGAATTAGTCAAGTGTGAAGACAAAATAAAGACATTGTCAGAGGTTTCTTAGAGATCACCACTACGTGCAAAAATATACAATAAGTTTTAGCCATAAGCAAATGAAAACAGAGAAAACAGATGAAAAGAGACAAGTTATGTCTAACACTTTATGTAGGAAAAAGAAAAATATAAAAATATACAAAAATGAGAAAGAATTAAATAGATGATTCAAACATACTGAGGACACTGTCACAGTTAGTCAATAGGACAGGATTACTGACGGCTCTGATAGAACTTTGTACAATTTGGTATCCATTTATTTATATATCTATATATACTAAGTTCAAAATAATAAGAATATAAATGTCATTTATAAAATCCAACCAGAAGAGGGTGACTAAGAAGCCAAGAAAGAAGATGAAAAACAGAGAACATATACAATAATATAAATGAGTGAAAGATATATTAATAAACAAAATAATCCAAACAAATTAATCCCACTGAGTAAAAACCAAGATAATCAAAAGATCTTTTTTTAAACATTTCCATAAAATCAGTTTGTTTTGTAGTTTTAGCTAAAAGTGTCCTTTTTAAGAGCTCAATTCATCTAGTATTCATAGTTTTTCATACAATGAATTTAAATTGCTTTTTAAAAAACACCAAGAACTGCTTGGAAATCGGGGGGAGATGTGTTCAAGGTCAGAACTCTTCACTGGCAGGTGCTGGTTGCAATTCATCCATGTTTCTTCACCGTTAGCTTTTTGCTTTCACTTGAACATTGATACTTTGTAGTATCTGGTACTAAGAGTAACTCTAAACCATTTATTTAAAAACTTTTTTTAATAATTATTTTAGGGGCTGGAGAAATGGCTCAGAGGTTAAGAGCACTGGCTGCTCTTCCAGAGGTCCTGAGTTCAATTCCCAGCAACCACATGGTGGCTTACAACCATCTGTACTGAGATCTGGCGCCCTCCTCTGGCATGTGGGCATACATTAAGGCAGAATGTTGTATACATAATAAATAAATAAATCTTAAAAAATAATAATTATTTTATTTTTAGATTTATTTATTTATTATATATGCAGTGTTCTGCCCATATGTATCCCTGCAGGCCAGAAGAGGGCACCGGAGCTCATTACAGATGGTTGTAAGCAACCGTGTCATTGCTGGGAATTGAACTCAGGATCTCTGGAAGAACAGTCAGTGCTCTTAACCACTGAGCCATTTCTCCAGCCCCCGAAGAGTAACTCTATAATTGAATTTTGCACTGACCATATAGGAATCACTTCTAGTCTACAATGTACCTCAACTGCAACTTCATCTTCCAGATTCCTTGACACAGAATATGGTTTTTATCATTAGCCACAGCTTCTATATTTTATGAGGAGAGTTCCTGAGGGTTATTTTTTTGTTTTCTCTCTTCTTTCTCTGTGAATGTCTAGATTACACTAGGCAGCAAACCTACTGAGAACGTTTGTTTTCAGTCCCTGGTATGTTAATGTGAACCCTGATTATGCTATTTAATCAGAACTAAGAACTACAGTTTTTCATGTTTTCCCCCTAAAATTCTACTTTCTTCTAGCAGTTGGAGTATTCTGGAAGGGTTATAGCTATCCTAACCTCAAAAATGTCCTGTCACTTACTATTACTGCTCTCAAGTAACTTTGGAAAAACAGAATGGGAGGCAGTAGGCTGATGTGGGTAGGAGGTTTTCTGCCATTTTTTCAAGCTTCAGTCATCCCTTGGCAAATAAGATTTGCCTTTAAAATAAATAATCTGAGCAGAGTGCTTGAGCTAATCATGAGATCAATGCTACCCAAGGTATTCTTGCTAGGATCTCAAGAGGAGAGACAGTGTGCTTAAAAATTGGGATTCAATTACTGTTCCTACAGAGGCAGAGGCAGGCGGATCTCTGTGAGTCTGAGGCCAGCCTTTTGGTCTACAGACTGAGTTCCAGGACAGGTGACAAAGCTACAGAGAAACCCAGTCTCAAAAACACAAACAAGAAAGCAAGCAAGCAAACAAGAACATAGAGTGTAATTTTTCATTCTTGTCTCCTTTTCTTTTCTTGTTTTGTTTGTTTCTTGAGACAGGGTTTCTCTGTGTAGCCCTGGCTGCCCTGGAACTCATGCTGTAGACCAAGCTGGCCTGGAACTCAGAGATCTGCCCTCCTTTGCTTCCCATGTACTGGGATTAAAGGCTAAAGGCATGCACTACCATCGCTGGCCAGCCTGTAATTTTTCTGATTTGTCGATTTCTGGAAGCATCAAATGGATCATGCTATCTGCTCAAGTTCACACACAGCTAGTCAGTCATTGGCGTCTTCCCTTTCTATCTTGACATGTGGATCGTTTCTACATTTCAGGTGTTTGCTGTACATCTTCATAAGGTAGCAGGCTATGACTTGTAAGCATCAGGTGGCAGTCCCATTATCAATTACAAATTAGTCCGCATCTAGAGGGATCTTTTTTTTTTCCTTTGGTTTTTCGAGACAGGGTTTCTCTGTAGCTTTGGAGCCTGTCCTGGAAATAGCTCTTGTAGACCAGGCTGGCCTCGAACTCACAGAGATCCGCCTGCCTCTGCCTCCCGAGTGCTGGGATTAAAGGCGTGCGCCACCACCGCCCGGCTTAGAGGGATCTTGATCACACAAATCTGTCATACATTTTCCTGTCTCAGAGGTGAAACCAGCATATATCTATAACAAACTTGGTACCAGTGTGACTTGCTGTGCCAAGCTGCAGGCAAACAGCACCAATGGTCCTCCCCTCCTGCTGAGGCTGATAGTGCAGGCCCCACACCAGGTCTGGAGTCCCTGGTCAGGCTGGTGCAAGCACAAGCTGAGACCAGGGTTAAGCAAGTCACTGCCCTACAAGAAGGCCAAAAGCAGGTGTTCTGAAGCCACCACGGAGCCTGCACATCTAACCATAGGCTACATCCAGAGACCATAACCATACCTAAAAAGATTTTTGGAACTGAGTTATAGCCTATTAAAGCTACTCTTAATAAAAAGCAAAAATTAACATATTAAAAAGATGTGTATTATTTATGGATGTGTACTTGTGCATGTATCTGTGTGTATATGTGCATGTGTATGAGAACATGCTCTGAAGCTAGAGGTCACTATTAGGTATCTTTATCATGTCCTAGCCTTAAAAAATACATATATGTAGGTAACAGAAGTTAATGAAAGAAATAAAAAGCTCTATCAGCCAGGCAGTGGTGGCACATGTCTTTAAGTTCAGGCAGAGACAGGCAGATCTCTGTGGGTTTAGGCCAGTCTGGTCTACAGAGAGAGAGGATAGCCAGGATTACATAGAGAGACCCTTTCTTGAAACAAAAAAAAAAAAACCAAAGAAAGAAAAGAAAAGAAAAAAGCTATACCAAAACAGAAATAGGACATGTAGCAATATTATAAGGGAAATACAATAAGAAGTAAACAATATCAATAATAAAAAGAATGTTCCAAAAGCTGAAGAGATGGATCAGCAATTAAGAGTATTCGCATACTTCTCTCCCATAGGACTTGGGTTCATTTCCTAGCACTTACATCAGGAGGCTCACAACTACCTGTAACGGTGGTTCTAGAGGATCCACCATTTTCTGGCCTCCATGAGCACCTGGCATGAACAGGGTACACAGAAACTCATGCAGGCACACACAAGTACATATAAAGAAAATTAAATGTATGTTTGCATTTAAAAAGGAGTACTCCAGGCTGGAGAGATGGCTCAGAGGTTAAGAGCGCTGGCTGCTCTTCCAGATGTCCTGAGTTCAATTCCCAGCAACCACATGGTGGCTCACAACCATCTGTAATGAGATCTGTCACCCTCTTCTGGCATGCAGGCATACATGGAGGCAGAATGTTGTATACATAATAATAATAATAAAAAGAATGCTTGCAAAAAAAGGAGTACTCCATAACAATGAAGAAAACAATAAGCTATGTATTTGAATGCATGTAAAAACTAGGTAAAAGTGTATGAAGCAAAAGTGATAGAAAGCAAGCAGATATTTACACAAACAAGCCAAAATTCAAACCCCTATGCTGAACAGATGAAGAAAAATAATACTGGGAAGATTTGAAGAATGCAATTGAAAAGAGTGGAAAGAAACAGAAAATGAGAATTTAAGAAAATTTTAAGAATTTACAAGAATTTGCCATAAACACAGTGGAATTTTAAAAACATTGAACAATCTATAGCACACAAATGCTTCATTGTTGACATGAAAAACGTCATCAAATGCAATCATAATGAAGTGATGCAGGAGAATTGTCTGTATTCTGTCAATCATGTTATAAATGATTGGCCAGGCAGGAAATATAGGTGGGAAAACCAGACAGGAATTAGAAATGATGTAATGAGAACAGGAGAATTCTGAGAAGGAGGAAGTTGATTCCTCCCACTCCTGCCCAGAACACCAAAGCATCAGGATGTATTCTGCCCCACTGATAAAAGGTACTGAGCCACATGGCTAACATAGATCAGAAAAATGGGTTAATCAAGATGTGAGAATTAGCCAGTGAGAGGCTAGAGCTAATGGGCCAATCAGCTTATAATTTATGGAGACCTATCTGTGATTTTCTTTGGGGAGTAACAGCTGGGAATATCGGGTGGGAGGACAGAAACCACCAAAAACAAGCAGGTCCCCGTTCGTGTTACAATGAAAGAAACAAACAAACAAAAAACATGCTTAGAATCTTCAAAGTCTTCTCATTAAAATGATTGGGAACTGGAAGTCATTATGTTACATCCAGATGAAGAAATGTGAGTGTCACATTTTTGAAATTTGAAAATTTTCAAATGCAGAAGCCAAAATTGTTTGCCTAAATGTAAAGCAGGGACAGCCAAAAGTGGAGACATTGAGTGGATAAACAAGAATGTATTCAATTAGCTCATACTGAATATATGTGACCTTACAAGTCATTAATATCATGTACTTTATACATAAACAAAAATATATGATTAAAACCAATTTATGAATAAAATTCTCATCAGTGAAAAATATCCGGAATGAAAATCACAACATATTCTAAGCTCAAAAATAAAACATGGTATTCTAATCTTTTGAGATGCAATAAACTGATATTCAGAAGGAATTTATAGTTACAAATGAGCAATTGCTTTGAAAACCCAAACACATCTAATATCAGTGATGCCTCCTATCAAAAGGGAGGAAAGAAAAAAATCAAAACCATAAAAGTTGCCTATAATAATGAAAAGCTATATACTATGCACACACACACACACACACACACACATATATATATATATATGCTCAGTCTTGAAAAAAAAAACAAAATCTTTTAAAGATAATCCCAATATTGTAGAGAAAAGGAAATACTTAAAGTTACAAAAAGAAAGTATAGTAAAGGGATTTGTCATACCAGTGACCAAGACTTGTTATAGATCTAGACTACAACTTAGCCATGTTATTAATGGGGAAAGACAAAGAAAAACACGAGTCCACAACTAAGTCCTATGAAAAGCACTCTGTCTCCTTAGCACTCATTCCCTACCATGCTATCAAACTATTATCTGTTACCTAGGTCCATTAGACAGTAAGGTCAGTGGGGACATTTATCTATTTCAATTAGATATCCCTATTGCCTAAAAAATGTGGAGCCTCAATATATATTGGTTAATAAATGAAGACACAAGTGTAAGATAATCAAAGCTAGAATTCTTCTTAAACTACAAAGAAAAGGATGCATTGTGTACTTGAAGTAAGGAAGGACTTCTGAGAAATAGACAACAATTCAATTACATAAAATTTAAAAAATCATGGGTACTTGAAGACACCACAAAAATGTAAATGAAGGGTAGAAATAAGCTACTAAATTCTTGAAGAAAACACAAACAGGATGACCTAATAGACTCGGGAATGCATATAAGACTTAGGAACACATTAAGGACTTAAGACCGGCCTTGGGGTGAGTTTCTGGACCCGTGGCGCCAGCCTGGGACGGGGAGCTCAGAGGTTCCGTGGCCCCCTAGCCTTCTTGGGCTCTCTGCAGGGCTTCTACTCC
>NC_022026.1:55316277-55337950 GCF_000317375.1 Microtus ochrogaster
AGGAGGGGGGGAAGGGTGGGAGGAGAGGGAGGGAAATGGAAATGGGAGGCTGGGAGGAGGTGGAAACTTGTTTTTTTTCCTTTTCTCAATTAAAAAAAAAAAGGACTTAAGACCACATAAGGGACTCCAGCATATCAATAAAAAAAGAGCAAGCAACCTTGTAGAACTGGTAAACCACATACAGAGTTCTATTTGCAGGAAACAAACAAAGACCCAAGTAACAAAAAAAAAAAAACTAGAGACCTCATTATTATTAAAGGAAGCTCAAGCTAAACAAAAGCCTACCTATATTGAAGACAAACGACTCTAATGTTGCAGAGCTGCACAGATGAGTGGAACTAGCTGGGGAAATCTTTTGTTGCCTGTCCTAGCAAAAGCTGAGGGAACATTCCAGAAGGAGGTCTCAACTGACTTTCTTATACGAAAACGTTGCTGAGGTAAGCATTAGATTTGGCCTGTGAATGAAAAAGTCCTGGAGGCGGGGACTACTCTTAAACCTGCCAATGGAAATAAAACATATCTTTGCGTGGTTGCGTCAACGGGAAATCTGCCTGTGGCATGTTGAGAACCCATATGTAAAGAGTGCCGGCCTTACAAGGAGTAGCTTCACTGCTATGGGTGAGCATAAATAAAGAAAGGCCTCCTAGTTTGCGGGTGGGGCTAGGGTTGGGGGATTAGGGATGGGGGTGGGGCTGTGGTGCATGCCTTTAGCTTTAATCCCAACAACACTCAGGAGGTAGAAGTGGGAGGGTCCCTGTGAGTTCAAGTCTGGTCTACAGAGTGAGTTCCATCCAGGACATAAAGTTCTCGAAAGATCGAAAGAAGAGAAAAGAAGAGGGGACGCGAAGGGAAATGAAAAGGCTTCTTAATAGAAGACCCTTGAGCTGAGTCAGCCTACTGAGGTGAATACAGAAACTGCTCCTTACAAAGGATCCTGCTACAGGCAAACATACATTGCACATAGGTTCCTCACATTCTTTCTTAGGTTAATTTATAAATAAATATTTTTATTTTTTGATATCATAATGGATTTGACTTCCTGATTTTCTTTCTAGTTAGTTCATCATTAATGAATACAAATATATGACTAAAATTTGCATATTGATTTTTTTTAGCCTGTAACTTTATTGATTCTTAATATTTTGAGACTATCTTGTTATGTAGGCTGGCCTGAGAGAGAGTCAGTCAATCTCTCTCTTTCTCTTTCCCTCTCCCGTTTCCCCCTCTACCTCTCCCTACCTCTCTCCAATTTTAGTGTTGCTCCTAAGTAGATGTGCTTTGGGCTGAGCACTTCAGTGGTCTCGTCCTTAGAGAAAAATGAATTTTCTTCTCTTAGCCGTTATCAGTTGCCTACAGCTGCTCTTCTAGGGGTGGGGCCATGTGAAATTTCCCCCATCCATGTTGGCATGTCAACTGGTGTTATCGCTTTTCAGGTCTTGTTTAGCAACCATATCATCTATGAAGCCATCTGATCCTCGGTAGATTTTTGATTATGAAATGAATCTTACAATTTGTTTTTAATATATTCGGGTTTTCTGTTTCTTTATGTTTGGTGGTGTGTGCTGTTTTAAGTTTTACTTTCTTTTATGTCACTGTTTTGTGTCTCTTTATGTGGTATTATTTATGTGGTATTGGTTATATGTCTCCTTTCTAATCTAATTTTTAATTTTTGGAATCAAAATATTATTACATTTCCCCTTTTATTTTTCTGTCTCCAACTCCTCCAATGTATTATCCCCTTGCTCTCTCTCTGTCTCACATTTACAGCTTCTGGCCTCTTGTTTTCAATTGTTGTTATACACAGGCACACACATATATTCATATGTTTATATGTTCACACACACATGCCCAATGTGTGCATTACTTGTATGTTTGTGATTTCAGAGCTGCCTATTTAGCATTGTGTGATCAGTTGCTGTGCTCTTTCCTGGGGAAGACTATTTCTCCCACTCTCGGCATTCCTGGTTTGCATGTAGTTCTTTATCTAGGTTTGGGTTCCCATCAAACTTCCATCTCATGACTATTGGTTTTATTTAGGCAGCCATATTGTTAAGACTTCATGGGTATAGCTTCCCTGACATTTCTGGGAGACACAATCTCAAAGCAGAAGACATTCTTCTGGTCCTCTGACTCTTACATTCTTTCTGTCTCTTCTTCTGCAATGCTCCCTGAACCTTAGGTATAGGAGCTGTGTTGCAGATGGAGTAGTTGGGGCTGGGCATTACAGAATCACTTGTACTCTGCATTTTGATCAGTTGCAGTATTCTGTAACAGTCTCTGTCTGTTACAAAAAGAAGTTTCTTTGTTGAGGGGTATGAGCCACACTTACCTGCCAGTATAAGAATAAGTATTTAGAATGCAGTTAGCAATTATATTGATTTAGAAAAGGATTGGTGGTAGGTTCTCCTCCATGATCCATCACCTCATTAGATCCTGGTAGTTGGCTAGCTTTCCAGTACCAGGCATGATTTCCCTCATGTTGCATGGGACTTAAGTCCAATTAGAGAACTGTTGGTGACTGCCAAGATATGGAGTACCATAATTATGTCCTTAGGATTATCATGGCATGCTGGTCATTGTGGTAATTCATGTATTGGCTAGTTTTATGTAAACTTGACATAAGCTTGAGTCATCTGAGAAGAGGGAACCTCAACTCAAAAAAAAAAAAGCCTCTGTAAGATCAGTCTATAGACAGTTTTTTAGGTCTTTTCTTACCTAGTGATTGATGGAGAGGCTGCAGCCCATTGTGAATGGTAGCAGCCCTGGGCTGCTGGTTCTGTGAGAGAGCAGGCTAAGCAAACCATGAAAGCAAGCCAGTAAGCAGTAAACCTCCGTGGCTTCTGCAATCATCTTCTCCCTCCAATTTCCTTCCTGGTTTGAGTTCCCATCTTAGCTTCCCCCAGTGTACTATGACTAGGGATATGTAAGCCAAACAAACTCATTCTTTCCCAAGTTGTTTTTGATCGTGGTGTTCCGTCACAGCACTAGACCCTAGCTCAGACAGTCTTATATTTGGGGTAGGACTATTGGTCACTTCTCTCCCTTGGAATCTTGCATGGGATCATCAGGTCCTATGAAACCTAGTCCTCAGGGAAGAGGCTTTCAGGTTAGTTCCAGCTCAGGGGCCTCTGGGCTCCATAACAAAGGGCATGGTGCCTTCAGCAATAGGGCCTTACCTTCCACTGCTGGGGGGGGGGGCAAGGGCAGTAACAATAGCCTATAATGTTTGGGGAGTCGCTTGGACTCCCATGACCAACAACTCATAAGGGGGCTTTTCATGCCTCATACTTTTTTTTAATATTTATTTATTTATTTATTATGTATACAATATCTTTCTGCGTGTATGCCTGAAGGCCAGAAGAGGGCACCAGACCTCATTACAGATGGTTGTGAGCCACCATGTGGTTGCTGGGAATTGAACTCAGGACCTTTGGAAGAGCAGGCAATGCTCTTAACCGCTGAGCCATCTCTCCAGCCCATGGCTCATACTTTTTAAAGATAGGCTATGGCTCTTCATGAGAGCATTGCCAGCCCTGGGGGGAAATTTCAGTTAAACTATGGAGATATGAATATATTTATACACATAGATTTATATGTATTATTTGTAATTTAGGTAAGTAGGTAATATGATTACTTAGGACTTCATCAGACATCCTTACCATTATTGTACCCTTCTCTCTCACTGTCCTCCTGTGGTGAGCTTCCTTGCCTCTCCAAGTTACTCCCAACTCCAATTTCTCTCGTAAATTACTTTTACCCTACTACTGTCTCTGTTATTTCCCCATATCATGGTCCCTTTTTCACTCCTATTCCTAATTTTTAAATTTTAAATTTTAATTTTGTTTGACAATTTCATACATGAGTACTGTATTTCCATCATTTCTACTTCTGTCTCTCCCACTTAAACCTCCTCCTGTGCCCTCACACTAGCTTTTAAATTCATGATTCCTTCTTCTTTAATTTTGATTATTACACACACACACACATACACACACACACACACACACACACACACACACACTATAGTATTGTTGCTCCTATGCTCTTATGGGTTTCAGACTGACCAGTTGGGATTCAATAACTTAATAGAAGGCTTGTCTCTGAAGAAGAATGATTCTCTCTTAGCATCCATTAGCTGCCTGTAGCTGTTCATCTAGGGATGGGGGTTTTGTGGCATTTCCCCAATCTATGTTGACATGTCAACTGCTGTTCAGGCTTGTTTAGGCAACTGTATTATCTGTCTGTGAAGTCATCTGATTCTAGGATCTGAGGAGTTTTTTGATTACTGATTCAACTTCATAATTTGTTTTTAATGTCTTCAGGTTTTCTGTTTCTTGTTTGCTCAAGTTTGGTACTGTGAGATTGTTTTCATTACCTACCCCTTTTCTGTCAATGTTTTGGTGTGTAATAGTGCCTCATAACCTTCTTTATTCCTGTAGTATTGGTTATAATGTATCCCCTTATACTCCTAATTTTTTAATTTAAATTTTTATTTTGTTTGAGAATTTCATACATGAGTACTTTATTTCCATCATTTCTACTCTTTCCCAGCCTCTAACTCATTCTGTAACCCTCACACTCACTCTCAAAACTATAACCTCTTCTTTAATTATGATTGTTGTGTGTGTGTGTGTGTGTGTGTGTGTAAGTACAACTTTCTGAGTCCATTTAGTGTTGCTCATAATGCTTATGTATTTTGGGATGACCACTTGGAATTTGATAACTATCAGGAGGTTTGTACCTGGTGAAAACTGATCTTCCCTCTCTTCCTAGCCATTAGCTGCCTGTAGTCTTTCATCTAGCCTTGGCGCTTGGTGAAGTTTCTCCCACTGTTGTCATTTCAGCCAGTGGTGTCACTGCTCATGTCTTATTTATGCATCTACATTGTTGAGATGCCATGTGTGTAGCTTTTGTGTCATGCCTCGAAGACACTGTCGCACAGCAGATGCCCTGGTCCCCTGGCTCTCACAATCTATCTAAGCCCTCTGCTGTAACATTCTTAGTTGTAGGTGTTGTGTTGTTAGATGCATCAGTTGGTGTTGGGCCCCTCATGGCTAGTGCTGTATTTTGGCCAGTTGTGTGTGAATCTCTGTAGTAGTCCATATTTGCTTAAAAAATGGACTTCTTTGATGAGGGATGAGACCTGCACTTTTCTGTGGGTATGAGGATAAATATTTAGAATGCATTAGAAATTGTACTAGTTTAGGAAAGTGGCAATGATAGGTTCTCCTCTAGATTCTGTGACCTTATGAGCCATGACTAATTGGCTAGGTTTCTAGTACCCGCATGATTTCTTTCTTATCAAGTGAGCCTTAATCCAATCAGACAGATACTGCTTAGCGCCAAGATATAAAAGTGCCACTATTGTACACTTGAAATGTCTTGCCTTTGTTGTTCTTGGCATTACAGCTGGTTAGGACTATTGATTAACCTTTTCCCTTGCGAGTTTGCATAGAATCTTCAAATACTCTGAGAGCCAGTCCTCAGGGAGAAGGTTCTATGTTGGTTATGGATTGATTTCTCTATATCCTATGTGTGAAGTATATGGTGTCTTCAGTAGGGTCTTACCTTTAAGTTTTGGGAGGTAGCCAGAGACAATAGCAATAGCCTATATTGTTTGCGGAATCTCTTGGACTGCCTTGACCAACAACTTAAAAGGAGGTTTCCCATGCATGGTGCGGGTATCTTTTTGATGGTGTTAACTGCTGTTAAGGAACCTTTATCACTCCAGTTGGCATAACTTCCTTTAAAATGCATGTCTATATAATTTAGATATATACATGCATTTATATATAAAATTACCCAATTGTTACAGCATGGAGCAGGAAGCTGGGCATAAAGTTCCACCCTTAGCTGAATATCTATGAATAACTGTTAGCTGCAGCAAAAGGCTAGTTTTTTCTAAGAATATAGTCTCTGATAAGTTGACCAAATGCCAGTAGAATATCACCTATCCAAGAATATTTTGGCAGCACAATTGGCCTTAATGGGAAAGAAAAGGACATGAAGTTGGATGAGAAGGGAAAGATGGATGGGTCTGAGAAGAGCTGGGGGAGGGAGGATGAATATGATCAAACACATTGTGTGAAATTCTCAAAGACCTAATAAAATGTGTTTCAAATATTTATAAAAGGCCTTAAGCTCACCCAGATACGGGCCTTAAATGTACAGTGCTCCTACAGTAGCCTCCAGAATAGCTGGGATTGTAACCCTATACAGTCAGCACAACGAGGACTGGCTTTTTTTTTTTTCCAAGACAGGGTTTCTCAGACAGCCCTGGCTGTCCTGGAACTCACTTTGTAGACCAGGTTGATCTGAAATTCAGAGATCCACCTGCTTCTGTCTCCCAAGTGCTGGGATTAAAGGTGTGTGCCATCATCGCCTGGCTTGGTTTATTTCTTGTTCTTGTTGTTACTTCCTTTCTTTTTTGCTTCAGATTCAGTATTTGTTTTACTTAAACATGAATCAGTACACACAATATTAGGTTTCATTGTGACATTTTCAAGCAAAATTAGCATTTGTTGAGTCTCCCTTCTCTCTTCTTTCGCATCCTCCCGTTTTTCCCATTGTGCACTTCCACCCATTACACAGATGGCTTCCTTTCTGCTTTCATGGCACATGCTTCCTGTTGACCTCCTTATCATCCTCAACATGTTCCCAATCCTGTCATCTCCTTGCTCGTTTCATAGCCTATACCCACCCACACTCAGCCCCACTCCTACTATCTATAGAGATATTATATTCCAGGATCCATGTATGACAGACAACACGTGATTTTTCATCTTTCTAGGGCTTGGTTGCTTAGCTTAAAACAGTACTTCTTTTTTCTTTTTTTCAGTACTTTTGACATCTATCCATGCTTATGCAAAAAGTTATTATTTAATTTTTCCTTACAGTTAAATAAATAAGTATACAGCTAAATTATATATGTATGTATGTATGTATGTATTCATCTGTTTATAGCTATCTAGAGCAACAATAAGCATTACTGTGCTGTTTTCTCTTTTCTTCATAGTAGCCTTTCTGAGTGGGGTGACAGACAAGCCCAAAGTAGTTTTAATGTACATTTTCCTGATGGCTAAAGACGTTGAACACTTTTTTACTTTGGTCATTTGTGTTTCTTCCTTTGAGAATTACTTCTTATCAGGAGCCTATTTTTCAACCAGCAGTTTGGAGATTTGGGTGCTTAATGGTTGCTATTATTTATGTTTTCTAGATATTTATTCCCTTTGTGAAGTAAATATTTTCTTCCGTGCTGTGGGCTGTGCTGTCATTTTGTGACTGGCTGGGTTCCTTTGCTGTGGAGAACATTCTTCTTTTATGTCTTTTCATTTGGTCATTCTCAGGGCTAATTGCAATGCTGTTGGAGTCCTGCTCAGAAAGTTGCAGCCTGTACCTAAACCTCCGAGTGTTTCCCTAGGTCTGCCTCTAGCAGTTTCAGTGTTTCCATTTGGAAATGAAAGCCTTTGATCCATTTTGAGTTTATTTTTATGTAGGCACAGATCTAATTTCTTTCTTCTACGGATAGATACTCAGCTTTGCCAACACCCAGAAAAAAGAATTCCACATGTTCTCACTTGTTTGTGGATCCTAGCTTTGAGTCTTTAGATGGGAGCATAGAACCACGGATGACAGCAGAGGTCAGGAAAGTGCCAGTGGACTATGGAAGGTGGGTGAGGAGCGCTGGATGCAAATGATGGGAAGTGGGAACTGGGGAGGGGGACGGGAGATCAGTACAGAAGGAAGAGGGAGGAGAGAAAAAGAACACCAAGGGTGGTTGAAAAAGCCATAAGGAATCACATTATTTTTTATTTATCTAGAATTACATTCACATAATACAACCTATAGTTTTGTGCGAATGACAGTTTTACCTACATGTATTTCTGCACACCATATGCCTGCCTGATGCTGCAGACCAGAAAAGGGTGTCAGATTCTCTGGAGTTGGAGTCACAGATTGTTGTGAGCTGCCATGTGGGTGCTGGGCATCAGATGTGCACCTCTGGAAGAACAGCCAGTATTCTTAAGTGCAGAGGCATTCCTCCCACCCCGCATTTTACACAGTTTCAAATGCTTACTCAGTTTTCTGGTCCTATGTGTTTCTGTAAGCTCTTATGTAAATTCTAGATTGCTCATATAGGTATTTTTGTCCATGGATAGCCATTATATTGGTGATCAGGGTTGAAATCTGATAATGTTGCTGATAGTGTTCTTTCATCGACTCTTGTGATCAGAATAGCTTTATACATGTGTATTTAAGTCAGGAAATGTGCTTCTTCCCATTTTTTCTTGTTTAATATTTCAAGATCACTTGTGATTCCATATCCATTTTAGGATGAATATTTTAAGATGTTATAAGGATCTTGGTGGTAATTCTATGAATATGTTATTTGCTTTGGGTAATACAGAGTCTTCCAATCTATGATGATGTTGTTTTTCCATCTATGTCTGTTTTTCATTATTTTTAGTCACTGTTTGAGTGCTTGCTTCTGTGTACATTTCTTTGATCTTTTTTGGAAAAATTCTTCCTGAATTATTTTCTTGTTTTTGATGACATTGTCGATTGTTTTTGTTAGCTTGTTTTAGAGGCAGAGCCTTACTGTACAGCTCATGCTGTCCTAGATGTCACTGTGTAATTCTGGATGATCGCATTTTGTGATTGTTTTTTTTTATGCCTAAGCCTCATGGTACTGTGATTACAGGCATGTACTCCATACTCAGCTTGCAAATGGAGGTGTGCTGGCAATGGGCACAGAGCTGCAACTGGCTTTTGCAGGCAGATATTTTGCTCATGACTTTGCTGTATTGCAGTATTTGTTCTAACATGTATTTTGTGGAATCTTCAGGATTTTATACTTAGAAAGTCATGCCATATATAAGCATATCATTTAATTTTTCAGTTTGAATGCTCTCTCATTAGATGTGTTTTCTAATTAGTCCAAATTGCTCTATATGAGCAATCTAGAATCTAGATAAGAGCTTACAGAAACACATAGGACCAGAAAACTGAGCAAACATTTGAAACTGTGTAAAATGTGGGGTGGGAGGAATGGCTCTGCACTTAAGAATACTGGTTGTTCTTCCAGAGGTGCACATTTGATGCCCAGACTTATGTTACATACAAGTGGTGAAAGTAGGCATCCCTGCTTTGTTTCTCATGTTTCAAAGAAAGCTTGTCACCTTTAGCCTTTGAGCATTAAGTTATATCTAGGTTTTTCATACGTGACTTTACTATGTAAGTAGCAGTAATAGTTGCTCACTGACCTTTTATTACAAAAACGTGTTGACTTTTATAAAGTATTTTCTGCATTAAGGCTTTGATTCTCCATTTCATTGATATGATGGTATAATTACTAAATTTGTGTATTATTTTGACTGACCAAAGGGTAACAATATATTTGGCTAGCCTCATTCTGGATGTGTTTTTTTTTTTTTTTTTTTTGAGTATCTTTCTGGGTGAGATTAACATTCGGATTAAGGACTAAATCCACTGAATAAAACTAAAGGCAGGACAAGTAAGACTCTGTCTTCTGGCTTACTGTCTTCACTGGTTCAGGCCTTCAAAGTTGGACTGAAGCTATGCCATCACCAATTTTCCTGAATCCCCAGCTTACTCATCACTGATCCTCTTTCTCCATAATTATGTGGCTTTATTCCTTATAACAAATCTTGCTCTTTCCTTTCCTCCCATCTTTCCCTCCCCCCCCCCTCTGATAGATATTTACCATTGGTTCTTATCATCTTAGGGACCCTGGTTTAGCTAGATACAATATATCACACTGTTTGGCTTTCATGAGTCATGAAAGAGAATATAAAACAAGTAGGCTTATTTGGCTTATTTGCTTATTTTTAGTTTCAACTCTGCCATAGGTTGTGTGTGTGTGTGTGTGTGTGTGTGTGTGTGTGTGTGTGTGTGTATTAGATAAGATCATAAAATTACATTTGGTAGTGAAAGTACAGAACCCTGAGTGGAACTCCATGGCTTCAGAATGACTATTCTAATTGGATAAAGGTTCCGCAAGATGCATAGTTTGGGACTGGACAAGTGTTTATTTGAATAGTTTCTGTAATCTATCTGATGTTTTCATAGGTGAGTTAATTACCGTAAAGTGACTTTAAGGGTCAAAACACTAAATCCTGCACTTTCAAAACAATAAAAATTAAATGGCTATGAAAATGGAGTCATAAGATTAATGACAAGCGATACTATACAACAAAATAAATGTAATTACTACCACTGAACTTTGCGCTAAAATGTGGCTTTAGTTTTAACTCAACCTAATGTGTATGTTATACCTGTAATGGTTTAGAAAAAGAAAATTCTTAAAGAGTAACTACAGAAATGCCTTTCACGTATAATTAGGAGTTTTCTCTACATTTGTGTTTGTAAAGCACATAGATTTATTCCTCATATATTCAGTACTTGCTTTAATTTGTGTTTGGTTAGTTTTTCACTAGATATTTTGATTTGTTTTCATTTCTTTTTGTGCATAATCTAAATACTTTTATTTGTGTGTGCGTGAAAACTTGCACGTGGAGTCAGTGAGTGCCACAAAGTGCCTTTCCTTGATCCCTTGTACCACTGTCTTTTGAGACATGGTCTCACTGGAGATGAAGTTCATGGATTTGGTAAGAACGGCTGGCCAATGAACTTTAGAAATCCGGTTGTCTCCACCCCTTCTTTTGCCTGTCCCCCAGTTCCGGGGTTAGAGGCACTTTTTACATGGACACTGGAGATTCAAAGTCTCAGGTCCTCATGTTCGCACGATAAGCCCTCTAACAACTGAGCTATCTCTTCAGCCCCAGAGCTATTTTCTTTGTTAGCATAGGGATTGCATATAATAACCTGAGGTTATCGTAGACATGCTTTAATTAATTTGATCTCAACTTCAGTCTTATTATATTTCACATTGTTGATATAGACTGTATGTTTCCACCCATAATCTGTGCCCCATTGGTCTGCAAATTGTATATTATCCAGTAACAAAGATTTATAATTATTTTTATATGTGTTTTCACTGCAATAGAAAATAAGAAGTGAAGTTAAAAACCAACATTACAATAATACAAATTTATATGTTTGTCTCTACATTTACCAAAGTAATTCTTTTTTTTTTAAGATTTATTTATCATCTATACAGTGTTCTGTCTGCATGTCTGCATTCCAGAAGAGGGCACCAGATCTCATTACAGATGGTTGTGAGCCACCATGTGGTTGCTGGGACTTGAACTCAGGACCTCTGAAAGAGCAGCCAGTGCTCTTAATTCTGAGCCATCTCTCCAGCCCCCACAGGTGTTCTTAATCTTCAAGTAGGTTTGGATTACAATGAAACAGCCTTTCATTCCATTGTTAAGCTTTCCCTTCACCATTTTTAGGGTAGGCCTTGTGGCAATTAACTTCCCTAGCTTTCATTTATTTGAAAATATTCGTTTCTCTCTCATTATAAAAAGGGCCATTTTCACTGATTTTAGAGTTCTTATTTTATTTCTTTTGAAAATCTCTTTCAGTCTTCAATGTTCTCTCTCTCTCTCTCTCTCTCTCTCTCTCTCTCTCTCTCTCTCTCTGTGTGTGTGTGTGTGTGTGTGTGTGTGTGATATTCTTTGCTTTCTGGTCTGTAAAGTTTCTTGCTGACAAACTGATAGTGTCACTGAGGATCACTTTAATGTAATGAATATGTTTTTTTTTTTGCTTTGAATTTTTCTCTTTCACTTTGCCTATCAACTATTTAAATAGAAGATGTCTCAATGTGAGTGTCTGCTTTTCTTATTTGATCTCACTGAGATTCTTGGGTGTTCAGATTCAGGTTTCTGTACAACTCTGGGGCATTTTTGGTCATTGTTTCTTTAGACAATCTTTTCCCTCTCCTCTGGAACCACCACAGTGTATACATGGGTCTACTTGATGATAGTCCATATATTCCTTCAAATTTGTTCACTTTCTCCATTTATTTATTTTTTGTTTCTTCTTTGACTCAATTTCAGATGCCTTGTTTTCAGGTTTCATTCTATTCCTTCTGTCTGCTCAATTAAATTGCTTACTATGTCTTGACTTGCTGACTCAATGCCACAATACAGTTACTGTATGCTCAGGTCCCGGAATTTCTAGTGCTTTTATCATTTTTTGTTACTTTTTATAATTTTTATTTTTCTTCATTGATAAGCTCATTTTATCTTATTTTAATGAAAACCTTAGTACTTCATGCTTCTTTTTAGCCCTTTGAATATATTTAAGACACTGTGGGGTGGTTAAGAACACTTGAGTCTCTTTCAGAGGACTAAAGTTTGGTTTCCTGCTCTTCTTGTTAGTACACAACTGCCTCCCACTCCATCTCCAGGAGATCTGATGAACTCCTAGAGCACCTACACTTGTGTGCTCATGTGCACACGCACACATACACACACAAAGAGCTAAAAAACATAAATCCTGACCAGGAAGATTGTTGTCTTAAGGTCTCAGACTAAGCCAGGCATTGTAGAATGAGCTTGAATGACCTGCACTCAAGAGTCTGAGGCATGAGAACTGTAAGTTTGAAATCATCCATCCCGGGTTATATAATACAGAAAAATATCTTGTATCAAAACCAAACCAAAGCAAAAAAACCCCAATAGCTGGGAGTGGTACACATGCCTTTAATCCCAACTCTTGAGAGGCAGAGGCAGGCAGATAGTTTGAGGCCAGCCTGGTCTACAGAGCAAGTTCCAGGACAGCCAGAACTGTGACTCAGAGAAACCCTGTCTGTAAAAACCAAAAAAACTAAAACCAAAATCAAAACAAAATGAAAAACAAAGAACTGTTTAAATTGTTACTCCTTGGCCTATGTTCCTCTGTGGATGGTGTATAACTTTATTTTCTTTCTTTCTCTGAATGTGATAGATTTAAAAAAAAAACTGTTGTTTTGTACACTTTATAGGGTTCTCTATTGACAAAAATTATGAATTTAAAAAAACCAAACATTTCTTGCAGTTTTTTCTTTTTAAATTGGCCTTGTGCCAAAATAGCCTTTCATCAGTTAATTGATTATATTCTGTATTCTTTCATCAGACTGTGGAAGAAGTTTGAAGTTTGTCATTATTTGTTTTTAGAACATGCATCTCTCAGTAGTGTTTTGTGTGGCTTGTACACACACACACACACACACACACACACACACACACACACCTTCTTCAGTGTAGTCTCACTGGGTATACTAATCACACATCAGATTTCAGGGTATGTTCAGTAGTAGATGGCCAAAATAAAATGAACTTAATACTAATTTTGTAGACATTTGATCTCATAATACTTTGAACTTATTTTTTTTGTTTCACTGGTCTCTTCTTTGTGTATTTTGGTTTATGATTTTGGTTTTTTTTTGTGTGCCAGTTCCCTATTTCTGTTTGTTTTTTAGAGAGAAAGGAATCGGTGAGTGTGTGTGTGTGTGAGTATGGAGGATCTGGAAGGAGCTCGTGGAGGAGAAAAGCATAATCAAAATATACCATATGAAAGAATATTTTCAATAAAAATGGCAAAAATATCTACTCTACTCACCGTGTGTGCACATGTGCACTCCTTTAAATGTCTTAACTCTTGCAGAATTTTATTATACACTGTATTTACACTTTTACCTTCATCTATAAACTGCGGCCCCATTTGTCTAAAAATGACTATTTCTCTGCGGCTGTCCTAGGCAGCGTCTACTGCATCTCTTCCCCTAAGCTCAGATGAGGTGAACTAATGGCCAGTCCTTCAGGAACCCCTTGGACAAGGTGGGCTGCTCCAACCAAGGTCATTTAGACTCAGCCCTGTAATTGGTTGAGGGGAATGCGAAACTGTTTCTCCATCTGCGTGTTGTAATTGCTGGGAAGCAAATCCAGGTCCTCACCAAGAGCAGCCAGTGCTCTTAATCACTGAACCATCCCCACCCACTCACCAAAAAGTTTTGTCATTTGATTTCTGACTGGGGTGAGATACAATCTTAATGTCGCTTCCATTTGCATCTCCCTTTTGAGTAAATACGTAAGTACTTTTCGGCACACTTACTGGCCATTGGCACCTTCTTCTGGAAAGCGTCTGCTGTCTGCATAGCTCACACTCACAGCGTTTAGTTCACGCACACAGGTATTGACTGGATTAGCTGCTCTTCCAGTGTCTACTTTCTGCTGATACTAACACTGAAATTTTCTTTACTTCTTAGAAAACTGTGTTTAATCATTTGGGTCACCTGTTCAACTCACATTTGTTTTCAGTTGGTACTTTGTTTTCTATTTTTCTTTTCAACTATCTCTACTCTAACCACTGTTTTCTTTCTCATAGTATTTCTTTTCCCAGCACATTACTTCTTTTCCTTAGTTTGCTTTTTGTTCTAATAAAGATTACTGCCTGGATTGCTTTCCCTTTCTTTAAGGGAAATATTTATAAGTATAAATTTCCCCTTATCTCTCTTTTGGTAGCATCTTTTGGGGTTAGTATGGTGTATTTTTATTCATCTCAATATTTTCTACTTTACTTCCTCATTTCTTCTGATTTGTTGCTCATTTAACCTAGTCCAGCCACCATGCTTTGCAGTAGTGACCTCTAGGCTACGGGCAGGGTCCCAAACCCAGGGTTCTGACTTAGTTTCATCATTTCCTCCTGTGCCATAGCCAACATCTAGGTACCCACAAGGAACCCTTTATGCTGTCACCACCACCCCACTCCACAGGCAGATTTTCTACATCCCCCTCCAGTGTCTAGCCTGATAAAACACTGACTCCCAATCTTTAACACCATATAAACTGGGCATGGCTTTATCTCAGAACTCAGAAGGTAGAAGTCGGGTGGGGGGTGGGGGTGGGGAGAGGGGATCAGAAGTTCAAGGTCATCCTCAGCCACATAGCAAGTTTAAGACCAGCCTGAGAGAGATGAGACCTTGTCTCAATTTCGTTTACTAAATCATTATTTGGCCAAGTTAATGGTCTTATGAAGTTTTCTAATAAATCTCTTTAGTCAGACTGTAGAAACCATTCAAGAAAAGAGTTTAAACAGAATTATAGTAGTTATTTTCATATTCAATTTGTCATACGCATTATATTGATATACAATTTGACTTTGATGCGAACTGATACATTTCAGTGCATATTCCGAAATATCCTCCATCTTCTCCTGTGCATCTTATACACACTGGAAAGGGCTTGCCCCTCTTTCAAGTAGGAAATGAAGAATGTTTGAGGAGGTGGTCAAAAGCTTCTAAAGGGATTGATTAAACGAAAACATGATGATCCTGAGCGCATGAAAAATTGGTGAGATGGTTCAGCTGAAGCAGTAAGACTTGTGTTTATAAATGTAATGTACCATAAAAAAATAAATGTAACGTACCAAAACTTCGTGAATTTGAAAGACATCAAGGAGGGGCATATGCGAAAGTTTGGAGGGAAGAAAAGGAAGGGGAAAGTGTTTTAATTACAGTATAATCTCAAAAATAATTAAAAATTACACAAAGAAAAAAGACAGATCATCATTCTTTGGCTTACACGATGATGGCAGACTTTAATGGGATGAGTGAATTAAAAGTGTACATGATGGAATCATACAAAGATGGGAGAGGGTAGGCTACAAGGGTGGTCAGTATGCATTATGTACATTTGGACAATTACTAAAGAACAAATTTGGTAAAAATATTTGGGAACAGAAAGTATATTTTGTTGTGAAAAAAAAAGAGAAAGAGGACCGCTATTGCTGGGCCTAAAACGTGGAAGAGCATTGGTATTGGTTTGCGGCAAGAGTTTGGAAAACGTTGGCCAACCAAACTCAAGAAAGCCTATAATGCTGCAAGTGACTTCAGGGGTGACTCTGTGATGGCTCAATGGATTAGACTGCTGACCAATAACAGCCAGGCTGATGAGATTTCAGAAAAAGATGAGCAATCTGACAGAAATTGTTCTATAGGCCACTCATGTTCCACTGTGGCCACTAATCTGGAGGCATCTTGTCCATTTCAGAGATTTCTGTGGGAAGCCTAACTTAAAGTTGACAGACTAGTTTATCTGCTAGAGGAAACTACAAAAGATATTGCAGCATGTGGGTTTTACTGTCTGCTTCTAGTAGGACTGACAGAGTCAGGGCAAAGACAATTCAGGGAGGAATGGTATTAAGACGTGTGGTTTATTGAAAAAATAAGCACAAATGAAGTATCAGTCTAAGAGGATGTCTTAGTTCCTTTTCTTGTGGCTCTGATAAAACACCCTGACAAAAGCAACTTCTGGGAGAAAACATTTATTTTGGCAAACAGTGTGAAGGGACAGTCTCCTGTGGCAGGAATGCGGGTGGCAGGAACTTGTCTACACGTTACATCTGCAGTCAGGAAGCAGATTACGATGAGCTTGGGTGTGCAGCTGCCTCTTTCCTTCTTGAGCGGTTCAGGACACAAGGTCAGGGAATGGCACCATCACGATGAGGCTGGTTCTTCTCACCTCGGTTAACTTAACCACAGTACTCCCTCCCAGGCCTGCCCAGAGGCTTGTCTCTTAGTTGGTTCCAGATACTGTCAAATTGATAATCAACACTAACATCATAGATGGTACAGTTGTAATCATTAGTGCCATTAAAAGTTAAAAGTAAAAATAAATCAGCTTGGAAATTTAGAATACAGACTTCTGTACATTTAAATAACAGGTCACATGTTAGGAAAATCATTTGAGGAAACACAAATTAGATTCTGTGAGACACAGTTTGAGGTTAGTTCTTCATAATAACAGAAAGGAAGTGTTTTGCAATCACAATAGGAAATATTCCTCGAAAGTGTCTCAGGAATTAGTAGGTAAAAAAGGTACAAATTTAATTTTTTTAAAAAGAAATTATTTAGAATTACCTGGGGTGGAACTTTTTAGCTCACAAGATTGTCTTCTTCCTGGTTTTTCTTTGGTAAAAAAATAACATAATTTGAAAACTGACTGTTGTTGAAGCATACTTATTTGTCTGCATAACAATAAAATAGCTTTTATTCTGTAAAAAGTTGATACACTTATACAATGTCTATTGACACTATCCTCTAAGAAATGATGGTTCTAAGAGTGTGAAAAACTGGTGTGAAGGTTCAGCTGAAGCAGCAAAACTTGTGCTTGTAAATGTACCATGCCAAAACTGTGTGAGTCTGTCCGGGGATTGAAGCAAAGCATTGTCAGAAGTGCAAGGACATAGAGTGCTTGCTAATCTTTCATAAAAGCTATTTCCATAGCCTTAGATATTGATGAATGATTAAGTAATAAGAAAAGTAACCTAGGATCAATTAATTGTCTGTTTTAAGGGGAATGGCCTCAAAGAAAATTAGATAAGAATGAACTAAAGACCATTTTCTGTAATGCATAACTTCTGTATGAATTTATCCATAATTTACTCGATTGGGGAGGACACAGCAGGGAAAGTAGACAACATATTCACAATAAACAAGATGTGAAAACAATTTAAATATCTGGTGGATGAATGGATAAAGAAAATAAGGCAGGCACAGAAAGACAACTGTCACATAATATCACACATATGTAGACCCTAAAATAGTTGATCATATAGAAGGTGGTTATGAAGAGGTTGCGGTGGTGAATGGTTGTGAGGTTGGTCAAGGGATACAAAATTTCAGTATTAAAATAGGGTGAGTAAGTTCATGAGATCAACTATGCTATACAGTGTCTATAATTAACAATACATTATGTTCTTGAAAACACTAAGACAGTAAATGTTAGGTGTTCCTATTACAGAAGGGCTAAATACAAGAGGTAATAAATACTAATTACTTAGAGTCAGTCATTTTATTATATATGTGTGAAATATAATGCATGTTTCAAAACATGCTGTACACATAAATGTAAAATTTTTAATTGTGGATTTGAAAAAATAAATGTGATTAAAGTAGCATGAGAATACCTAATTCCTGTGAAGGAGTATATTCTTATACTAATTATTAGCAGCTTAAAGCAATGCATATTTATTACCTCACTTCATTTAAATCAGGCATTCAGGCAAGCCTTAATGGGTTCCTCTTCATCAAAGCTTTATCAGATACCAGTAAATTCATGAACAGATAATAAAGCGTGATGTTTTTAGAAAGATTCAATTCGTTGCAACCTGCTAGAGCCTCAGTTAGTTGTTGATTTTTGTCTAGACGATACCTGCATTTCCTTTTGAAGATGTGGGCCTCTCTATAGGACACAACATGGCAAAGTTCTTCGTCGAAATGAGCAAATGCGAGACCAGAAGTCTGATCGTGGCAGAAGGCACAGTCATATGATAATCTTGGAACTGGCATTTCATTATTTTTGACATTAGAAGCAAGTCACTAGGTCAAGCATGTATTGAAAGGGAGAAAAATTTATAGAATATCACTAGCATGAGGTAGAATCCTTGAGAATGAACAAAGACATAAACACCATGGATTGGCCTACTTTCCAGAGCTTCACAGTGAAATGAAAGATTAGATCTGTCCTAGATGAGTAATGATTGAGAAAATTCTAATTGGTACTTTGTCAGAAGTACTGGTACTAAAGCGTACTACTGTGTTATCAATGAAAGAAGGTGTTATCTGGAGATAGGACTATGTCTTCTCATGAATAAAACATTTACAAAAGGATAGAAGTCTCTTAATATATCAATTCTGATTGCTCTCTTCTGGAGTGAATCAACCTTAACACAGAAACAGAGAATCCTCTCCTGTCCCATGTCATGAAGTAGACTCCAACTTGGATATTCTAAGTATATAAGTGGTACATCATTCAACTCAGAGAGTACTTATATCCCCACAACAAATGATACTATGACAGGAAGGAACGTTGCTTCTCATAGTCATAGCATTTAAGTAGTGTCTTCTGAAATCTGTGTAGCATCTTTACTCAAATAAAATTTTAGCAACTGTGCCAGGGACAGGGTCGCAATGTGTCAGATAATAATAACATTTTATTGTGGATATATAAAAATTACCCAGAGCTGCAGGTAATTAAATGTAAAACAGGCATTAATCAAAATTAGGAATAAATGGGTAAATTAACTCGAGGCTGGAATAGCCTTTTGGGAACTTTGAAAACCATATATTAATTGTACAAAGCAAGGAGCTTCACTCTGACATTGTCATCTATAAAAGTATATAGAATCTTAGAAAGCCAAAAACTCTAAATGAGTCGATAATCACGATTCATGTATTTTGCGGTAACTTTTAAAACATTTACACGGTGACATTTTAAAATAAAATCCCATTCTTTGTTAAGGTAAAATTATGTCATTTTCAGGGAAGTGAATGCAAGCGAAGTTATCATATGACATGAGTTTACTCAGACTCAGAAGGACAAATGTCACATTTTAAAAGTGTTTCTGTATCTAGATTTTATCTACAAACATGACATAATGTATGTATATGTGATATTAAATTAGAAAGGGAACTGATGATGAATAAGAGGGACTGATGGGAATAGGCAGGGCCAGAAAGGGGAATGGCATTGGATTAGGGAGAACATGGTTAAAGTCCATTTTATTGATTGTTACAAACATGGGGACCTGAGTTTGATCCCCCAAATTCACCATTACAAAAAAGTATGGAAGCATGTGCTTGTAATCCTAGTGCTGGAGAGGCAGAGACAGGAGGATTCTGGGCCTTTCCAGCCAGCCATTCTAGCTAATTTGTGAGCTTCAGGCCAACGAGAGAGCCTGTTACAAATGTGGTGGGTAGCATTCTTGAGAATGACACCTGAGATTGTACTATGGTCTCCACATGCACATGGACATACAGACTCAAACATGTGTGCAAAAGTATACATGCATATATAAACACACATGCACACAAATATGCACACAAGCATAAAAAGTACAATATCAAATAAACAAATGACAACATATCCTGGTATGGATGTGGGGAAAAGAAAACAACTTATACACTGCTTGGGGGAGTGCAAGCTGGCATGACCACTATGGAAATCAGTGAGGGGGTTCTCAAAAAATAGAAAATAGATCTACTACGTGATCCAGTTATACCACTCCTGGATTACTCAAAGGATCCTATATCCTATTACAGAGATACGCATTCATCTATATTCACTGCTGCTTTACTCACAATAGCCAGGAAATGGAAACAGCCACGACATCCATCAATTGATGATTTGATAATGAAAATGTGGTACACAATGGAATATTATTCAGCTGTTAAAAGAATGAAATTAACAAGTAAATGGATGGAGCTGAAAATAATCATTCTGAATGAGGCAACCCAGACACAGAAAGATAAACATGGCATGCTTCTTATCATTTCTAGATATTAGCTTTGAACGTTTAGATAGTGGTAGTTCATTTGGAATACCCACAGAGGTCAGGAATTTAGTAAGGAGTTATTAGGAGGAGGGTCTTTCAAGAGAAGGGGGTTAGAACACAGTGCTATAAAAAGTTAAAGGTGTATAATGGAAGAAGAAGCATTACATTGCAGTGGAACATGGAAGGGGAGGGCAGATGATAGAATATGAGGAGGGATAGCTGACATTAAATGCCTTGTGAAAAAGCCATAAGGAAATCTATCATCATAGAAGTATCATAAGATATAGCCATACAGATATATAAAGTCTTGTTAGAATTTTCCTACAATAGAGGTACAATACCCCAAAGAGACATCTCATGTTAGCAAACAAATCCTCAACACCAGGAATAGGTTACCTCTTTTTAAGTTGTTGGCCAATGGGGGCTCACATAGTCCTCCCCCCAGAATAACAGACAATTCCAGTACTCTTGACTACCCTCCAGAACTTGCTGATTACGACCTGACTGTTACAGACACTGCACATTTGAGTCCCCGAACATGGAGAAATCACGGTGGTACTCACCTGGAACCTTCATCCCTATTGGCTGACTTTGATGGCGCTGGAAGGTGATATGCCTACTGCTAGAAGAGAAAAGTAAACCCACAGTACCAGCCATCTGTGAAGCTACGAGGACTGGTCTAACCAGATATGATCTCTGGTGTGAGTGTAACTAACCACTTTCTGATCGGATCCAAGTCCTGTTCCATGAAATGCTATCCATACCTGTCACCATTAAAAAGGCCAAAATGCTGAGTTAGATATGTCCTAGGGGAGAACCCCGTACTATTATTCTGCTAAATGGACAATTCTTAGTGCCTTTTTTTTTTTTTTTGCTATTCCCATAGAGCAGAGCTTCTCTCAGCCCTCATTAGGGAAGCTTCTCCTTACAGTAGACGGCAGTTAACACAGACTCCCAGCTAGCCAGTGTACAGAGAATAAGAGACTGTGTGGTGCTAAGCACTAAAGGGGTTTACATATCACACACACACACACACACACACACATACACACACACACACACACACACGGCCAAGGCTCAGGGATCTTAGTGGAAGCAGTGGAAGGAATTGCCAGAGGTGGTCGATAACATCAAGGAAACTGTTTTCCAGATACAACAGAGCAGTTGTACATATGGACTTACAGCAATTGTGACTGACTGACTGCACAAGCTCCAGCCAAACAAAATTCTAGGACAAAGATGGGAAGGTGGGCACAAAATCCCACCAGTAGCTGAGGCGAGACAGTCAGTTCTCTTAAATGAAGCAAGGTTGACCACATACCACTGTAGACCACACTCTGGAGACTAGCTAGGCTGCGCAGACTGACCTTGATGGAGGAAGATGAAGAAGAAAGAGGAGGAGGAGGAGGAGAAGGAGGAAGAGGAGGAGGAG
>NC_022026.1:55338050-55338544 GCF_000317375.1 Microtus ochrogaster
GGAGGAGGAGGAGGAGACTACTCAAAATTGAGTGGGAAGGGATGGGATAGTAAAGAGTGGTTACAGGAGGAGTTGGGGGCGGGGGGTTAGGGTGAAATTGTCCAAACTACATTGTCCAAAATTCTCAGATAATTATTAGAACTATTGTTTAAACAAGTACATTATATATTTGCATGCAAATGTCCTTTTGGAGCTCAGTGGATGTGGAGTGTGTAAGAACACTCTGGAAGCATGAGTCCCCGAGTTCTAATATCACACAAATATACACATGGCCCTCACACCTGGAGCAGTAGCATTGAGGGGAAGAAACAGGTGCGTCCCAGGAGCTTGCTAGCTAGCCACCTTAGATGAAACTGCATGTTGCTGGTTCAGTGAGAGACCCTGTCTTAAAAAATAAGGATGATCTAAAGGTCTTCCTTCCTCTGGCTTCCCCTCATGCATTCATGGGCATTCGTTCCTACCCTCATGTGGATGCACTGCACAAATGCACCCAG
>NC_022026.1:55339529-55371163 GCF_000317375.1 Microtus ochrogaster
AGCTGATGAGGGAGAGGGACTTGATCGGGGGAGGGGGAGGGAAATGGGAGGCGGTGGCGGGGAGGAGGCAGAAATCCTCAATAAATAAATAAATTAAAAAAAATTCCTAGTAATTAGTTTTGCCCGAAACACAGCAAAATCTATTCATTTTGTCCTATACCTGGAGACTGCATTCTTCTCAATACTTTATGCTGCACTCCTGCATTCATAGACACAAAAACACACATATTCACATGCACATACACACACGCACACATGAATATATATGTAAAATAGATTCTCACGAAATCTTTGCAAATTAAAAGCATAGAAGAAAAAGTTGTACACTACCTCTATACATACCATTCAAGCACCACACCTCAGCAGACTCTGGAAAGTAAACCTGAAGCTTATGGAGATACTGCTTTAAGAAGAAGTATGAAATTGTAAATACAAAATTATATATGTCAGTTAATTTTTATTCACAATGAAACTCATAATAATGCTTTACTTTTTTTTCATTAAAAAATTGAACTGGATGTGGTGGTGCATGCTTTTAATCCCAGCACTCAGGAGGCAGAGGCAGGTGGATCTCTGGCAGTTCAAGGCCAGCCTGATCTACAGCAAGTTCCAGAAGAGTCAGAACTACATAGTGAGATCCTGTCTCAAAAAATAGTAATTGAAATACAATTACATCACTTCCCCCTTCCCTTTCCTTTCTTTAACCGTTCCTATGTCCCCTCCTTCCAGTCTCTTCCATGTCCTCTCTTCACTCCCTCTCAAATGGATTGACGCTTTTTCTTTGAGTATTATTGTTACATATATATATATATGCATAAATATATAATATACCTTGCTGGCTAAAAACCAACATAAAATGTTAGAAAATCTACAAAAATACATATTAAATACATTTTCTGAAATCTTACTTTGTACTTGTGTGCTATTGCTCTTTGTTTCATATAAAAATTGCATAATATCAAATATCATTAACTTTTAGTTATTGATAATTGAGATATACAATAATGAAAATTCATATTTGAGTACATGCTATAAATTAGGGACTACAATAAATTCTTTTCAATCAATTTCTATTTTTAAAAATACAAAAAATATAGCTCATGCATAATTAGTTTCAGAATCAGCTAGTAATATGACAGCCAAATCTAGGTAAAACGCCTGAATATCTACTCAGTCGCAAGTAAACATGCAACATAGAAAGTTGCATACAAAAAGCGGAATAATATTTTTGTGTAATTGAATAGTCTATGATATATAAAGAGGACATTCAACTTAACGTCATTTTTATTACTTTACATACTTTTCTTTTTGTTCATTCTTCTCTCATACAACACATCCTGACCACAGCCTCCTCTCCATCTACCCCTCCCAGTTGCTCCCACCTCCCCACTCCCCAGTCACTTGCTCCTCTGTTTCCCTTAGGAAAGACCAGTTTTATTTTCTTTATAAATTAGTATACTTTGCTTAATTTTTGTTGTGTTTTGTTTTTGTTTTTCTCTGTGTGGATCTCTGTTCTGGATCTCACACTGTAGAGCTGACTTCCAACTCTCAGAGATCCATTTTCCTCTGTCTCCAGATGTACTGGAATTAAAGGCACACACCACCAATGCCTGACACTTTTCCTTAACTGTTTTTTGGGACAGGGTTTCTCTGTAGCTTTGGAGCCTGTCCTGGAACTAGCTCTTATAGACCAGGCTGGCCTCGAACTCACAGAGATTTGCCTGCTTCTGCCTCCTGAGTACTGGGATTAAAGGTGTGTGCCACCACCACCAAACTTTCTTAACTTTTAAGTTATAAACTTGGTACTGGTGTCATTTGGAATTCTTTTCTTTTTTCTTTTGGCGGGGGAGGGAGGAGTATCAAGACAGGGTTTCTCTGTGTAGCTTTGGAGCCTGTCCTGAAACTCACTCTGTAGAGCAGGCTGGCTTTGAACTCCCAGAGATCCACCTGCCTCTGCCTCCCGAGTGCTGGGATTAAAGGTGTGAGCCACCACCGCTTGACTGGAATTTTTATACACATATGTTATTATACTTTGTGTTCTTTTTAAAAAGATTTATTTATTTATTATGAACACAATGCTCCTCTGCATGTATGCATGCCTGCAGGCCAGAAGGGAGCGCCAGATCTCATTGCAGATGGTTGTGAGCCACCATGTGGTTGCTGGGAATTGAACTCAAGCCCTTTGGAAGAACAGCCAGTGCTCTTAACAACTGAGGCGCCCTTCCAGACCCTGTACTTTGCTCTTGTTCACTGTTTCCTTAACTATCCTCTCCCATTCTTCTCGTTCTCCATGGTTAGTGATCCTTTTCTTTCCCCAAGTCCCTTCTCCTTTCATTTCCCTTACCCTTTTAGGGTTCATTTTTACCTCCATGCCCCCATGCACAATTTGTAATCTTGGTGGTGTAATATGAGATAGATATTCAGTATCTGTCTTTTTGAGGCTGGCATATTTCATTCAATATGATTTCTAATTTTTCCCTTATTCTTGAAAATGCCAGGATTTATTTAATTTTTCCTTATAGCTGAAACATTTTCTAGAGGTGCATATACTACATTTTCTTTAACCACAGAACAGTGGATAGACACCTACGATGATTGGCATTCTTAGCTATTGTAAATAGAGTGGCAAAAAATGGATATGAAAATATCTTTGGATATATGCCCAGGAGTAGTGTAGCAGGGTAATATGATAGTTCTATTTCCAGATTTCTAAAGAATACTTTTTATTTTATGTGTATGAGTGCTTTGCCTGCAAATATATCAGAGCCCAGAAGAGGACATCAGATCTCCCGAAACTGGAGTTACAGACAGTTGTGAGCTGCCATATGGGTGCTTGGGATTGAATCCTGGTCCTCTAGAAGAGAAACCAGTGAGTGCTCTTAACTGGTGAGCCATCTCTCCAGCCTCTAATTTCTAGCTATTGAAAAACCCTTTCCACTCGCACTGGCATTGAGTATGGCTTCCTCTTTTTTCCACACCCACACTAGCATCTGTTGTTTTTTGTTTTCTTGAGACCTTCTGACTGGGATGAAATGAAGTCCCTAAAGCAGTTCTAATTGGCTAAAATTTTTTATTGATACTTTTTTAATTTCTAAAATTAAAATATATTTCCATAATTCCCCCTTTCCTTTCTACCCATGACACCTCAGCAATACAGATACCTAACCAAGACCTGAACAAGAATAATACTAGTAGATATATATACTGAAGAGTAAAGGGGAAATCTCACAGGCTTCCACTCCTAGACAAAGAACTAAAACAGCTAATGGCTGCTAAGGGAGGGAGAATTAGTCTTCCCTAGGGATGAGCCTCTTAAGTAGTCAGCCCTGAAATAATATACATTGAGAACTTTAAATGATTAATTATGGATGGTGAATAACACTGTTTAGGCAGTTCTATCACCAACAGAAAAGAATGTATCTCCCAGTTCTATTTAACTGTGTTGCATGTAATTGGTGAAGAATCTCAGCACATAAGAATGCATGTAATGCATTAATTATAACATTCGGGTTAAACTATACCCTGCTTTTAAACAGGGAGTTCTAATTGGCTAACTTTTAAAAACTTTTTCAAATACTTTTTGATATTTTACTTCTTTTGAGAACTGTCAATTCAGTTCATTAATCCATTCAACAGTTGATAATTTGATTGTGTGTGTGTGTGTTTAATTCTCTAGTTTCTAAAAATGTATTCTATTAATCCCCTATTAGGGGTATTTGGATTGTAATTCTAGCTATTAATCCCATATCTGATATATTTCCCCCTAATGTCTTTCATGGCAAGTTAATTATGGATATATAGGAAAGCTACTGATAAGCATGTTTTGGTTTTGTATAGTGTTCATTTGCTGAAAGTGGTTGTCTGGTCCAAGTTTTGTGACTGAGTCTTTAGGGTCTTTTAAGTACAGGATCATATCTTCTTTGGATATGCATAGTTTGACATCTCCATTTCCTATTTCTGTACCTTTTATTTCTTTTCTTATTATTTTTTGTTGTAGCTAAACCATCACGACCATATTCAATACAGTAAAGAGAGTGGGCACCCTCGGCTCATCCCTGCCTTTAGAGGAAATACTTTCAGTTTCTCCCTATTTAGCAAAGTATTTGCTATAAGTTTGTCATAGACAGTCTTTATTATGTTGAGATGTGTTTCTTGTATTTCATGGCTTTTGAAGGCTCTTGTTATAGAACAATGTTGAACTTTGTCAGTCTTGGTCTATTGACATGATCATGTAATTTCTCTCCTTGAGTCCATTTATGTACTGTGTTAAATTTATTGTTTGCATACATTGAGCCTACCATACAGCTCTGCGATGAAACCAACTTGGTCATGGGTTATCCTACTATAACCACGTTAATGAAGTCATGAATTCAATTTGCTAGAAATTTATTGAGAATTTTGATTCTTGTGTTCACTGCTATTTGTAATTGGTATATAGCTTTCATTTTCTTATCTTTCTCTGGTTTTGAGTGCAGAGTGATACTGACTTTACAGAATGTGTTCCGTGTGTGCCTTTTGCTTCTACTTTGTGAAGCAGTCTGAGGAATGTTGGTAATTAACTCCCTAAAGGTTTGAAAGAAGTGGTACTTGGGCTGGCCACGGGTTTTTTTTCCCTAAGAAAACATTCAGTACTACTTCATTATCACAGTATTGTTTCATTTTCTGTTGCTGTGATGAAACACCGATCAGAAACAACTTGGGGAGGACAGAGTTATCCCATCTTACAGCTTGTAGTCCATCATGAAGGGAAGTTGAAGCAGGAACTCAAGGCAGGAGCCTGGAGGGAGGAACTGAGCAGAAGCCACAGAGGAACACTGCTAACTGGCTGGCTCTCCATGGTTTGCTCAGCCTGCTTTCTTCTACAACCCCAGAAGCACCTCCCCAGGAGTGGTACTGCCCATAATGGTCTTGGTACTCCCACATCAAGGACTAATTAAGAAAATGCACCAGAGGCAGTTAAAATAAAGAAACAAACAAAACAAATGGGTAAAATAGGAAGAAAAAAAGCTAACAAATATATTGGACAAATCTCTTTCTCAAACCTCAAAACTTGTCTACTGCCAATTATATGACCAATGGAGGAGAGTCAGTTGAATGTGTGAGCTTTTGTCTTTGCTATGGATTATGCTGCAGTTGAGCCTGTGATGTATGCACATTACAGCTATCTTCATCTCATCTAGTTTCCCTTCTTTACATACCAGGGGTCAGTACCGCCCATCCTTAGCTCTACAGTGTGTGGGCTAGGCAGGTTCTCTGACCCTCTCAAAGTTTCCTACATCATGTCTTCTTGTGTGGCTAATGTTCTGTCTGGGGGCACTGTCTCCTAAGTGTGTTGGAAATGTGAATAGCAACCACAACAACTGAGACGCTTTTTTATATTTATGGTTGTGAGCCCAGCCTTTAATGGCTGAGCCATCTCTCCAGCCCGAGACGCTTTAATTTATGGGCCGAGGAGCTGGTTTCATAATTCAATATCTCCTAAGTACAAATACCCCGTTGCAGCATGTCCTCAGAGTTGTCAGACTCTGTTATCAGTGAAGAGTAGACACATGGCTCAAGAAGATGATGCACTTGCTGACCTCAGACTCAGGGCTACCGAATGGTCACTGTGTTTTTTCAGTTTATGAGATCTGCTCCAGGCCACTGGGAGCAAGGCTACATACTTCACTGCTTAAGCTAAGCCACCTTCACTTTTGCATGGTAATATTGGGCCCCCTGTCCCCCACTTCTCACAGCTACCACTCAGGTCTGTGTCATGCCCTAGGGGTCCCTGACTTGTGGTTGTTCCCTGTTCTCAGTACTGTCCCCCCGACTGGGGCAGGGAGCTCATTCTTAAATGAAACACTGTGTCACCAAACTCTCAGCATAACTTGAGGCTCCTGAGCTCTGTCGACTTGCTTCAAACACAGTCCTGCCAATGGATTTGCACCAGGCTCACCTGCTTGCCTTCCAGAGCATCTGTTTCCTTTCTCCAGTTTGGTGAGTAGCCCAGCTGGAGTTGCATTCTGTTTGCCTTGCTGTGTTGCCCACCCTTTTCTCTGTGTTCTTTGGCTACTCTAATATTACCTCTGTGGGTTTCTGAAGTTTACCCACTTTGTGGAATAAAATCCTTTCTTATTCAGGCTTGTCCTTAGCCAGGCCTTGCAGAACCAGGTTTTGGCCCTCCTTATTACTTCAAAGTCTAATAGCATTGTAATTGTATATGAAAAGTAAAAGGATTAAATGCTATATCATGTGAACATTCCTATTTGAAATCATTTATGGTGTGTTTTGAGGAGTGATTTACATTGCTTTCAGTGGCAATGGTTTTGAGAAATAGTGAGATCGGTTAAGTTATAAGCCTGTAGAAATTAGATATACAGATAGCAAGAAAACACTACTCCTGTGCTAAAATACACACATACACAATCAAGAGAGACAGACACAGAAAGAGAGAGGGAGAGAGAGAGAGAGAGAGAGAGAGAGAGATAGATATAGAGAGAGAGAGATAGATAGAGAGAGAGAGAGATAGAGATGGAAAAACAATCTCATTTGGTTAAGTAGATCCAAGAATTTGGAATGAGAAATGGCAGTTTGAGGAAGTGATAAAAGAAAATGAGAAATTAAAAAATGGCCTGATATTGTTGTTGAGATCAAAATTTCTGAATATATGCCTCACCCTTATTAGTTTCTGAATGAATAAATGTCTCTGCCTTACAAGAATATCCTAAAAAGGCTAAAGAAACCAGGCATGCTGGCGCAGGTGGATCTCTGTGAGTTGGAGGCTAGCCTGGTCTACAGAATGGGTTTCAGGACAGCCAAGGATTCACAGAGAAACCCTGTCTCAAAAAGTGAAAAAAAAAAAAAGCCTAAAGAAAGTCACCTTTGGCCGGGCGGTGGTGGCGCACGCCTTTAATCCCAGCACTCGGGAAGCAGAGGCAGGCGAATCTCTGTGAGTTCGAGTCGAGGCCAGCCTGGTCTACAAGAGCTAGTTCCAGGACAGGAAAAAAAAAAAAAAAAGAAAGAAAGTCACCTTTACCATTCTCCTGAAGTCATTATTTAGGGACATGTGGTGATATCTCAATTTCATCTGGACAAAAAGACAATAAATTCTGGGATGCCCATCAGTTGGAGGCAAGTTCTACAGCTGTCCTTCAGTTTCTTGCCCTCACCATGCATCCGGTATGGGGACTCCTGAGTGCCAACCAGTGTCTTTCTGTGAACAGTGTTAGGTTTAACTACTTCACTGTTAGGATTAACTATTAACTAAACATGTTAAGTTTACTATTTTTCTCCAAGAAGCTGTGAATTTGTGACATAAATCACCAAAGAACTATTGTCACTAGGAAATGTAAAGATTCCTGTGCTCCTCTGCCTTGCCTGTTTCACATAGTCAGCCTCTAGTGTAGAAATGGCTTGTTGTTGGCTTCCTGAAGCTTTAGGAGCTTCAACACTCAGGCCTCAGCTCAGTGCAGAGAATTATGGATCCTAGAGGTTCTGCCTATATCACTTTTCTTTCTCATTTCTCTTCTCATTTTAGTGTGTGTGTGTGTGTGTGTGTGTGTGTGTGTGTGTGTGTGTGTGTGTGTATAAGGTGGGACATGATCTCATTCTGTAGTCATGGCTGCCCTGGAGCTTACTATGCAAACCAAGTAATATTGAGGTCAGAGAGAGCCGCCTCTCTTCTGGGTTAAAGGTGTGTGCTACTGTTAACATCATGCCCTATTCATATTCTCAAAGCAGTGTAATTCATGGCCTAGCCATAGATGAATGAGATATGCTAAAATAAAACAACCAAATCAATGATGTACACACAAGCCAGCATGAACTAACTTTTTATATTGAGATCCCTCAAGTTGTTTTGATAGACTCAGTCAGCTCGCAGAGTAGTTCTGAACATGGAAGGAATAATGGCATGTAAGAATTATAAAATCTAAAATGTTCTCACTTCATCTTGCCCAAAACAGCAGCATTTGGTAGGAGACAGAGTGGTAGACTACGCTAATAACCCTGGGATTGTCCCTGTGGTAAGATATGTAGTACCTATGTGATGAAGGTGCTTGTAAATTTATATTTGTCATGAGTTAAGATAACTTGGGTCCAATTAGGACACTAAAGGGCCTTTTCAGTTGCTTATTTGGATTTTGATTTTCATGGTTGTTATGTGTTTTGTTTAGGAGAAAGTCTTGCTTTGTAGCCCAGGCTGGCCTCAAACTGGAAATATTCCTGCCCCAGCCTTTTGAACACTGCAATCACAGGGTACACCATTGAGCCTGGCTCACTTATAATTTCAATTTGCTTTGAAAGGGCTGCTACTATTTCAATGACTTGAGACTCCTGCTTCATTGGTTCAAATGGCTTTGCAACAGAACTGTTACAGTCAGAGTGCAACCAGATATGCTTCCATCTGGAGAGCAAGTTTTATGAGGAGGTCTGCAACTTGAATGGAACTCCTGACAAGACTCTTGTAAAACAGACTAAAATCCTAGTTACATCTGAAAAATGGATTACAGAAAGCAGGATAAGGATATGAGCAACTATCCTAACAGGAGCCCAGTTTCCTTTGATCCCTTTTAGAAGGGATGAGTGAAAGAGGGGACGGACCTCACACTGCTGCTAGATCGCACTTGAAGCTTGGCCATTGGAGTCCTTGGTTTCTCCTGACAATGTGGGGTAAGGTAAACATAGACTGTGTGTTCTGTAGGAATTCTTGCAGCAGGACTTGAGGCTGTGAGGGCCTCCTAGGAACAGCACATAGTAATCAATCCCACTCATCTGACACAAGAGATTAGGTGGATGATCAGAAGAGTGCTGTGTTTTTCTTCTTACACACACAACATTGCAGCTCTCCTGCCATACTAAGATATTAATGGACTTGCTGAATGACTCTGTATTGCCAAATGTCTGAGGATAGTGCTGCTGTTAGTATTGCCTTGTTTCTTCCATGTTAGTGGGGTTTCATAATCATTAGCTTTAATTGTCAAAATGACTCTTGGGAAAAGAGTATCTGTGATGGGTTGTCTTTATTCGTTTGGCTTGTGGGCATGTTTGTAGGCAACTGTGTTTTAAAAATTGTTTATTGGTTCTTTGAGAGTTTCACTCAATGTGTTTTGGTCATATTCAATCTCCCCCATCTCTTCCAGGATCTAGCCCACCATCCCTACCCACCCACCTTTGTATCTTTTGCCCTGTCAAAATCAATTTGTGCTGCCCAAATATTCTTGGATGTGTGGCTTTCCATTGAAGTGTGGGATACTTACCAGGACTACACTCTTAGAGAAAACCGAATTTCCCTCTTCTTGCCAATAGCTCCAAGGCTATTGCGCCCAATTCTCTTCTTAAATTAATTAGTTAATATATTAATTTTTAAAAGATCACAATGTAATTTATCCCTTTCCTTTCCTCCCTCTAAACCTTCCCATATACCTCATCCTACTCTCCCTCTTATTCATGACCTATTTTTCAGTAATTGTTAGTGTATGCATATATGTATATTATATTCATATAATATAATCTGCTCCATCAGTATAATGTTACTTTTATGCATATTTTCAGGGCTGACCATTTGGCACTGGACAACCAATTGGTGTTCTCTTCTCTCTCTTTTTTTTTAAAAAGATTCTAGTTTTCATATGACTTTTTTGAAAGGTCTTTCGTGTTATTTATTTCTCCCCATATTCTGTCCCCTAACTGTCTCCTCTCCCCCACTCCAATTTAACCTTTCCTGTTCCATTGTTCTGGAGTATTGTCTTACTTACTTTAATTGATGTAGGAAGACCTATCCTACTTTAGACTGGGGTATAGGCAGAGGTCCTGAACTGTATGAGTGGACAAACTGAACTGAGTGCAGGCAAGCAAGCATGTGACCATACATGCCTTCATTTCTCTCTGATCTTGATCATGGGTGTGATATCACCAGTTTTCTTGAGTTTCTGTTGCCATGACTTCCCTCAGTAATGGACTTCCACCTGGAATGAGCTAAACCCTTTCTCTCCTAAGCTGCCTGTTGTAAGGGTATTTTATTTCAGCGATAGAAATAGGTCTCTAACAGAATGGCCTGTTTCATTCTCTCTCTCTCTCCCTTCTTTTCTTCCCCCTTTCCATCCTTTTCATCACTCACGAATTTTGTTAGATGCTTATCTATTTCATTGATTTTTTTTAAAAAAAATATTTATTTATTTATTATGTATACAGTGTTCTGTCTGTCTGTCTGTATGCTTGCAGGCCAGAAGAGGGTACCGGTTCTCATTACAGATGGCAGTGAGCCACCATGTGGTTGCTGGGAATTGAACTTAGGACCTCTGTAAGAGTAGTCAGTGCTCTTAACCTCTGAGCCATATCTCCAGTCCCCAATAATCTTTCTAAAAGCGAGTCTTTTACTTTTTTGATATTCCTTGGTCTTTTATTTTCAACCTACCTGTTTCTGATCCATTCTTTATCATGTCTCTCCTTCTTTATTCCTATTTATTTTGCTCCCTTAAAAAGGACACTTTAAATATAAGACTGTTATTGACTTAGGGCCTACATTTTTTTAAACAGGGTTTCTCTGTGTAGCTTTGGTGCCTGTCCTGGAACTAGCTCTTGCAGACCGGGCTGGCTTCGAACTCACAGAGATCTTCCTGTTTCTGTCTCCTGAGTCCTGAGCTTGAAGGTGTATGCCACCACTGCCCAGCTAGGGCCCACATTTTTAAAGAATATATATATATGTACACACACACATATATATATATATAGAATATGCATATATATAAAACTTTGTTACTTCATTTTTATCAGTGGATTGTTTGGAAGGGTATTGTTTAGTGTCTAAGTGGCTGAATATTTTCCTGTCATTTTTTTTTGGGGGGCACTAAGGATTGAGCCTCAGCCCTTAAGCATATAAGGCAAACTTTCCATGAATTCAGGTTATATCCCCTACCTCTTTTTTTGTCATTTTCCATTTTTTCCCTCTTAGTTTGATTTCATTATTACCAGATAGCATGGTTGAATTATTTTGAAAAGCATTGAGATTAATTTATGGCTTATAATATGTTCTTTGTAAATGTAAGTTATGAATGTTCTTATGAATGGGTAGTTTAAAATAAGGACCAGTAAGAGGGAAAAGAATCTTTCAGAGATGTTACCTTGACTTAGGTGGCAGACTTAACGGAATTTGTCCTCAGATCTAAACTCATAAATGCCTCATTTGCCTGAGGGCTGATCTACACCTCTGTCTGGCTTTGGTCCAACTACCAATACTAACTGCAAAGGAGCCTTGGAGAAGTCTCATATATTAATGTTTCAGGAGGTAGCACCAATGCATTCAGTGTTGGCCATAGAGTTTGGAATTAGCTTTTAACTCATACATAGTTTGTTGATCTGTAATTTAAGATCAATATTGTTTGCACAGACCAAGATGTGAGCTCTCAGCAGTTTCTGCCACCATATTTTTGCTTCACAATCATAGTCTCTGAAACTATAAGCCAAAGAGGCTTCCTTTATAAGTAGCCTTGGTCATTGCAATAGAAAAGTAACTAAAACAGGTAGTTTGAGTGAGATCACCATAGTCTTGGATATTTGCATACTTGGTCCCTAGTCGAGAGCTCTTTGGAAGGAGGAACTATGTCACTGGGCATGGGATTGAGAATTTAAAACAGTGGTTCTCAGCCTTCCTAATGTTGTGACCCTTTAATACAGTTCCTCATGCTGTGGTAACCCCTAACCATAAAACTATTTCCCTGCTACTTCATAACTGTAATTTTCTGCTGGTATGAATCACAATGTAAATATCTGACATGCAGGCTATCTGATAAGTGCCCCCAAAGGGGACCCACAGGTTGAGAACTGCTGGTTTAAAGCATCACACATTTCCCAGTGTTCTGTCTCTGTTTCCTGCTTGTGGTTTCAGTTGCAAAATCTCAGCTTCTGCTCTGGCTACTATGCCTGCAATCTGCTCCCCCAGTTCTGTAGTGTAGATTCTAGCCTTCTGGAACCAGAAGCCCAAATGACTTCTTTCTCCTATAAATTGCCTTAGTCATGGAATTTCAGCATAGCAACAGACAAGTAACTAATACACTTGGTAACTTCACTAACCCAGCAAATATGCAATGGCTTCCAATCATCCTAAGGCCTTCTCAACCATGGTTTCAGATTATCCTGCCTATTTAAAGTCCAAGCTAGGAAATAGGTCTTAGTCCATGGGGCAGACATTCTATATCAGTATCAGAACAGATTGCAAAGGGCAGTTAATCTCCTCCCTAACGTCTATCCATTGTTGTTTGACATACTTGCCCGCAGAGGAACGCAGAGGTGGCTACATTAATCAGTAACCCCCCCCCCCCCAGGCTGACCTTCTACCCTTAGTATCTCTATAAGCCTTGACATGAGAAACAAACATCTTGACTGTGGCCTGGAAGCAGAACTGCTCATGCAGGAGCCTACTAGGAGACACATCTGTCTGTGACTCTGAAGACAGAATAGAAACCCTTTGTCTCGGTTATACATGCAAATAGCTGTGCTACTCAGTTGTAGCCCCTCTCAGTCACATGACTGGATATGTCCCCAACCCCATGCAGTGACTCCATGCAACACTGTCAGGCACATGGAAGAAAGCATACCCATTTGTGCATGCAATAAGAGGCCCACTGACCCTTGTGTGAGTGCCAACACTGGGAACTGACCTGAAATTCCCAGAAAAAAAAACCAATAAGGCCGCACCTGTGTTAGAGAGTATACGCAGTTAAACGACTAAGGAGAGTAAAAGTGCTGCAGACCAGAGCCACGTGGCTTTGAGCTACTTTTGACTTCTTTGAAGACTGTTCATTGCTCACTCCATGTCTGACCTAACACTTTTGTGACTACCAAACTTTAAAATGTATTCTGAGCAAACCACTAGCTTCCAGCTACACAAAAGCTAAGAATGTCACCAGCTATCACCTGAGGCCCACAGCAAGCTTGAACCTGTCTATCTGACGTGCTAATGTACATCAAGTGTCTTGAGGTACAACTTCGTTCTGTTACCATAAAAAAAAACTTTATGAAACCGTTAATGTAGTAAACCATGGTATTTAGGGTAACAAGAATCTGTGTTTCCAGATTCGTATTTGGCTCCAGAATAAACTCTTAGTTCATTTGAGTTGAGTGTTATGATTTGTGTCAAGAGGTCCAAGGTATTACTACAAGACAGTCCAACCCACTCTGATAGCAGACATGATCCACATTTAGTAGATCAAGAAGTTATGTTAGTTTTCTCATTGCTGGAAAAATACATTGGGCAAAAAGTGTTTTGAGGAGGAAAGGTTGATTTTGGTTCACTGATAGGAAGGTATGTGATTGGGACTCCATATCTCCTTATAGATTCATCACTTCTGCAAAAAGGAAGGATGCAGAGAAAGGGGAGTGCCAGTTCTCAGCTGCCTTTCCCCTTCTCCCCTGGTAAGTCAGTCCAGCCCCTGCCCGATCCCATGGGATAGTGAATTACACATTCAAGGTGTGATGTTTTGCTTTAGTTAATTCTCCCTAGGAACTCCCTCACAGATACATCCTAATGCATGCCTCACTAGTATACTAGCAATTTTTAGACTCAAAATGGTTGCTAAAAAGAGGATTAATGATCATTCTAGCCTACTAACCACAGCCCAAACTGTAAATTCAGCTGGAATATTGCCCATCATATAGTAGGACTAGGGTATTTCTCCTCTGTTTATTGGTCTGAGGTCCTTAATTCTGAGAGACTTCTTTCTATTTTCTATGCATGGCTCTCTCTGCCTTCAAAACCAGCAAGTTTTGAATCATTCTCATGAGTTGTATTTCTTTCACTTACCCTTCTGCTGCGAAGACAATGAAACTACTTGGAAATGGCTATTCTGGTTCGGTCACACATTCCTGGGGAATCTTAAGGTCAGCTGACTCAGGTCTTAAGTTACATCTGTAAAAGTCTGCCCAGGGAACCCTATATTAATGTCTTATTGAGTAATCTGAGAACGGAAATTTTGTAGGGCAGCTTTAGCATCTTCCTTCTTAGCCTCAGAAATTCACATCCATAGAACATAGAAATTATAAGGCATCCTCATTTAAAGTCCTGAGTTTTTCTCCACAACATTATCAATTTAATGTTCAAAACCCATCAAAATCCATTTAGCTCTAATGTGCCGAATTGTACCATCTAAGTCATGGACATGAGATATTGTCAGAGGTCCAGATCCAGTCTCTGAAGCATACCTTTGAGAGCACGGTCCTTCTCTGTCTGTGGCCATGTGAAACTGAAGAGTTGTGTTTGCTACCAGCACTCTCAGCTTTCAGTGCTCAGGTAGGTGTGTGTGTGTGTGTGTGTGTGTGTGTGTGTGTGTGTGTTAGAGGACAACTTGCAGGATTTACCTCTCTCTCTCTATCATCGGGGGTTCTAGGGATTTCACTCATGTCGTTAGGTGGCAAATGGCTTCATCCACTAATCTATCTCATCAGCCCCTATGTCCTTTTATTTAAGGATTTTTTTTCACATAGCACAGTTTTGTGACGTGTATTGCTTTCGTTCTGTAGCTAGCACATTTTTGTATCAAGTATTGCTATCTATTCTCAAATATCATGTCTCTTATTTGTAGTACATTTCTGTTTCCATTTAGTTTAATTACAATTATTGATACCTTATAGCTTTAGTCTGAAATTTTACTTCTGCTATCGTTATTTCTCTGTTTTTTTCTGCCTTTCTATGGGTTCCATTTATACACAAATATGCTACTATTTCATTAATTCAAACATGATTTGTAAGAAAATATAAGTATATGTTTCAATAGGAGTGTAATCCCTGGTCTTGGTACCAAATTATCATATATGCTTGCAATGAAAAAGAAACTTTCAAGTTAAATCATTTGTAACCAGCACTTTAATCTCAGGGGTTCTCCTAAACACTACAAATGACAGCATGAAGGGAGAGGAGACACTTGCATACTAACTCACAAACTCAGCTCCACAAGAACCTTCGAATTGGAAGGACAATAGTCTTTTGAAATCTCAAATTTCCAATGAAAGACTATTACAAGCAGCTATGTATTCCTATGTAGCAATCATATTAGGAACCTATGACCTAAACAATGGTGAAGTGATATTCAATTTGTTGGATTCTATGCAATTTATAACTAGGCAACCATTGCGCAGAGTGAATACTAATTGGATTTTTCAACAAAACTTGGCTGTAGTCAGTGGTTCAACTTTATTTCTTGGCTGTGTTCACAACAGCTTTTAAAGAGCACTTAGCCATCCACAACTGCATACTACATCCCAGCTATGAAAGAAATTAAATCTCTGTTCAATGGCTGCCATTTTGTTTCAGCATGTCACACTTTAGGCTGAGCAGGACTTAGAGGTTTAGTTCAGTCTGTGTGAAATTAAAGTTCATAGCAAATCCAAACTTCTTTAAGGAAACACTGTAAAGTAACAATATTTTAAATATTACATGCCTCATATACACAATTTAAAACCACAAGGAATTATATTCTTTGTGGTTTCTGTTCCAAGAGACAAACCTGAGTAACTAAAATATCTCAAAATGAACTAAGCTTATGAAATTTCAAACAAAACTTAAGTTTTCTGTCTATACTCCTGTTGAATGAAGTTATTTTCTTTATACCAGCTCTCTTGAAAACTGTTCTATTACTTTTTATTTTACCTAGATGGGCTACCAGACCTAAAGTAGACTGTGGACAGCTGTGCCTTTATCTCCCAAGGCAGTGACCTCTTTCTTCTATCTCTGGTTATAAGAGATGGAGAGAAAGTTCCCAGGTGAGAAGAAAACTAGAGGAAGAAGATCCCAAGCCCAGAGTAGCCACTCTCCCTTTCTCCCCCTCAGGGCCGGGCTCTATGATGTTGTATAACATTATTTTAAAATGCATTACATTTGTTTATGCTGTGGAACATTTGTTTAATGATGTAAATATGTGTTGCATTCTTTTATGTTGCATTTGTTTAACTCTGTGAAGCTGTGTTACTTTGCCTGGTCTAATAAAGAGATAATGGCCAAAAGCAAGGCAGGAGAAATGATAGGTGTGGCTGGCAGGCAGAGAAAATAAAAAGGAGAAAAGATGACAGAATGAGAAAAGGAGGAGAAGAAGATGCAAGTAGCTGGCTACCCAGCAACACAGCCACAGAATAAGAAGGAAAGAAGAACTATACAAAAATAAAGGTAAAATCCCAGAAGCAAAAGATAGATGGGATAATTTAATTAAGAAAAGCTGGCTAGAAACAAGCTAGGCTAAGGCAGAACATTCATAAGTAAGAATAAGCATCTCTCTCTCGAGCTGGGTGGCAGACCCCCAAAAGAGCAAAAAGTAAGAGTAAAAACCCCCAACAACACTATGGACATCTCAGTAGCCTGCTGTGCTACATGTTTGATATTTAAATTAAAATGGTGCTTGTTTGGGAGAACTCAGCAGAAGACTTAAATTCGTTTTTATCATGGAATGTTTTGCTTTCTCCTAATGTGATTAATAGTTTTATTGAGTCTAGTAGTCTGGACTTGCATCTATAACAGTGTCTTAAAGCTTGTAGAACACACATCCAAGTCTTCTTGTTTTCAGTGTCTCCAATGAAAATCAAAAAATAGGCCTGCCTTTATATGTGACTTGGCCTTTTGCCTTGCCATTTTTAATATATTTTCTTTGTTCTAAATATTTAGTGTTTTGATTATGTGCCATGGGGAATTTGTGTTCTCAGACTATCTATTTGTTGTTCTGTATGCCTATTGTACCTTGATATGCGTCATTTTCTTTAGATTGGGGAAATTTTCTTCTATGATTTTTCTTTTTTTTTTTTTTACAAAATGTCTTTCTTTTTTTTTAAAAGATTTATTTATTTATTATGTATACAACATTCTGCCTTCATGTATGCCCGCATGCCAGAGGAGGGCGCCAGATCTCAGTACAGTACAGATGGTTGTGAGCCACCATGTGGTTGCTGGGAATTGAACTCAAGACCTCTGGAAGACCAGCCAGTGCTCTTAACCTCTGAGCCATCTCTCCAGCCCTATGATTTTTCTTAAAAACATTTTCTGTGTCTTTGTCCTGGGTTTTTTCTTCTTCCTCTGTACCTATTATTTGTACATTTGATATTTTCTTAGTGCCCCATATTTTATGAGTGTTTTGACTGACCTATCTATTTCTTCTACCTCGTCTTCAAGATATGTAGTGTGCTCTTTTACTTCATTCAATCTTATCTCTGAGCCTTTTGTTTGACTACCTGAGTTTTTCATTTTGAGTTTTATTTCAGCTTGAGTTTTCTTTAGAGATTCTATTTTTTTGTTAAATTCTACTTTCATAACTTGAATTTTTCATTACTTCATACAACTGTTTGTGTTTTAATGATCTTCATTGTAGGACTTATTCATAGTCTCTTTAAGGTCCTTGAACATATACATAATTGCTCTTTTGAAGTTCTTATTCCTTGCTTTAGTTAAATTTGCTTTCTCAGGGCATCTTACAATGGGGTGCTGATTTCTGGAGGAGGCATTTGTCTTGGTTGTTGATGTTTGTGTATTTGCAATGGGATCTAGGTATCTTAAGTTATGACATTTGTATTTTTCTTGGTGTGAATATCTGATCTCACCTTTGTTGAATGAATGTTTGGTTCTTTGGTTGCTGTCACGCCAATCTGATGCATTGTGAATCGGCAGAATGAAGATTAGTTTTCCATCTTGTGGCCACTCTGGGTTTAAGGTTTCATACCCCCCCACCCCCCAAGCAGTTTCAGATGGGTGCAGGGGGTTGGGTGGGAGATAAGCTAGCATGCAGGGGAAGAGGACTGACTCTGGAGGTCTCTTAAACAGGGCTCAAGGTACAGCTTCATGAAGGGGAGCAGACACAGAAGTAGGTACACCCTGGATGAGGCCACAGATGGCAGGAGTCTCCAGGGAATGGAGATAGGCTGGAAAAGAGGGCTGATACATGCAGCAGTAACTTGTCTAGGGGAATGAATGAGAACGAATGATGAGAATGGAAGAGGAGAAGGGGGGTACAGGTAGTCAGCCTACCTAGGTGCCAGCCAAGTGTGGTGGCTATCCCTGGTAGACAGTGGTCCTGTGTTTGGTGGGGAGTTATAGAAGACTGGAGATGGGCGGGGGGGGGGGGAATGGCTGAGACAGGTAGTGAAGAAAACCTAGGGAGACCCTAGATTCACACCAGGAATAGTGGCTGAATGGTGTGGGAGTTCCTTCTGTCCATGTGCAGCTTTCATTGGTTAATGAATAAAGAAATTGCCCTGGCCTGTTGATAGGGCAGAACTTAGGGAGGCAGGGAAGATGGAACTGAACTCTGGGAAGAAAGCAGAGTCAGAGAGATGCCATGGATCCGCCAGAGACAGACGCTGGGAATTTTACCCAGTAAGCTACTGCCACATGGCGATACACAGATTAATAGAAATGGGTTAAATTAAGATGTAAGAATTAGCCAATAAGAAACTAGAGCTAATGGGCCAAGCAGTGATTTAATTAATACAGTTTCTGTGTGGTTATTTTGGGGCTGGGCAGCTGGGAACCAAACAAGCGGCCCTTCTCCTGCAAATTGGCACCCAATGTAAAAGAATGTTGAACACTGAAGACATTCCACTTGGAGCTTGTTTTCTTCTTGGTAAAACTGGCCTTTGGGCAAGAACTGACAATGCCTCAACCACTGACAAGTTACATGATATCCGGAAATAGATAAGCAAGACTGTCAAATCTTGCCAAGACAGGGTAAAATAGTTTTGAAAAATTTCCTGCCTCTGAAAATGGCCTGTCAGTTCTGCTAGGCCTTAGCCAAAGTTGGTTGCTTCAAAATTGCAAAATGAGACTTTGTGTGATAGCTTAGATAGCTAATTGTCTCCGTCATATATTGCTTACTTTGGAAGCTGCTTGATTGTACTTCCTGCCTGCTCAAGTAATATTATCTCCCTTCTCAGGCCTTTGATGGGGTTGAAGATTAGATAGTCGTAGTTACTGTACTCTTATGATCTAGCCAAGCCATTTCCAATACAAGACTTAGACTCCATTGGATAGAATGTTTATTAAAAAATTTAGCATGTGTTTCTTGTTTAATATTGTTTATGCTGGTTGTAATTCTAATTATATTTGATATCTGTTCATAATGTATATAGTTTTGTATTGGGTTTGGGACTCTCTTATTTAAACAAAAGGGAAAGATTCTGCGGTAGCTCCTTTATCTCCTTCAGCCAATAGCCTTTAAGATACCAGTCCACTTGGGCATGGTCTCTTATACTGTAAAAGCAGCTGTAACCTTGTACCTGCTCTCTTGCTTCTGGCTCCCGCTTCCATCTGCTAGACTCTGTTCCTGTTTGTGCAGAGGACTGTTGTCTAGGACGGGGATCTGTAAGTTTTCCCCTTAAATAAATAACCCTTTAATTATTCATAATTCTGAACTGGTGTGGGATTGTTTTGTGACTTACATCATCATCTGAGTACCAAGGGAACCTACTTTTATTTTTTAACATTCTGTCTGTGATCTGCCCTGAGGAGTTTCTTCTCTGATCATGTCTTTTTGTAGTTCTATATACTCCTTGTATTTAGATGTCTCCTTTAATCTCTAAGTTTGAGAAATGTTCTGCTATACTTTTACTACATTGTCGATCTATTACATATGATTTTACCTCTGCTCTTCTGCACCACTAGTTGTACCTAGAGGTACATCTGTCTGAAGTTTAGCTATGGGGACTGATTAAACTTTGTGTTGATTGTCCAATGTGATCTTGTCAGTGTGCCAATAGGACCAAGGGTGGGGCTGGAGGCTGAGTTCTGAGAAAACATGGTATTGTCAAAACCTTTGTTACCTTTGGCTTCTGTGAACCTGCAGGGGGAGGGGAAAGATACCAAACATCAGATCCATCAAAGTCTGTCTACTATCATGGGGCTGTGGATAGAGCCATGAGCTCTGGATCCTGAAATGACCACTGGAATCTTAGAGATCAGAAAGCCATATCCTCACTGATCTTAGAGACTACTGGAAAAGCTCTAGTCTCTCAGGAAACCCTGGGCACACTGGGTGCCAAGGCTTAGATTCTGTATTTACCTCAGTGGTCACTGGGATGGAGAACTTATTGCAGGGTGCTTTCTGGTCTGACAGAAACCAAAGACCTGAAGGTCAGGTACTCTCTGGTCTTGCAAAAGCCAGAGGCCTGGTCACCCCTTGCTTTCTGGTCCTGAAGAAACCAGAGGCCTAGTCTTGCAGTACTCTCTGTTATGGCTAGAGCTAGATTCCTTGAAATTTGAAAAAAAAAACCTTAAATATGTAAAATGCAAATTACTAGATGAACAAGAGTTGAAATAACGTGATTGAAGAATCACTTACAAATTGCGTGGGCTATTTAAATTTTGTAAAAAAAAACCCTTCAAGGTATTGGTGAGTTTATTCCATTAGAGTTTCACAACAGAAACTACCTTGGATAGACTTCCTCCTCAAGTCTTTTTAGCTTCTATTCTTCCTGTCTTTCCTCTTTCTCCACATACTACTTCTCTTTTATCTGCCCCTCTGACGTCCTGTCAAAAGCCTATTATTACTTTACACTTTCCTGTATGGAAAAATTTAGTTTTCTTCTAGCTAATTCTATTCTTATCTATTCTACCTAGAATTTACTATACAAGTCACAAATTAGGAAGATGTATTTTATAGTATTAAAGAAAGTTAGATAACATTGAAGATGGAAGGCTTACTTGTCAGGTGTGTGTGTGTGTGTGTGTGTGTGTGTGTGTGTGTGTGTGTGTGTAAAATAAGGACTCAAATCTATACAATAACTAAGGGATGTGCAGTGGAAAGGTTTCTGGTTCGCCTCATTAATGAGATAAGGGACTGATTGTCTCTGCTTCTCATTAGAGAAGAGTTGGCAGCTCTGTTTTTATGAAGTTGAGAAGAACGTAAGTAAAGGCATAAAGTTGATAATAGTGAATGTAAATGATTTTATAAACAACAGATAATACACAAGCATTTTTAGTCTTTCAATTTTAAATTCTTAACAGTTCATATATTCCATGGTGCTCCTATTACCTTAATATTACCTTAGTTTTGTTATTTTTTTTTAAAAAAAGTCCAACCATAAAAATGATCTGACTTTGATTTTTGAGAAGGTAATATAGGCACACATATCTATGTTTTTGATGCTAACTACAACTAACACCCCAGATATTTTGTACAAAACAAATATAATAATACAATAAAATGTTGTAGAATAATCTTTTTGTACACTGTGAAGATGTGTCACTAGGATTGGTTTAATAAAAAGCAAAATGGCCAATAGCTTGGCAATATTTTCAGGGCAGAGAAAATGCTGGGAAGAAGGCCAAGATGCTGAAAGATGCAGAGGAAGCAGGACATGCTGGAGGAGAGGTAACAGCCACAAGCGAAGTGGCAGGATATAGATTAATAGAAATGGGTTTAATTTAAGTTATAAGAACTAGTTAGAAACAAGCCTAAGTTATAGGCCAAGCTTTCATAATTAATTAGAAGTCTCTGTGTCATGACTTGGGAACTGGCTGGCGGGACCTGATACAATGAAAGATACAAAGAAGAACAGATATGATCTTAAGCAATAAGAAAAGACACAGTGATGAGTTCTATACATTTCTTTTTGTCAAATATATCCCAGTTGTGGTATTAGAAAAAGTAGCAAAACATAAAAGACATCTTATACAGATAATAGAGTCTTCTAAATTCTTGCTTACTCAGCCAAGGAACCTGGAAAAGAAAGGGCTAACATAATACTTTTAGATAGTAATTGCTTTTTTTTTTTAAAGAAAAACAAACATCACTGAAAAACAATGGCTTCATTCTCCCCAGCAAGGCAAGGTATAAAATATAGTAAACTGAAAGTAGAAGTAGAATAAGACATTAGAAGAGGAGAAGGGAGAGAGAAAAAAGATTTCTTGAAATTGGGGATAAATGAATAGAAATCAGAGGTAAAAATGACTGAACATGAAAAATAAATCTTTGGAAAACTGGAGGACCATAAAACAAAAAGAGGATGGGGCTTGAATGTATTTGAAAAAAAACCCCAACAATTCCTGATATTTCCTCAAGTTTGAGAGAGGTCATAAGCCCCTGTATTCAATAATAATTCCATATGAAATAAACACAAAGAATTATAGTCAAGAAATACCATAGTCAATATCTAAAAACCAAACAAAAATATCTTGAAATCACTGAGAAAGAAATAAAACATTACCTATACAGAACATTACCTATTCAGTGACAGCAGATGCTCTCAACTGAAGACACACAAGGGATAAAGAAGTGCTGTGCCAATTTCAAAAGGAAAGAGAAAAACATTGTGAACTTAGAAACCCATATCTGAGACAAATATCTGTCAGATATTAAGGGAAGAATTAGATGAGAGAAAACTAAGAAAATTATTCACTAACACCTCTACCCTAAATGAAAGATCTGCAATATGGCTCAGTGAGTAGGGGCATTTGCCACCAAGCCCAAAGACCTGAGGTTAAGCCACATTGTAGAAGGAAAGAATTGACTTCTGTAAATTTTCTATAACCTCCACATGTATGCCGTGTAACAAATACACACACACACACACACACACACACACACACACACATGCCACATGCACACACATGCACACACACAGACATGCACATAAAATTTTTTAAAGGCATGGTAGAAGGAAGTTTCTCGCATACAAAGAAAGTGATAAAGCAAGGAAGAAAAGAACACTCTTTTTTAAAAAGGAAAGAAACTATGAACACAACAAACAGAAACATGACTAAACCAACAGACTCTCTCTTCTTGAGTTATTGCTATTGTGTTTAGTGGTTGAAGCAAAAATTACAATTCTACCTGACGTTTTCCAGACGTATGTAGAGGAAATATTGAGGTGGTGACTTTATAATCAAAAAGAATACAGCAATGCAAAGGGCAGAAAGATGTTTGCAATTGACTTGCATTGATAAAATTGTACCAGAACATTAGGATAAGCTATGCTATGTGTATATTTTAATGTCACTAAAACCATATAAATAGGTACATCCAAAATCACTAGATGGATCAAAATTGAATATGAGAATACACATGAGAGCATTTTGTGGATGCAGGGGAAGTGAGAGTCTGAGGCAGCTGAATCCACAGAGAGAAGATAGCCCTATCAGGGTGTGTGGGTTTGAGTCTCCATATTTACTTTCCTCTTTTTTATTAACTAATTTCCATGGCACAAACTAAGTACATATTTAACAGTTCGGGTTTATGTATACAGCACAGAGTCAAGTTCCTATTAAGTCAAATGACAAAGCACCTGAAAAGGAGATTCAAATGCATCCTGTGGGTAGCTTCATTCTTATCGCCCACCTCAGCAAAAATGGTGTTTGGAAGCTTGACGTTCCATTCATTTATTTACATTATTGGTTTTTTTCCCTATGGATGGGACTTTTGTAACCTCATCAGGGACTTGGAAAGTCATGGGAGCGGAAAGAAGGCCCTAGAGCAAACAGTCCTTTCAATCATTTCACGGAGTGCTTATTGCTGTTTCTTTCTCCCTGACAATTAAAGAGCAGGGATAGTGATGTCCTTGACAGGCACCAGATGCTCATGCCCTCTTTGCTATACACACTGACAAGAGTTTGCACTTGGCAGCTGGGGGCCTGATTAAATGGGGTCTGCATGGAAATTGCCACCTCTTGGGCTAGGGAGAGACGGAGGTGGCACAAGTGCCACCCCCCCACCAGATCTCCCCATTTTACTCTGATCCATAATCTCTGGAAATGTACACACCAACACACAAAGCAGAAGCAGGTAGTCAGCATTTTGTCTTCACAAGAGACTCCGAGACTCTGCATTTCTTATTTAGGATATCAAAATGCAGTGTGATTCTTGATCATTGACATGTAAGGTTAAGGGACCAAGGAGTGACAGAAAGAAGTGGGTCTAGAGAGGGAAAAGCAAGACATGGGCACTATAAAGGGGACATAGGGGAAATGCAGTGAGGGCTTTAACTGAGGACAGGGTAAGAGAGGGCAATGCAGATGGAATGGGAGGAAGAGGGATAAATAACACCAAGGATGTTAAAAAAACTGGAATTGTATTATTTTATGTCCTCCTAAGTAAGACCAAGACAGTGACATCGTCAGTTAACATGGAAGCATGTTTGGGGAAAACCTTACAAGGCCCCACCCCTAGATGAAAAGCTACAAACAATTAAGACTGCTGAAAGAGAAAGAATCAGTCTTCCCCAGGTATGAGTCCCTAACTGCTTATCCAATACCAAATGTCCAACCCTACAAATATAGAAATGCAAGCAGCACTAAATGGACTAAATGGCTGTATTTATAATTTTTTGTTTTTTTATTTTATTTTATGTGTTGTGTTTTATCTGCATTTATGTCTGTGTACCATGAATATGCCTGATGCCTTTGGAGGCTGGAAGATGATGTTAGATTCTCTGGAACTGGAGTTACTGATTATTGTGAAATATTTGTACATTGTGTGAAGGTGTATTGCTGTGATTGGTGTAATAAAAAGCTGAACAGCCAATAGCTAGGCAGTCAGTAGAGGCGGGATTTCCAGGGAGAGAAAGGAAGAGGAGGAGAATCTAGGTTCTAAGGAGATGTCAAAAGACACAGAGAGGAAATAGGAGGTGCAGGATGGAAGAGAAGTAATGCCATGTGACAGAACATCAATTTATAAAAACATGGGTTAATTAAATTATACGAGCTAGTTAAAGAAGAATGTAAATAGATCCATATCTATCTCCATGCACAAAACTAAAGTCCACATGGAACAAAGACCTCAACATAAACCAACCACACTGAACCTCACAGAAGAGAAAGTAGAAGTATACTTGAATGCATTGACACAGGAGACCACTTCCTAAATACAACCCTAGTAGCACAGACACTGAGAGAAACAATTAAGAAATGGGACCTCCTAAAACTGAAAAGCCTCTGTAAAGCAAAGGACACGGTCAACGAAACAAAACAACAGCCTATAGAATGGGAAAAGATCTTCACCAACCCCACATTGGACAGAGGGCTGATCTCCAAAATATATAAAGAACTCAAGAAATTGGTCATCAAAAGAACAAATAATCCAATAAAAAATGGGATACAGACCTAAATAGAGAACTCTCAACAGAGGAATCTAAAATGGCTGAAAGACACTTAAGGAAATGTTCAGCATCCTTAGCCATCAGAGATGCAAATCAAAACAACTCTGAGATTCCATCTCACACCTGTAAGAATGGCCAAGATCAAAAACACTGATGATAGATTATGCTGAAGAGGATGTGGGGTAAAGGGAACACTCCTGCATTGCTGGTGGGAGTGTAAGCTGGTATAACCTCTTTGGATATCAGTATGATGATTTCTCAGAAAATTGGGAATCAATCTACCTCTAGACCCAGCAATACCATTTTTGGGTATATACCCAAAGGATGCTCAACCATACCACAAGGACATTTGCTCATCTGTGTTCATAGCAGCATTATTCATAATAACCAGAATCTGAAAACAACTCAGATGCCCCTCAACTGAAGAATAGATAAAGAAAATGTGGTACATTTATGCATTGGAGTACTACTCAGTGGTAAAAAAAAATGACATCTTGAAATTTGTAGGGAAATGGATGGATCTAGAAAAAAAACCACATTGAATGAGGTAACCCAGACCCAGAATGAGAAATATCATATGTATTCACTCATAAGTGGCTTTTAGACATAAAGCAAAGAAAAACTAGTCTATAGTCCACAACCCCAGAGAACCTAGACAGCAAAGAGAATCCTACAAGAGACATACATGGGTCTACATTAGAAGTAGAAAAAGACAAAATCTCCTGAGTAAATCAGGAGCGTGGGGGTCATGGGAGAAGGTAGAAGGAGAGAGGAAAGGAGGGGGGAGAGGAGAAAAATGTATAGTTCAATAAAAACAATAAAAAAGAGCTAGTTAAAAACAAGCCTAAGTTAAAGGCCAAGCTTTCATAATTAATAAGTCTCTATGTCATTATCTGGGAGCTGACTGGCTGGACAAAGACTTGTTACAACTGATGGTTGTAAGCTGTGATGTAGGTGTTGGGAATTGATCATGGGTCTTCTAGATGAGCAGCCTATGCTCTTCTTACCTGCTAAGCTATTTCTCCAGCCCAAGGTTGTATTTATCTAATGCTTTCTAGGCCTCTCTTTTTTCCCCTAACCCCTTGGGACCTTAACTAATTTCTTAATGACAGCCATTCTTACTGGGGTGAGGTAATATAGGAAAGTAGTTTTAATTTACGTTTCCCTGATGGCTAGGGATACTGAACACTTTAAAATATTGGCCATTTGTGGGTTTTTAAAAAACTGTGTATTCAACTCATTGCCTCATTTGTTGATTGGCAGTTTATATTGTGCATACATGTAGTATAATAAAGAAATTTAAAATAAATAAAAATAGAAAAATTAAATGAAATTGGAGATAATAATGTAAAAGAGAAATCTGGCAAATTGTTGGAGAGACTGTAGGGAAAGATAAATCCATTATTCATTGCTGGTGGCAGTTCAAATTGATAAAGTCATTATGGAATGAGTTTGGAGGCTCTCCCCAAACAAGTAAAATAGAGTTACCATATGACCCAACTATTGCATTCCTGGGCATGATATTTTCACCTTCATGTTTATTGTTGATTTTTTCACCATAACAAAGAAGTGAAATCAACTTAGTTATTCATCAGAAGATGAATAAACAATGAAAATCTGGCACATATATAAGATAGAATACTACTCAGGTAAAAACAAAAATTAAACATTTAATTTTCAGAGAAATGAATAGATTTTAAATGTATAATATTAAGGTCACATAACCCTCAAAAGAAAAAGCCTGTATATTCTTCCTTACATGCAAATCCTAATTTATACTATATATATCTTATATATACATTATATACGATGCATAATATATTTATATATTACATTTATGTGCGTTTGTAAACGAATGTCCATGTGTGTACAGTACACATGCATATAGAAAGGATATCAAGAAAGGGTAAATGTTAGGTGACGAGGAAGGACAGTATGCAGGTAAAGGACACATGAGTTGTGAAAGAGGATATAAAGTGAATTGCACATACAGTTTTAAGTCCTGTCGTTAATTTTTTGTGGTAGGTGGATAGGTGCATAAAAATGTAACTAATGATGAAGTATAATTGATAGTGAAATTCCCAAACTTCACAATTCTAGCCATATAAAAGTTCAGTGAGACGTGCAGATTTCAAGTCTAGCTCATCTCACTGCATGTTGCTGGGCCTATTTCTAGAGGTTTAGGATGTGTGGCCTTGCTGGAGGAAGTACGTTACTGAGGATGGGCTTTGAGAATTTAAAGCCTTGCTCCACCTCTAGTTCTTTCTCTTTGCTTCATGCCTTTGTTTGAGATGTGGTTTCTCAGCTTCATGCTTCTGCTGTCATGCCCTCATGGATTCTGATCCTTTTGGTACCATAAATAAAAGCAAACTCCTTCTTCTTTAGCTCACTTTTTGTCATGTTGTTTTATCACATCAAAATTAAAGTAACTAATGTACTCACTGCTAAGTTCATCAGGTTCCAGTGGATAGCAGAAAATCCATGGTTACAAATCAGCCCTTTCAAATCTCAGTGGGACAAAAAAAAACCCAAGAAAATAGATATCCTTGAATGCGTGGGAGAGATTTGTGGAGACGAGGAAGGGTTGACAGGTATGATGGGGAAGTGGGGAATGAAAGTCAGTCAGTATGCACTGTGTACATGTGCAAAGTCATCTAAGAAGGAATTTGATGAAAAATAAAATAAAGCAAAATACATATCTGCATCCCTGTGTTTATTGCAGCCTTACTTACTATAGCAAAAAACTTAAATGTCTATCAACTGATAAGGAATAATGAATGGATAATAAAATGTAGTATAGTTTCCGCCATAAAAGGACGGCATTTCACAATTTGTTTGAACATGGATGAAAATGGAGAATAAACCATACACAGAAAGGCAAATGATACATAATTACACAATATGGGTAATGAAGCTACACTATATAGGAAGGGAGGTTATGCGTTATCTAAGCAAAGTTGAAGGTATTATGAGACCCACAAAGGAATTGAATAATGTACACAAAGGAAATGAAAAGGGGCTCAAAGTGGCACACAGATAAAACATAAATACTAAAGAAGGCATTGATAGCAGAAATCATGAACAAAAAGTGTATATGACACACAGAGGACAGCAAGATGGCTTATCATGCAAAGGCAGCTATCAAGCTTGTCAACACAAATTAAACCACAGAAACCACTCTTTGAAGGAGAGAACAAATCATGAAAATTGTCCTCTGGCTTCCACACACATGCCATGGCACATACATGCCCCCCCCAATATAAATAAAGTATAATTTAAAAAAAAACTAAAGAAGCCACTTTGGCAGGAGAGATGGCTCAGCAATTAAGAACACTTAATACTCTTTCAGAGCACTGGAGTTCAGCTGCTAGCATCCACACTGGCACTACTGTCTATAACTCCAACTCCCTAAGATCTACTGACCTCCATGTACATACTGACATACACATATATGTACGATTTTAAAAAAGCCTTTTTAAAAAGACACAAAGAAAAAAGATGGATCACCATAATATCAGAGGAAATAATATGTAAGTTAGAGTAATTTACAGGAAACAGAAGGATTTCATGTGATAATAAAGCGATTAATTCATCAAGAAGATAAAATAGTCATAAACATATATTCACCCATCAAAAAGTCCCTGAAGAACTAAGCAGTAACTGCCAGAATACAAGAGAAAAATAGACAGTGATACAATAAGTACGTATGATTTAAGTACTCTGTTTTCAATAGTTGATATAACAGACACACAGAGAATTTGAACAAAATTATACAGCAACTATACTTCAGATATATGGAACACTGCGGTGATATTTTGTTTGTGATATAACAAATAAAATTTGCCCTAGGAGCAGAGTGTGGAGTGTGTCACTACTTAGCCATAGAGGCCAGGCAATGATGGCACATAACTTTAATCCCAGCATTCAGGAGGCAGAGGCAGGAGGATCTCTGTGAGTTCAGGGCCACCCTTGGCTACACAGGACTGAATCTGTCTAAAAGAGAAACAGAGCTCACACAAAGGTGATCGCAGCACTTGGGATCACAGGCCTTTAGTGCCAGTACTAGGGAGGTGGAGACAGAGGGATATAGCTGGGCAGAGAGAGGAATATAAGGCAGGAGGAGACAGGAGCATAGGAATTCAGTCTGAGGATTCCTGGAGACAGGTTATTACCCACTTTGGTCTGAGGATTCAGTAGAGGTAAGAAGTAGTGACTGGCTGCTCTGCTTCTCTGATCTTTCAGCTTTCACGCTCTAATATCTTACTCCGGGTTTTCATAATTAAGATCAATTAGAATTTAAGCTACATCACATTCTCTGGGATAAACTTCTAAGTCACTAAATACGTCTCAGTAAGGTCACAAACATTAGCACTATATGTGCTAAGTATAGGAGAATGAAACGACATATTAATTAATAATAAGAAAACTCTTAAATAGCCAAGAGATCAAAAATGGAAATCACAATAAAATGAGAAATTATTTATGTGGTGGTTTGAATAATAATGACCCCCCAAGGCTCATATATTTTTATACTTGGTCCTCAGTTGGTGAAACTGTTTGGGAAGGATTTGAAGTTGGGGCCTTGTCGGAGGAGGTGAGTCACGGGGGCACAGGCTTTGAAGTTTCAAAAGGCTCATGCAGTTCCCAGTTAGCAACCCCTGCATCCTGCTTGTGGATTAAGATGAACTCTCAGATACTACTCTAGAACTGTGCCAAGCTGGGTGGTGGTGGCGCACGCCTTTAATCCCAGCACTCGGGGAGGCAGAGGCAGGCAGATCTCTGTGAGTTCAAGGACAGCCTGGTCTACAAGAGCTAGTTTTAGGACAGGCTCCAAAGCCACAGAGAAACCCTGTCTCGAAAAACCAAAAAAAAAAAAATTAGAACTGTGCCTGTCCGTATGCTTTCTTGTTTCCCACCATGATGGTCATGGACTCTACCCCTCTGAGACTGTGAGCCCCAAATCAACTCTTCTCTAAGTTGCCTTGGTCATGGTGTTTTATGATAGGAATGGGAACGTAACTAAGACACTTAGAGATGAATGGAAATGGAAACATAACATACTAAAATTTATGAGATATACTGGAGCAATATTAGTGGAAAATTTATAGCAGAATATGCCAATATTTAAAAGCAGAAATATTTTTAAAATAACCTAACAATGCACCTCAAGAAATTCTAAAGATAAAATCAAACTAAAACCAAGGCTAGCAAGAAGAAAATAATGAACATTAGAGTGGTGTTAGATAAAATGGATAACACTAAAACATTAGAAATAATAAATGCCCAATTTATTTCTTTAAAGACAGAAAACCGACAGATTTGCTAAGGATACTAAAATTAAAATTTGGGATATTGTTACTGATATTACGGAAATAACATTGATGAAAGGAGAGTTATTACTACAATTCACTGTAGGCTCTACCTTCACTTTTAGGTAATTTTTAGTAATATTACTCATCCCAATGGGTGAATTTCTGGAAATGCACCAGGTCTTTAAAAGAAGACACCCAACATCTAAATACACCCATGATAAGGAGACTGAATTAGCAGTCAGGGACTCTGCATCAAAGACAAACTGGGGCTCATCTGGCATCACTGTTGAAATTTTCAAATCTTATCAAGACAGGCCCTTGTTTATAGACCAGGCTGACCAGGAACTCAAGATTCTCTACCACTCAAGTGCTGGAACTGCAGGTGGGAATTGTACCTGGCTGAACTGTACCAACTGTTTAAAGAACTCAAACTCTTAATGATAAAAATCTATAAGTAGAATACAGCTGCACCCATGCTCAGAAGTAGAAACCAAAAATGATTTACCTTAACACTGGGAACAAAGAAAAGATCCATGCATAATACTAACATTATAGTGGGAGTACTAGGCAGATCAATCAGGTAAGAAAAATAGTAAATGGTGATTCAAATTGGAAAGGAAAAATTAAATCTATGTATAATCACAGAGCACAAAATCTACTAAGTAGAAAATCATAAATAATTGCGCAAAATTTATTGATAGTAAGTTAATATATAAACTTATAACAATGTAAATACAGATCTAAACGTATAGTCCAAGACTGGATTCCCTGCCAATAAACTAGAACACCATACTTCCTATCATTTGCAATATGTCGTGGCAGATAACTCCCCCAAGTGAGACAAGATGGGGATGGACAAACATCCTTTTAGCATTGTGATAATTTTACACAGCAAGAAACAGAATAAAGTAAGATTTCTAAAAACAACTTGGAATTATAAAGGTATCCACTAAACCCTTGCTGAAAAGTATACTTTCTGTTACATTCCCAGCTCCATCCAAGTAGTTAAATAAGTTTTACTATTGTGACCTCCCTGCTGTGACTGGCAAATCAATATTAGGAGTGTGTTGAGGGCATCTCTAACAGATTGACATTTATGAACTTTCAGATAATGCAAAATTTTAAAGTATAAGTGAACTAACATTTTCCTTGAAAATTATATCTTATAAATTTTAAGCATAATTTACCCAAAGGTATATCAAAATTATTTTAAGTATTGTTGCAAAAATTAAAAATAGGATAGAAAAGTTTCAATCAAAAGTTAAAAAAGCTTGTCTTTCCTTC
>NC_022026.1:55371263-55374053 GCF_000317375.1 Microtus ochrogaster
CTCCTACAATCTTTCCACTCTGTCTTCCACAATGAGCCAAGCCTTAGGAGGAGAGGTGTGATATAGATGTCTCATTTAGGACTGAGAATCCTGGAGTATCTTATTCTCAGCACCCTGACCAGTTGTAGTTCCCTATTGTAAGAACCAGTAGTGGTGATGACTACAAGAAAATAGTATTTTCTGGACACAGTAAGATAGTTTCACATATGAATTCAGAATGGTTGGTTACCCAATACCAAGTGCTCAGACCTAAAATCATACACAAGTAATACAAAATTGACCCAGCAGGTTGTATTTATATGTCTATTCATATATACATAATGTTTTTTTTTTTCATTTTTTGAGACAGAGTTTTTCTGTGTAATCACCCTGACTGTCCTGGAACTAGCTCTGTTGACCAGACTGACCTTGAACTCACAGAGATCCACCTGCTTCTGCCTCCCAAGTGCTGGGATGAAAGGTGTGCACCACTATACCCAGCTTACACAATAACAAGTAAAGAAAAAGAGGTCATAAATTTTAGAGGGAGTCTGGAAAACATGGGGTTAGATAATATTTAATTAAAAATAAATTTTTAAAAATGTGTGGGTGCTGAACAGATATAACAAGTACTTTGACAGTAGTTTTAAAAATTAATGAAATTTTGGAAGTTTTTCCTTAAGTAAGGACAAGTAGTAAAAGGTGAAAGATTTATACAATCTGAAGAATAACCAAAGTAGGAAATGAGCTACTTGAGGTTGAAATGAATCATAAGTAAATAGCCACCTATTTAGAAGAAGCAGCTTCTAAGAATTTGAAGAGTACTTGGGATACACAGCACACACATATGTTACTTCTTAACATGCTTGCCATATGAGCTCTAAGTGGGACAGGATAATTTTCCTATCAATAGTACAATAAAAATAGAACAATCAATGAAACATTTGTAATGCCTGTCATATCCCAGACCACTCTTATAACTGGTTATTTAAACTATAAAATCATAGTTCTCATTCTTTAAATACTAAAAAAAAATGAGTTTTTAAAAAGTATAGCATAAGCCTATATATAAGCACTGATCACTGTGTGAGGGAGGGACTCTTTTGAAGAGAAGCCAGTTGAAAACAAACACGAAGAAACTAAGAGAGCTCAAGCCTTCCCTATATCTACAGAGCTCACCTGTCCTGGCATTTCACTGATGACTGAAATGGTGCCCTTGACTACATCAGTATCACTGCCTGCCCGCCTGAGAAGCCTTCAGGGCTGCATTCAATGGGCCAGGAGCCGCCTTCTTGATGGGGAAGTAGAAGACTGACATGGAAGTGCACACGAACTCCAAGTGGAAGGCTCTAAAACAAGGGCACAGATGAAACACAAAAACCTCTACAAGGGGAACTGGAGAGATGGCTCAGAGGTTAGGAGTACTAGCTGCACTTCCAGAGGTCCTGAGTTCAATTCCCAGCAACCCCATGGTGGCTCACAACCATCTGTAATGAGATCTTGTGCCTACTTCTGGCATGCAAGCAGAACACTGTATATATAATAAATGAATAAATCTTTAAAAAACCCCTCCACAAGGCTCAGGCAGTTAGGCTCACTGACAGCTAGTCACACAGCCAAGCAACATTTCCATATTGGTTCTAGGAGAAATGCAGGGCCCATCTTCCGTCCAATGACATATGAGCATAAGTGATGTGCATTATCTGTAGCATAAACAGTGTGAGACAGCCCATTGTGACTATTTCTCTCTTCATCTCTCAAGTACAGTTCAGTAAGGTCGAATGTCGTCATCGTATGGGTTGTAAGGAAACTAGGTAATGTTTTCTGTTAGAAGGAGAGATGTTCAGAAAAGCTTCCTGACGCGGAACATTCTTAGGAGTGTTTGTATGAGTAAAAACCACACAGCATCCAGGCTTAACTACTCTGACTAATGCATACTTCATAGGGTCCAAAAAAGACTAGGAGAGATGCAGTGGCCTATCTTTAATAATATACTGTATGTTATTATAAAGGATCAAATAAGGGTCACTGCTGTTTTTCAAGCAAAGAACATGTCTCATCGTGAATACTGAGTGGTATGTTTGAAGTTCTACTGAGTAAACAGATAGCTCTGAAATCTCTCAGGCTGGATATGAGCTCTTATCTCATTGTCAAGCAGCTGGGAAAACATGCAAACACATTAGCTGCACTAAAAACTGATGATGGTTGTGGCAGAACGGAAAGACAGGAGACTCCAGGAGCACGGACAGAAACAAAACGGAGAGACATTCAATAATGCCCTGAAGGGTAAGGAAGATTATTAACTGCTCTAAGGTAAGTGACACCTACCACTGAACGTGTCATTTTAGTGAAATATTACCAGTATAGAGCCGGAATAGAGCCTGAAAAGAGCTGGGCCTTTTTCTTTTCTTTTGTTTTGTTTTTCTTTCACAACCTAGATGGGAGCCCTAGCTTTGCTACTTACTAATTTGCTACTTAGTTCCTTCTTTCCTTCCTTCCTTCCTTCCTCCCTCCCTCCCTCCCTCCCTCCCTCCCTCCTTCCTTCCTTCCTTCCTTCCTTCCTTCCTTCCTTCCCTTCCCTTCCCTTCCCTTCCCTTCCCTTCCCTTCCCTTCCTTCCTTTTCTTTGGACAAGGTTTTTCTATAGCTCTGGTGCCTGTTCTGGAACTATCTCTCCATTCATTCATTCATTCATTCATTCATTATGTATACAATATTCTGTTGGCGTGTATGCCTGAAGGCCAGAAGAGGGCACCAGACCTCATTACAGATGGTTGTGAACCACCATGTGGTTGCTGGGAATTGAACTCAGG
>NC_022026.1:55374153-55377625 GCF_000317375.1 Microtus ochrogaster
TCCTTCCTTCCTTCCTTCCTTCCTTCCTTCCTTCCTTCTGTTTTTCGTTTTCAGGATTAAAGGCATGAGCCACCACCGCCTGGCTGACACTTACTTTCTTAAATTCTTTCCTTCATTTTCTTATCTGAAAGAGGGATTTCAAGAACTACATTCAAAGTCTTAGGGAAATTAGAGGTACAAAAAGCCTTGTGCACAAATGACTATAAGTAAGGGACAACATTGTTTCTCTCAGATGTGGAATCCAGATTTAAGTGTGTGTGTTGAAACTAAAAAGGGGACTGTATTGTGGGAAGAAAGTATCTTAAAGGAGGCATGGAGACAATAGTAAAATACATATAGCAAGAAAGCAAAGGGGGCCATTTAAGGGAAAGAGGTTCAGGAAGAGTAGGGTAAATTGAAATTCATATCTATATACCCATAGGTAGGTGTGGCTCTCAGAGCTCATCAGAGAAGTTTCTTTGTGCAGTGGACAGTGCTTAACAAAGAAGCTTACAATCGGTCAAAGTGCAGAGAATAAATGTGTGCACTGCAGAGCCACAGATTGGACAGCTCTATTACCACCCTGCTAAAAGCTCAGAGCTGGCCATGGAGGAAGAAAGTGGAAGGAAGATGATAAGAGCCGAAGCCAGGTAGGACTGGAATGGCACAGCGTCCTCTGCACATGACAGGACGAATGCGCTCAGGAACTCACACAGCTGTGACTGTCTGAACAAATCAAGGCAGTCAACATTCCAGCATGGGGCGCTGGGGGGATCCAGAGGGCCAACCCCTAACTGATGGGCTCTTGACAGCTGATGCCTTCTAGTGGGAGGGAGAATCAGTTTTCTTTAAGAGTGTAAGTTAACCACACTCGGCAGGTGGCCCCCATCCATGAGTATACATGAAGCACAAATTGGACTCAGTGAGTTATTATTTTTAAAAAGAAGACATGAAGTGGGGGGTAGGGAGGTGGGGATGGACCTGTTAAGAGCCATGAGGATGAGTGGGGAGTGAATATGGTCAAAATACATTATATGAAAATAATGATGATGATGATGATAATAATAATAATAATAATAAAGCTAGACAGTGGTAGCACATGCCTTTAATCTCAGTATTCGGGAGGCAGAGGCTGGTGCATCTCTGTGAGTTCAAGGCCAGCTTGGTCTACAGAGTGAGTTCTAGGACAGCCAGAGCTACAACTTCTGTCTCAAAAACCACACACACACACACACACACACACACACACACACACACACACACACACACACAACAAAATACATTGTCTTAAATTCCCAAAACATCAATAAAAATGTTTTTAAAAGAAGTAGGCAGGGAGATACATTGAGAAGTGGAAGGTAGAGACAAATAAGAACAAAGTATAATGACACACACATAAGAAAAAGTCCCAATGAAATTCATTATGTTGCATGCTAACTTAAACGTTAATTTAAAATAAAAATAAAGAACATCATCAAGATGTCTACCTGTGTCGACAATGTGAAATTCTAAAAAGTAAGAACAGTTCAGGGTTGTCTCTATGATGGCCATTAGTTCTGCACAATTCCTGGCAACCAGTCAGTATTAGTATTCATTAGAGTTTGTAGGGGAAATTGGAACCAAGCTTCAGCTACTTCCACTTAAAAATTGAAAGCATTTGACTTGGAGGTTTCTTGTCTCAGTGATATTCAGTATTTCTATAGAAACGGATTTATTTTTCTACAAATGTCCTTTATGCGGAAAGTTCCATCTGCTAGATTATGACCATTACCGTGGTACCTTTATATTTACACCCCCATCTCGTGTGTGTGTGTGTGTGTGTCTGCTTGTGTGGAAGTCGGAGGACAACCTGGGGAAATCAACCCTCTACTTTCACTATGTGGATCCTAGGGACCAAATTCAGGCCGTCAGACTTGGCAGCAAGTGCCCCTATCTGCCATCCATAGTACCATGATGTGGGAGTGTCATATATCAATCTGTTGATTTCATTGGTTAAGCAATAAAGAAACTGCTTGTCCCTGATAGGTTAAAACATAGGTGGGAGGAGTAAACAGAACAGAATGCTGGGAGGAAGAGGAAGTGAGCTCAGAGATGCCATGCTCCCCTCGCCCGGCCAGACGCATGCGATGAAGCTCCGACCCAGGATGGACGTAGGCTAGAATCTCCCTGGTAAGCCACCTTGTGGGCTACACAGATTATAAGAAATGGGCTAGTCCAGGTGCGAGAGTTAGCCAAGAAGAGGCTAGATAGAAATGGGCCAAGCAGTGTTTAAATGAATAAAGTTTGTGTGTTGTTATTTTGGGCATAAGCTAGCAGGTGGCCAGGGTGCTGGGGACACAGCCCCGCCACTCGTATTACTACAGTACCAACACAATTACTATATTTGTTATGTGCATCTTGGATATATATATATATATGGGTTTGGACACCCATGGTCTGTTGTTCTCTGCATTTTGAACAGTTGTGGATCTTTGTAATAGTCTCTGTCTGTTGCAAAAAGAAACTTCTTTGATGATTGTGACAATAAGGATAAATATTTATAAAATATTTAGAAATTATATTGGTTTGTGTAAATGGCAGTAATAGGTTTGACTCTAAGGTCTATGACCTCTCTAGCGAAGGGTAGACCTTAAGCCGAGGTTACATCATCATACATGAGTTCCTTCCAGTTATTTTAATAACTAGTTTGAGGATAACGGACTATTTTTTGATTGGATTTGAGGTCTCCTCCACTGGAAGGAATTCATGTCTGATGCTGCAACCCTGGCTTAAAGTCAATGGCTGTGGAGATCACAGGCCCTTAGGGAAAAATCTATTACTATTGATTTGCTAAATTTGTGTTTCTTTAAGCTGCCTTCTAAATCATTATGTCTATACCCATATATTAATGCCATTCTTGGCCTTGGGCATAGAGTCTGTGTGTGATGGTGAATGCAGAGACTCACAACTGGTCAAAATAGTCAGAATAAGGCACTGTTGAGTGATCACCCTTTAAAAGGACATCTATCTGAACTCTTTCAAGGCCCAGGAAATACTGTGGAAGACAAGGTGGAAAATCTGTAAAAGCTGGAAGATGCGGAGGAGTGCTATGAATGCTGTTTTCTACATAGGATATGGCTTTTGTCATCATGCACACAGTAGCTATGGTTACTTGCACAAGGTGGAGCTCTTCAACATTCTGTCGTGGATAGGTGAAGGGCTTGGGAGGCCCCCACCCCTGACTGAGGACCTACTGACAGTTAATGGCTGCTAGGGGAGGGAGAGTAATTTTCTTCTGTGCTTAGCCACTAGTAAATTGTTCATGCTCCAGAAAATAACCTACCCATGCTATATGAGTAGCCCTAATTAACCCCCCCCCTCTCTCTCATACACACACACACACATTCACACACACATTGTCTCTCACACACACACATTCACACACACATTCTCTCTCTCTCTCATACACACACACACATTCTCTCTCACACACACACATTCACACACACATTCT
>NC_022026.1:55377725-55383534 GCF_000317375.1 Microtus ochrogaster
TTCTCTCTCTCTCTCATACACACACACACATTCTCTCTCACACACACACATTCACACACACATTCTCTCTCTCTCTCATACACACACACACATTCACACACACACATTCTCTCTCTCTCTCACACACACACACACACATTCACACACACATTCTCTCTCTCTCTCACACACACACACACACACACATACACACACACACACGTGAGGGGACTAGTTGAGAAGAGTGATCAGCAGCAGCAGGAGTAGGAGGGAGATAAGTGAAGGGATCTTGAGAAGGGGAAAAAGGATTTTGTGAGTTTTACTTTGTTTGGGGTTCTTTTGGTTGTTTTGCTGGGGTTTTAAATGTTGACATTTATTTATTTTGTTTTGTGTGTGTTAGTGTATATGTGAGTATGAGGACATCAGAGGACAACCTGCGGGAGTCTGTTCTCTCCTTCCACCATGTGAGTCCAAGACTGTCAGGCTTGGCCTCAAGACCCTTTCTTAACAGAGGCATCTCATGGGTCTTTGTTTTGTTTTTGAGGTTTTCATAAAGCCCATGCTGGCCTTGAACTTGTGATCTTCCTGCTTTCCTCTCTTAAGGGCTGGAATTACAATGTACCACCACATTTGGCTGGAAGAAGATATTTTAAGGGAGGGAAGAAGAAGGGAAAAGAAAAGGTAATGGAATTTACATGGCTTAAAAGTAAGGGGCTTAAAACTAAGAGGAAAGAAAGGGAACTAGTCAGAGGGAAGTGGCAGGACTGCAAAAGCATTAGGAGAAGGAGGGGGATAAAAAAGTATGTATGAAAATGCCATAATGAACCCATCATGCTGTATACTAACTTACACTTTTAATTTAAAAAGGGACAGAAAGATGGTTCAGTGAATAAAAACACTAGCTGTGAAAGTCTGATAACCCTAGTTTGATCCCTAGAGCCCACATAAAGGCAGAAGAAGAGAACTGACTACACAAATTGTTCCCTGACCTCCTCATGTGTGCCATGGTATGAATGTGCCTATACAAATCATATACACAACACACACTAGTAATAATAAATAAGATAAAAAGACATTCACAATTGTCAAAGAACAAAATACATTAATAAAATTAATAAATTAAAAAGAAAAATATTTTGTTTATTTAAAAGTAAAAGCATGCTTGTGCCCTTGTCACTTGGTTTTTATTATAGTGCCAAACTGCAAATAGTTAAAATGTTTATGCACGGGCGGCTGCTTAATCAAAGTGTACCGCATCTGTATATTGATGTGTCATTCAGGACAAAAACAAAAGAAAAGCGATGAGTGAAATCATTCAAACAAGGAAAAAAGACTGATTATCAGTCTGGGTGTGGTAGTTAATGCCTTTAATCACAGCAGTTTGGAGTCTGAGACAGAAAGAGCACCCCTTCAAAGCCAGGACTACTTAGCAAGACTAAGTCTTGTTTTGCGGTTTTTTGTTTGTTTGTTTTTTTGTAAATCCCTATTTATTGGCCAAAGGAAGAAATACATATGATGAGATTGTGAAAAAAGTGGAAGAAACCCTGGTGGAGGTATAAAGTGATGTAGATACTTTGCAAAGCAGTATGCAGTTTCCCCAAAAGAATCAAATTAGTCCTCCTGAATCTTAAGGACTCTACATCCTGCCACAGATATACTCGCACATATTTATTGCTTATTTCATTACTTATTGTTGTTTGATATGCACCAGGAGAGGAGCAGATAAAGAAAATTTACTACACACAAACACACACACACACACACACACACACACACACACAATGGAATTTTACTCAGCCATAAAGAAGAATAAAATGATGATATTTTCAAGAAAATGGTTGAAACTGAAGATCATCAGGTTAAACAAAATAAGACAAAGAAAAATAAATAACACTTTAGTTTTCTGTCATATGCAAAACCTAAATTTAAATGTCTATGCAATATATATATATATATACACATACACAAATGAAAGTAGAGAGAGGATTATGAGGAGAAAGGTGTCTAAAGGGAGGGATGAGTATGGAACAAGAGGGGACAATATATAGCACAAAAGGAGGAAGAAGTATTTCAGGAGGATGGAGTGGAAAGCAAGAGTGAGGAAAGCAGTGGGTAACGGAGTGGGGGGCATGCGATAATAATTAGTGAGAAAAAGAGGCTATGGATTTAAAGACAAGCAGGGAGTGGTATATGGGAGGGTATGGAGGGAGTGATATATGGGAGGAAAGGGAAGGGAGAAACATAATTATACTATAACATCAGAAATTTAAAAAACAATTGAAATATTAAAAGAAAAAAGAACAAAATAAAATGGCATATATTTATAAAGCTATGCCAATGAAACTATGAACCCCATTACTTTGCATGATAAATCAAGACAATTTAAAAATTCTAAAAGCTAGGAAAGCACTTACTGTTTGAATTTATTTCCATAAATGACAGGAAATGTAATGTAATCTCTTGTGATAGAAAGCTGGTAACTGTGCCTAGGATGGAGGAAGGGTGGAGAAAAGCAACAAGGGATACAGTTATAACAAAGCATGAAGAAATTTGATGATGAACTATATAACGATTGGGCTGCTGAGACAGTTCAGCAGGTTGAATAAAGATGCTTGCTTCCAAGCCTGGAAACCAGAGTTCAATCCCCGTTGTTCCCCATAGTGGAGGGAAAAAAACCATTCCTGAGGGATGTTCTTTGGCCTCCATTAGCATGCTGCAACATGTGTGCACCCCCACTAAACAAATGTAATAAAAATATTCTAAAAGAATGCAATGATTATCTTAACTTTAGTAACAGTTACATGCATAAGTTAAAATGCATAAAATTGTGCAATTTTAGTATGTGTACTTTATTTATGCTAATTGCATATAAAATAACAAGAAGATGTTCTAGCTTACCCATGAGATTGCTAATGTATTATATATACATTTAATGTTTAGGGAAGGCAAAGATGTGGTGAAAAGCATACTATCCATTCACTGCTGGTAATGCTTACTAAGAAAGGACACAACTATTCAAGGAATTAAGCCTGGATATTTGTACCATGATTTACATGTACAAAACCATCCAAACCACTAATTCTGGGACTAGAAATACAAATAAGTAGATAAGTGCACAAATGTGTATGGACTGTTGCTTTTAAAAGCAAGCAAATGCGTTTAAGCAGTGGGTTATAGTATAATAAATTATGATGTGACTATACAGTATATATAGTATTAGAAACTAAAAACTCTTGTGTGCCTCACGATCCTCATATCACACTGATAAAGGAACTAAAATTTGGCCCATAGACAGAATAGTTGCCAATCACTGAAACCACTAGGAGTCTGTTCATTTTGGCTTTCAGCTCTGCAAACATCTATTTGTTTGCAACCTTTTTCCTTTTCCATTGCATAACACCCACTAAGCATTAAGGTTTCAATACAATGTTGACTCATTTATTTGGATATACTCTTCCTGATTACAGTAAATTAATCTGATATGTCCTACTTCATGCCTGGATGCATCATCTATGGTTCTGCTAATCAGAGCCAGCATCCTTTACTTTTTAAAATGCTAAGTTTTAAACTGTGTTCACTAACAAGCTGTGGACTCGCTCTCAAACCTCCAATGACTTTGGATCAATGCCTAACACATAATAGATGTTATGTAACTATGGCTCTTGCAAAAATAAAATTTCTGACCTAGAGTATTGTTGTCACTAATATTTAATTCTGGACTACTTTATAACAACTAATTTAATCCCTCCCAAAGGAAATTACCTGACAAGTATAGTCTCCATGATTTCATAGATAGCAGTGGTTCAACAGCGTCCCAAGGATTTTATTCTCATATATGGTAGAATCTGGAACTGAGGCCAAGAAATCTCCATTTAGAGTCCATGCCTTTATAACCTGTATATGACTGTTTTCTCTAGATAAATAACTGGGAAGCAATATGGCAATCAGTTTTTGTGGCTTTGCAAAAAATCCCTAGAGCCTAAGCCCTGTTCCCACTTACTTCTCTGGGAAAACTAGCTGGCAATTGAGGCTCTAGGCTGTACATTATTTGTCTGCTCTATCTATTGTGCTGAGCAAAGTTACATTGTCCTTGTAGAGAGAAACAATGGTTCATTTAAGTAAAGACGGGGGAAATGGTACCCGCTCCTCATTTCACTGGTGTGGCAGAAGGGAGTGCAGCATTAAATATACCTGAAAGGAAGTATCAGTAAACTTTGCTTATAAAAGGAAACTCCAGTAAGAGTAAATTTGGGAAGCTACATTCTCATATGCCGTCAAAATTAGAAAGAAATTACCCAAAATTTCAGTCTATATACAGAATCACAAATATGGTAATAAATAAATAAATATATAATAAATACATCCCGAGTCAAGGCGACCTTCTGTAATGGTTCAGGGAGCATAGGGAAGATGAGGACATAAAGATTGTAAAAGTCAAAGGATCAAGGAATTTGCTGTGAGATTGTGTCTCTTAGTAATATCAGAAGCCGCACCCATAAAGCCTCACCAACATGACACCCCAGACACTGAAAAAGGATGACACCAATGAACATGGCAAACTGCACTGGGAAAAAAAATCCATGAAACCTCAACCCTACACAAAGAACTACAAGCAACTAAGAAAAGCTGGGAGCAGAAGAAATCATATTCCACAGGGAAGAGCCCACCAACTGGTTGCCCAGTGCCAAATAGTCAACTCTGAAAATATACATACAAGTAACATTATAGAGAATGAACAGGTCCTATTTAGAAATATATACCTACTATCAATATACGTATATCCATGCAATAATAACTAGTGAAAAAAAGAGTCCCGAATTGGAAGGATATATGAGACAGTTTGGACAGAGGGAAAGGAAGGGAGAAATATATTATTATCACAAAAATAAAATAAAGTAAAAGGCAAAACTCAAAAATGACTAGTGTGAAATGTTAACTTCCACAGAGACTGACAGCAAACTGGACAGAAAATGCCAGAGAGATCAGCTTTTTCTGTACAGAACAAGTCAGAGGATTGGGATATTCAGTAAATTTATCAAGGGCCTCGAACCGATACAAACCGGCTCCAAATTCATGTGCCCAGCTCTGATTTCAGTGACCGTTTCTCGCCAGCAGCCATCTCCTTGCTACACACACACACACACAGGAGTCTCGGCCTCACTAGGTGAGCTTCTGTTGGCAATGCTGTTGCCACTGACACACTGCGCGCCACACCGAGTTCACTCACTAGATGAAGCCATATCCGATTCCACAGACTCCACCAAAAAGCTGGGAGATGTCAAAGTCTATGAGCCCCACAGGCTCATTTCCCCAGTAGGATTACAAACTGAGACTCTCTCAAGCTTACGTTCATCCCTTCTAGCCAAACAAGTACAAAGTACCCATTTGCCTCTTAAGACATAAGAGCTCACGTGAGGGGCTGGAGCAATGGCTCAGCAGCTAGGAGCACTTGCTGCTCTTCCAGAGGAACCAAGTTTCCTTGCCAGTACCCACATCAGGCAGATCGCAACCACCTGTAACTCAGTTCCAGGGGATCCCACGCCCTCTGCTAGCCCCTCGTGTACAGCACACGTGGCATGCATGCGTGTACGCATGCACGCAAATTAAAACACGTCTTAAAAAGGAACACATGTAAAAGCTTTTCCATCACATAATCCTCCAACATGCATTTATTAAATGCCACTCTCACCTGCTGCTGCTGCTTGAAACACATTTAGAGGCAAAGCCTGTCTTACACTATGCAGTGAAGGCTTTTCACTCAACTCACACAACCCTTTGAAGCCAGTACTTGAGTTACATCCATCCACTTTAAGGGGGTGGGGGTGGGGGT
>NC_022026.1:55383634-55390577 GCF_000317375.1 Microtus ochrogaster
TGCGGGTGGGGGTGGGGGTGGGGGAGCCAGGCTCTGAGCAAGTTCACATTTCAAATGACACAAGAAAAGCAGAATGCCTAACTATGGGGCCTTCCTTGGGGGAGTAAGGACCGACTCATTATTCTCTGGGGAAGGCCAAAATAAACTTAAACAAGGAAGATGCCCGTGAGCAAGCAGGTGAAGCTTAGCTAGTGCAGAATGGAGGGAAGACATTCAGGCAGAGGAATCTGAGCAGAGAGAAGGAGTGGACAAAGGTCAGAGTGTGCACGGGGGAGACAGGGCAAGGCATGCCTGCTGGCTCGCTGGCCTAGAAACCTAAGCTCCAATGCACTCTACCATCTCCCTGCTCCCCATTCCCATCCATTGTCTGAAGCCTGCCAGTGGTCTCCCTTCAAATGCCTTTCTGTCTCTCAGTCCCCATGGCAACAGCCTTAAAGCTCACTTTCATCCAGCTGCTTCTTATTCTAATTGCTTCCTCTGTGGCCTGCCAGGAAGTATTCTGCCCCTCTGTGAGGCTGCGCAAATCTAAGTCTGATCCTCTCACCGCCCAGCTTAATTGCCCAGGCCAACACGTAGCCCTGTACAGGCTCTGCACCTCTTGAGCACTGCTAGCTGGCTTTGCACTCCCATCTCCTCCCCTCACCCACCGCTCTGGTCATTAAGTCTATTATTCAGCTCCCTCATGGGCCCACGAATTAATTAGCCACACATAAACGCCTTCTGAAAACCGGGCGGGAGAATGAATGTGCTGCGTAAGCCAGGACAGCCAAGGAGGGCTAGGGTCAGCTGACCCCTTGCAAGACTATGCTCCGCCGCCCCCTCCCACACCCCCTCAGTCCGGCGCCTTTGGTGAGAATGGAAGGGCCTATTGCTTGCCAAAACCTATGAACCAATAGGATAACGTGTGCACCTGCCTAAAGAATACCGAGATTCTTCTCTCCTGCGCACAGGACAAATCCCCGCCAACCCTTAGCTGTCTTATCTACCCTTGGGGGGACCCAAAATGCAGCCCGCTCCTTTTCCTTTGGGCTAGCGGAAGTTCCTGTGCGGGAGCGTCCCACTTCCTCTTGGGTGCTTGGCGTGTGCGTGGCAGGAGAGGCGGGGCTAATGCTGCTCCGGTTTCTCGCGCGCTTGGCGCTGTGGCGAGTGCGGGCGGCGACTGCTTGCGCAAGTCTGATAGCCAGGGAAAGGGCTTTGTGGCCGAAAGACCGCTTCCTTGCTACAAAGACTCCCCTGGCGTTTGCGCTTTGGCGGCTCTCCCTGCGGAGGCTCGCCGCTTTACTCGGACGCTCTAGCGACTGTTCTCTAGAACTGCTGCGGGCTTTGAGTGCTTGACCGGAGCCATGCCTCGGGGACGGAAGAGTCGGCGCCGCCGGAACGCAAAGGCAGCAGAAGAGAATCGCAACAATCGCAAGATCCAGGCCTCAGAGGCCTCTAAGACCCCGATGGCAGCTTCTGTGGTCCCCAGCACACCCGAAGACTACCTGAGCGGCCCTGAAGAAGACACAAGCACTCCGGAGAAGGCCTCCACTCCTCCTGAAGAAGCTTCAAGCACTGCCCCAGTGCAAAAGCCTGTTAAGCGGAGCAGTTTTCAGGGCACCAAGAAAAGTCTCCTAATGTCCATATTAGCCCTCATCTTCATCATGGGCAACAGCGCCAAGGAGGCCCTGGTGTGGAAAGTGCTGGGGAAGTTAGGGATGCAGCCTGGGAGGCAGCACAGCATCTTTGGAGATCCGAAGAAGGTCGTAACGGAAGAGTTTGTTCGCAGAGGGTATCTGCTTTATAAACCAGTGCCCCGCAGCAGTCCGGTGGAGTACGAGTTCTTCTGGGGCCCTCGAGCACACGTGGAATCCAGCAAACTGAAAGTCATGCATTTTGTGGCAAGAGTTCGGAACCGGTGCTCCAAAGACTGGCCATGTAACTATGACTGGGATTCGGATGATGATGCAGAGGTTGAGGCTATACTCAATTCAGGTGCTAGGGGTTATTCCACTCCCTAGAGAGATCCCAGGCAGACCCTTAGGAGTGGAAAAGAGAATCCAAAGTACTCCGTGGAGTAGATAGGCAGGGTTCTGAAATCAAAATGATGTGGAGGGTGGGGAGGGCACTGTATTTGGTATTTGTGATGAGTGCTAATTGTTAAATTGCAAAATAGTGTTTGCTTTAGATATTGTAATCTTGTATTCGTTTTATAACACTGTTGATTAAGAGTCACAATATGTTTAAATATATAATTGAGAAGATGTTTATGTTATTTCTTCCGTCATTGACATTTGCTACAACAGCTGTGCTACCTTATTGAATGAAGGCCATTTGTCATGTGGGATGTACAGGATTTATACCATTGTGAGGGGCTGTTCTTTGAAAGTTTGGAATAACTAGTACATTGTGAGTGAGGGAAAATAACAGACTCATTCTGTCTTAACTTTGTGTCTGATGTCTTGTAATGAAGTCTGTCTGTGGATATGCTCACTGCGCAAATAGCATAAATAAAAGCATAGTAAATGGTATGTTTTCTTCATTTATTGTCCACCGGTTAAGATCAAATTTTGATTTTAGGGACAGTCCTTAACAGACAATACCTACTTTCCAAGAAACTTCTAGACTGTTTGGGAGGGGAGAAGGTGGAAATGCAGTAAGTGTTGGTGAGAAATGAGCATAGAAAAGTAAGGAGAAGGTAGACAGGCTAGGGGGACGGGAACAGGAAGGGAGGGCATTATAGGATGTGGGAAAAAACAAGAAACACTTGGAGAATGTAGACAAGCTTGGAAAAGGTCATCATAGTAGAGTATTTGCTATAGGAGTTTCACTGGACTCTTAACACACCTTGAAAGAAAAGCCATTGGCAAAGACTTGAAAACATTCCAGAGTACTATAAAAATAATAAATACATGGGAATTATTATGAGAGACAGATAGCAGGTAGGTGTGGGGCCACAAAGTGACAGGGAGGAGACAACTAGAAAATACTTAAGGTTATATCAGTCTGAGTTCCCAAGGTAATATTGGGGTGTGGGAGTAAATTTGGAGTCACTAAAGGCAACATAGAAAGTTAGGGAATAAGAAATTCCCCAATGAACTACTCAGGTGCTGTTGGGGGAAGTAGAGGGTAAAAAAGAAGGAGGGGGGAGGAGAGCCAGTGCCCCACAGCTGGCTGTCACAGCAGTGGTAATAAAATCATCAATACCTGTGGTGACCCTGGGACACTGGGGACCAGGACTCTGAAACAGCTGGCATTCAGCATGTTGGGGGAACCTGAGAGAAGATTGAACTTGAAACTAGGAAACTTAAAGTTTCTCAGGTGCTGCACAGTGCTCAACTGGCTCAGTGTGTGTGTGTGTGTGTGTGTGTGTGTGTGTGTGTGTGTGTGTGCACGTGTGTGCATGGGTGTGCCCTGTGTATTGTTTTTTTAGGACCAAGGTAATGTTGCCATTTCACTACCCTTTGAGGTGATGTGGGAACTACAGAGGTAGAGATATAGGCGCCTGCTCACCATGCTCTTTAACTACCTGGCTGAGGACACTCAGGAGAGATCTCAGGCTCTAGAGCTGACCACATTTACCACAAGGAGAGGAATAAGAAAACACACTGCAGTCTCTATCTAGGGAAGACGAAGGGCAAGTGTCTGACCCAGGCATGCCACACAAACCACAGGGACCCGTGTACTTTCTGCCCTTCTCCATCACTGAGGTGGCTGAGGACAAGGCCCAGCTGCAGGGTGCAGCACAGGGTGGCAAATGATTGTATGCAAGGCCCAAAGGCACAGCCAACAGTGTGCAGGCTAAGTAGGCTGAAACAGGAAGCAGAGCCCATGAAGCAAGCTTCAGCAGGTCCCAGCACATATGATGAACATCTTCTATGATTCAGGAAGTGCCAGGGAAGCCTGACAGACACAAACAAGGTTGTCACTTACCTCTGGAGGTACAGGTGACATCAAGTCTACATCAAGAGGTGGGCAGCCAGGGAATCCAAGGGAGGTCAGCAAGAGGCTTTCAGAGCCAGATCCACTGAAGTGACAAACTTGACACAATCCTAAATCTTTCTCCACACTCCCAGAACACCTTTCTCTAGGCCTGCATCTGTTATGGCTTGCCAGTGCACACTCACAGAGTCTCTTCCTTCAAGGGAGAAATGAAGGTTCAGCCCTCAGCCATCAACCCCACGCAAGGGAGATCCACTGGGTCTCCTCCTTGCCTTGAGCAGAGGTTCCTCTAAGCCATCATTCAGCCTCAGTTAGGAAAGTCAGGTAGGAAGTAGGAGAGGCTGTACCAGAGATTTTCTTAAACACTTCATGCGTGCCAGAAGAGTGTCACATTTTGCCCTGCCAGGCCATGGTGATCAATGGACAAGTACGGAAGTCCCAGCTAGCTCAGGGCTAGATGTAATTTATGTCCATCTGACGCCTGCCTGAGTCTGTGATGGCTCTCTTGGGCCTAAAGATCCAATGCGACTATCTCTGTGTACATGCCTAGACCCCAGAGCAGGAGAATCCCTACACGGGGGAAAGAACAGGAATAAGCCTCCAGCTGCACTGTACCAGACATAGCAGATGGAATCGCAACAGAATTAGCAGGAGGCACTGCCCAGCTTCATTGTGGAAACCAAGGCTTGGATGACCTGCATTGCCGGGGTGTGGGGGGAGGCCTTCAAGGGGCTAGGCTCATCTCCCCAAGGGTCGAAAACTCCCACCACACTGTTGAAGAACTGCAAGGCGTCACTTTCTTCAGTGGACTAAGAGCTGAAAAAGGGAGAATTCCCAGTGGCTGTGAGATGAGAGACTGGGGGGTGGGGAGGGGTGGGGGTGAGGGGCAGGAGAGTCAGGACAGGGGGCCTATGGAAGAGGGTGAGCTGAAGAGCATGCTCAGTAGTAACATTGATGCAACTTCTTTCAGCCTTCAGCTCTGTGGAGATGAGACAGCAAACAATGAGGCCTTGATTGAGTAACCCAGGAGGCTGAAAAGGTGTTTCCAAGAAATCAGTGGGGAAGCTGCAGTTTCAATTTGCAAGGACAACGGAGCAAGAGTGAACACCTGGGTCCTGGACCGCTGCAATAGATGCGGGAACAAGACCTTGTCAAGGCAAGAGAGGGGTAGAGAGAGGGAGCACCACAGTGAATAATATGGGGAAGGACAACCTGAGGGATCAGAAAAAAAGGTCAAGGCACCCTGCCAAGTGCTCTATTGGGTGTGTGGCAGCAGCTGTGCCAGGCACCCCTCCACACTCCAGATGTTATCACTGAGGCTCCTGTTTGCAGCTCTGCTCCACCGTCTTCTAAAATGAACTGGCTTTTATCAACTATCCTGACAGATGCCCTGAAAAATCATCCTTCCACACACTACATACTTGTTAGTTCAGTCATAGTTCTGGTCTACATGAGTGACACATGGGAGGATAAATCACAATTTCCCTTCTCACCATGAATGGTGCCTATGGTAGGGAAGGATGGGCATCTTTCCAGCTAGGAGTCAGAAAGAACAGAAGGAGGTGGTAGTTGCCTAGGCCCCGGGTGGTCGTGGTGATGAGGAGGGACTTCAGAGCTGGGGAAGACTGTGAGATTACTGGATATGCTGGTCCAGGGCATGAGGGTTTGTGTCAACAGTTTAGCATAGGAAGGTAGGCTCCCTTGGAGTGGTGATATGTAGGAAAGAAAGGAAGAGGAGCTGGGCGTTGACCTTTCTGTCACGTAAAGTAAGTAGTGTTCTGAAATAAGGGACGAGGCTTTAATGCCAGAGGGTGTCCTACCCTACTGAGTTAATGGCAGAAAGGCCAAATGCTGTGAGGTGCACTGAGCTGAAAATGAAAAGACAGGACACGTAAGCAGAGGCAGGAACAAGCCCCTGGGTTCCACTGCCTCATGTTTGCAAGGAAAATGTGATGGGGGTAAGAGGGAGGCACTGGGGAGGTGGAGCAGTGTGACCCGGCCTGACCTCCAGGAGATACACTCATGACTAAATGTCTTCAGTGTAGAGCAAATGAGGCAAGGGGATTAGAGTACAGAGAGCAGGCACAAAGCCAGGCAGAGATGGGCACTGAGCCCTTCCTGAGCACACTCCATAGTGTAAGGTGGGAAGAACACAGGCTCTCTCTGCTTTTCAAGGAATGCCTCCACAGACTTCCTGAGGGACTAGATGTGAATGGCAGGAGGAGCAAGTCTGAGCCCACGGTCTTCTCTCAACTATCTCACTTCCTCTCCCCCCCCCCGGAGATTACGGACAAGGGGTCAGTATGGCCAAATATAGGGAGTCCTGCAAAGGAGAATGGGGGCTACAGACAGAGAGGTGATCAGAAACTGTGGACAGGGCATGTTGGATCCAGATGACCCATGCGAGCTGAGTAAGAACTTGAAAGAGTAACTCTGGGATTGGGGTGAGGACTGTCCTTGCTAGGTTTATTAATGGTGTGATGAGATAGCATGACCCAGGGAAGAAAACCGGTGTATGTGGCTCACCCTTCTCCACAGTGGCCCCTCACTGGAGAATGTCAGGACAGGAACGCTAACAGGGCCCAACCAGAGGCAGGAAGAGATGCAAAGGCCATGGAAGTGCTCTGCTCACTGGCTTGCTCTCCAAGGCTTTCTCAGCCTGCTTTTGCCCAGAACCAGATCAGGGGTGGCATCACCCACCACGGACTGGGCCCTCACACAGCAATTGCACATTAAGAGAATGACCTACAGGCTTACCTTCATTCTGATCTTATGGAGATGTTTCTCCAGTGAAATTCCCTCTTCTCCATTGACAATTGGTTGTGTCTTGTTGATACACAACTAGCCAGCATAAATGGTCTGTGCAGCAGATATACAGGTAGCTTCCGGAGCTACAGTTAGCCTGAGCTAAGCTGGGGTTGCATGTGGCTGTACATGGAGAAGGACAGTAGATAAGTAATAGAATCCAAGCATGACCATATGAAGGAGAAGGAACAATAGATACTTAGGAGCTGGAGAACAA
>NC_022026.1:55395525-55420880 GCF_000317375.1 Microtus ochrogaster
AATGAAGAAGACAGGACATAGTCCTGCCTTTGCTCCCACTGTGTGCATCGTATTCCTCGGTTGTCTGCTTGCCTCTGTAGGTAAGCATATTAATTATTCAAGGAAGCTCAAAGCACAGAGACAAATCACTGTCTTGCATTTTGGATCATTTGAAATTTGGGGAAGAGCAGAGCCACCCAGCTCAATTCTGAGAAGACAGTCAATCATCTGGGAGAGGGGTTCCTGTACATGCCTTCAGGAGCTCTTGTGTCCTGAGTGGCAGTTTACATCCAAAGCAATAATAGTGACTTGCTCGACCACCTTGTAACAAGCAGAATGGAGACAATGGGCACGCAGATAGTATCTTTGTATGAATTCTTTTTTACATACATCCAATAAAGCTTTATTTATGCTTCAATAACTCACTTAGTTTAGGAACTGAGAGGAATTTGAGCTGACAAAACAATTTAACTTTTATGAGCATTTTCTAAAATGCCCATTTCCTGTCATGTGTTAGAACAGAAACCTATAAGCACCAGGAGACTACACACATGCCCACACTCACGTATAAAGATAGATTTTAAACGAAAGCACAGATATATTAACTCTAGTTTGGATGGTTACCCCACTCTCTAAGACAGACTTTTTTCACAACAACACTGGGTATTGCCATTGATCTTGGTTGCCCCCCTTAACTAGATGGTTAAGCTCCTGTTCCTGAATATGCCACACATTTTGTTCGCAGGATAGAGAACAATAAATCTTGAATTGGAAAGGATTCTCTCCCTGCTGGGTAGCTCACACAGAAGCAAGAGGCGCTGTGCAGGTTGCTTGGGAGGCTGCAGTGGGAGTAAGAAGGAATCAGCAGTCTGCCCCAGCACTGCAGCCTGCCTCCAACTAGCTGACCTGCCAGGCCGAGGTTCCTACTGGTGCAACAGTGCTTACATCCTTTATGGGAGGAACTGACTGCACTCTTGACTGGGTTCTAGGCCTGCTCCACAGGAGGAAATCAGGCCTGGGACTGGGTGGAAACTAGGTCCAGAACTGTACACCAAGAGAGGTTAGGCCTTACGGGAAAACCTATTTATGTTTTCACACCACGGCGTTATAGCCCTGTCCACTATGAATACACACGCATGCATCCCCAAGTTTGTGCTGCCCTCCACACTGTTTCAATGGTACTGCTTGATGTGTGGGCTCATCACTCTTCAAAGTGTTGACAATAAGAGACTGTGGGTGCTCAGCCACACCCAGAGGGGACCCCTACAGAAACCATGCACCCCACACCACCTGACTAAGCTCCAAGGCTTAGGGCACATCCTAGAAGAGGGCCCACAAAGCAGATTGAGCCCTAGCATAGGCAGGAGGGCTTTGAAGGGTTGTTCCCTGGATATGACTAGGCCTTTGTCCACCTACATGGAGCCAGCACAAGATCAACCAGTTAAGAATTCCAGCATGGAGGGGAGGGGCTCCATCCCTAGGCCAGCAGCTATTGGCAGGTGATTACTGCTGGGGGAAGGGAAAGTTTGTTTTCTTTGGAATGTGGCCTTTGGAAGCTGTCAGTGACCCAGTGGATGCCCCCAAGCCTCTGAGCATATGGCCAGCACGAACTGCACTCAATGGAAAAAATAAATGAACGAATGATTAAATAAGCAAGTGAGCATTAAGTCAATCAAGTGCTCATGAAGCTGAGGTGGAGATGGGATGGCGTGGGTTTCCTTGCAGCCAAAGTTGCTCCTGGCTCATAAGCACTGTCACAGGGTAAGGCGCTCTGGCTTCTCAAATGATCAACCCGTGGAGGCCAGCGTTTAATTGAACTCTCAAATACTAGAGTGTTATGGACACTACAACTTCAACAACAGTTGGGACACAGAAAAGGATTGAAGCCCACTGCTCACTCTTTTATTTGCCAGTGCACAAATATGAAGACACATGTTCATTCTCTATCCTGACTCTTGCTTTCAAGTTTACATTCCAGTGGGAATGAGGGGGGATCAGATACCTGGGTAAACAGCCATCAGGCCCTTCCACTTTAACCCCTAAATTTGAAGTAACTGTATCAATTCTACAGTCTATTTGCATTGTTTTTTCTCTCTGTAGACATGATATCAGGAGCCCCGAGGAAGGTAGTGACATTCAGTAGGGGATTTCAGAGGCCCCTCCAGGCTGCGTGCTAGCTTTCAGGTATTGAGAATGTGTCTGTGTACCTTGGCTATTGCTTCTTCATTTGACTTTTCCTTTTCTGAAAATGTGGCTGGCTACTGCAGGGGAGGTCAGCATTAACTCGAGGCGGTCACCAGTGTGAGTGCCCAGGCTGAAATTTGCCTTAACAACTGGCTCTAAGCTATTGCATCAGACGTTGTCTGTGGGATGAATGGTACTCAACCTTCAAACTTAGTGTTTCAATCTGCAAACCTACGTAGGTATCATTAGCAAAGATAAGGCCATCCAGCATTAGTGCATGCCCCCAAGTGCACGTGACTGGCTTCTTAATTGACAGCATGGAGGGCACACAATGACAGAGAAACCAAAGCAGGGAAGTGCACTGTGAAACGCACACCGATCTCAGGGAGAAGCACCTTTCAGTTCCTGAGCACTAAGGATGACTGCTAGAACACAGGGTCTGTCTCTCTAGGGATGTTGGAGGAATCACAGTCCTGCCAACACTTTTCTAGTAGACACACACTCCTACCACAGTGACAGAACACGGATCCAGTGTTTTCTTCCACTAACTCCACTTGCGAGCCATCCTTAGAACACTAGGGAGAAATGGACACAGCAGCACAGTGGATTTGGAAACATGTCTATAGCTGAGGCAGAAGTACTTATTAGATTGTCTGGTGTATACCCATCACACTGTCTTCATATATAATCGCCATCATGATTCACACACACACACACACACACACACACACACACACACACACACACACACACACACACACACACACACACACACACACACACACACACACACACACAGATACACACACACACACACGTTCCTGTGTTCTTTGAAAGGATGTTATATCAAATAATGTTAGACTTTCTATGATTGCTGTCCCATTACCTTATGGCTTTGTGCTGACCTCTCTGAATGTCTGTCCATCTACTTTGTAGACTGAGCTGGCCAATCTCTCTTCCAATTGATCGAACTGACTGGCCTGTGCTCACCAAACTCTCAGATAACCCATGAACCCTGTCATGAGAAAACCGTCAATCTTGGAGAATGCCTTTTTAGTGGTTGTTGTGGCTTTGGTTGTTCGGAGGGGGCGATGGGAGGAGAGTGTTTCAAGAAGCCCAAATTGGCCTTGAAGTCACTTTGCAGCCAAAATCCTGAACTTCCTGCCTCTGCTTCCCTGGATCTGGGATTATAGGCATTTGCCACCACCCCGTGTTTACAACATGCAAGGCAAGGGCTCTAGAAACTGGGCTACATGCCCAGCTTCTCTCAGAGAAGCTAATTCCTCCTAACAGAGGACATGGGTCTTGACTGGGGTTTGGAGGTGCAGGTATGAGTTCATGCCGCATCTCTCCAGCTGAACTGCAGTATATTATCATCCTGGCATTAACTCACAAGGCTCAATCTTGGGGGTTACAGCCCCACTCCTGCCAACCTTCCTACACTTTCCCTTACAACATTTTCATGAAGGCAGGGTGTGGTGACCTAACCAAATCTCTCTGTGTGCCCCCTCTCTTTGTTCTGCATCCTGCCTCCACTTCTCCCAACTGGTCAAGGTGTCCTGTGACTCCCCAAGAACCTCAGACCTGTAGAGCACTGGGGCAATAACGAGTAGATTTGTGGAATTTTCCAGTGAGATTCAAGCTGCCTTTTTTTTCCCAATAATGGAGTTCAAAGTCCTCACCCAGGGATCCAGCATAGGACAAACTAGGCCCTCTGAAGTTGTGGCACAGTTTTATGCCTGGGGCAGACTGTGGGGTCACTGGCAGTGGAACTAGGATTTATTCCTAGTGTTTGAGTTGGCTTTTTGGAGCCCATTGTCTTTGGAGGGATATCTTGCTTAGTCTAGATATATTGGGGGAGGAGCTTGCTCTTGCTTCAAAGCTGTGTGCTAGACTTTGTTGTCTCCCCATGTGAAGCCTTACCCTCTCTAGGTGGATGCGGGGAGGGCAATGGGAAGAAGGCGGAGGGAGCAGGACAAGGGGGAAGGACTGGGAGCTGGGATTGATATGTAAAATGAGAAAAGATAGTTTTTTTAATTAAATAAATAATTTTTAAAAATTCCTTGCCCATCCCCTCATCCCTACACCCCATTCAAAATATTTACTCTGAGTTCAGGGACAAGCAAAGTTCTCCAGTGATCCTGCTGAGATTTATCACAGTCCTGATACTCTGAAGGTTCAGAAGGAAGTAATCAACTCTGAGTCCTTAGAGCTGATTGTGCTTTCCAGAGAAATGTAAAGCATTCACTGCTGAAGGCAGAACCATACCACATGGCAGTAGAAGGCACGCGGGCCCTACTAAGCCCCTTTGTTTCTATTTGCTCACCTACTGAAAACAGGCTGGCTAAGGCAGCGCAGTAAAGACACACTTTAGAGTAGACAGGAGAAGAAGTGGTCTTCCAGAAGCATCCAGGGTCAACCAGGGGCTCAAGAGACACGGTGTCCTTAACTCCTCTCATCCCCCACGTGTCCATCTAGACCAAGATTCTATGCGATCCTTCAGCCCACACAACAGCTCATCTCTCTCCCAACAAAGGAATGCATGTGGTGTGGCTCTCACAGACAGAGCAAGCACGGGAATAGGCACGGACCTCCACATCCCCTGAAAACCTTCCCTCGGACAAGCGAGGACTAGAGAGAGGATTGGACTGGGTGCTGTTGGGTCACTCCTGCTTATCGTCTTGACTATACTATGGTTCGGAGCATATGTTTAAAATGTCCTTATCTGTTTATTCCCGGAGGAAAGGACTTGATGTGTGTACTTGGCTCCTCAGCAGGGCCCAGGAGGCGGGGATGATGATGAAGGAAAGATGAAACAGGATTTGAAAAGGGTTAATGATTGTTGAAGCTGATGACTCTTGAGCTTAATGGGTACATGGAGCGCACTGATTACATTGTAGCACACTTTCTGCTTTCATGTGTTTCAAAGTTTCCATAATAAAGTTTCAAAAAAAATTAAAAACAGTCAAATTCTTGGACTAGTGAGGAGCAAGGTGGGGACTCATGTTTATAAATATCCTGAGGACAGGTCTCTAGGCTTTCTTCCAAGCACAGATGCTAGCAGATAAAGGAAGCCACCCTCAGCAACTCAGAAGCCACCAAGAGGGAAGGAAAGAATGTCTCCCTAATCTTTGAGAGCTTTTTATTTTAATCGCGCCACTGTTTGCAATTGCCTTTGAAGAACAAACAAATTATATATAGCATAATATACATCTCAGGGTAAGGTGATTGGCTGTGCTATACTTTAACACACATACACATTCACATAGACACACAGACATAGAGTCACACACACACTGCAGAGGTTGGGATAGGTCCCAAAGGCAGCCTCCTTTTCAGATGAAGACATTTTGTATTTTTTATTATCCCACAAATATGATCACCTTGAATTTCAATTGTTGACCATCATCAAGTTTTACTTGTTTGAGCCATAGACATGCAGAATGTGACTGTCACTTTACACATTGTGCAGCTTTTGTATGGGACATTCACATCACTTGAATACAGAGAGAAATTCTTTTTAGTAAGTGGGCTTCCTGTGTCTCTTTGGGCTCCCTTTCCATTCTACTGAGCCATGGCTGTGTTTGTTTTTTGTTGTTGTTTTGTTAACTCTGGATTTGAAACTAACTTGGAATTTAGCTCCCTCTTAGACCCATCTAGGATCTACTCCTCAGGCCTTAGGTGGGAGGGATGAAGGGCCACTCAGTGACACGGCCCGTGGTCCATCCCTCCCAACCTAGCAAGCAGCAGACTTTCAGCAGAATGCCCTTGCTGTGAGTCGTTTCTGGGGATGTTTGGTTGGCATAGACACGTCATCTTGGAAAGAGGTTGTATAAATATTTCCCCAGCAGCCCTGGTTGCAGGATGGAAAGTGGTTCGATATGCTGTCCTCCCTGTCTTCTGAGAGAGCCCCCCTCTCCTGACTTCTGTGTTCCGAGAAGACTGACTGGAGAGTAAATCATTGTATCTAGGGAGAAAGGGGGGAAAATCTTAGAGGGAAGCTAGAATCTTGGAAAAGCCTGAGCTGTAGTATGAGTCCCCAAAGGTGTGGATTCCAGTTGATAATGCTGTCCCCACAGTCCTAGTCAGGACAGGCAGAGGCTGCAATCTCCCCTTTGGGATACTGGCCGAAGAGTATTGAGATAAGTGCAGAACAGGCCCAGGCTGGGAGACTGAACTGGGTTAGGTTTCAACAGGGAAGGTATTTCTCAGATAAAATTGTTAGATAAATACTTAGCTCTGACCAGGATTCATTTCACCTGCAAGCAGCCATTCATGTGCAGGTTGCTTGGTGAAATCAGTGCAATCAGAGATCTCCAGAATTCCTAAACCACCCAAACCCTGTTTGTGTAATTTTGTAAAACTTGTCCAATGTGCCTGCCTATGGTTTTCATTCATGGATCCATAAAATGACATTTGTCTTCTGGTGATATATTGTGGGCCAAATTCAGGATTAATTTTCTTTCAAACAGTTGCTTGTCAACATTTTTAAAACAATGTAGCAATCACACCTTCTACACACTGAGTCATAGATTACAACTGGTCCTTCTCCACTTATTTCCTAACATTCATCTTTAGGTTATTTTACTGTGGGTTTCCTGAGGCCTTCTCAAGTCCCATGACCATTTTGCTGTGTGGATAGGGATTTTGTTTTGTATTTCCAGTCCCTGGCATAGTAAAGTGCATTTTTTCTATGTGGTGGATAAATGACTCTGGGGGCCTAGTGTCTTAGTTGGGGTTTCTATTGCTGTGATAAAATACCATACTAAAAACAACCAAGAGAGGAAGGTTTTGTGTCTGCTTACAGCTCAAGGGTCACTCTCTCTCCCTGAGTGAATTCAGGGCAGGAACTCAAAGGCATAACCTAGAAAGAGGCGCTGAAGCAGATACCACAGATAAATGCTGCTTTTTAGCCTCTTGTACCCCCTGGCTTGCTCAGTTTGCTTTCTCTTATACCCAGGACCATCTGCCCAGGTATGACTCTGTCCACAGTGAGCTGGATTCTCCTAGATCAATTGTTCATCACCAAAATGCTCCTACTGACTTCGTATTTTTTCAGCTGGGGTTTTCTCTTCCAAGATAACTCTAAGTTATGGCAAATTAACAAACACCTAGCATTCCTATTGTTCTGACTGTACTCATAAACCCTGTTGTGTCTGCTTGAGTTTGCATGAATGATTAAAGCAGTGGCCGGATAAAAGGCACTCTCTCTCTCTCTCTCTCTCTCTCTCTCTCTCTATATATATATATATATATATATATATATATATATATGTTTTTCTACATAACTTGAATTCAAATCTCAGTACCAACACCAGGCAGCTGGCCAGCAGTTGTAATTTCACCTCCAGAGGATCTGACATTTCTGGTCCCTACAACACCTGTGCTCAAATGTGTACACACACACACACACACACCCATCTACACACACTCTTAAAATAACAAAAATAAATTTCTTTTCAGAAGAATGTTAGTCCCTGAAGGATGAGGGCCCAAGCTACAGGTTGTACAACTGGCCAATGACTGAACCATAATTTCCTTTTTTATTTGCTAACTCAGAAATGAAAGATGCTTTTATTAGCAGTGGCTAAGGAAATAAATATTCTTACATTGAACAGAAAAAAAGCACATTCTCCTTCAGAATTTATTCTAGAATTCGAATCACTCTTTCTGCAGAAGCTCCTGTGTAACTGGGATTTAGAGGTCTCTTGTGACCACTCTCCTCCTCTGTGAGTGGCTCTATGTAAACTTCCCTGAGCTGCCAAAGGCTGCTCCGAGTAAGACATGAGGAGGAAGTACTGGGGTCCAGTCTCAGGCAGGATCCATGCAGGTTGTCTAGACCGAGCTATTGTGCACGGCTTCTGTGGATGAAGAATCTGTTTCCTCTCTCTGGTGCAATGTCTCTGGGCTCTACTGCCAGGTAAACATAAGAATCACCAATGGCTGAGTGACTCACACTAGTATATATGGGGGGTAACTGGGTGATTTTTAATTGAGGTGACACCACTGGGACTTCCATGACCATGGGAATGTCCTTATATTCCTCAATTTTTCTGCTAATAAAGAAAAACTCAATGCAGGGAGTATTTTCTTTCTTTCTTTTTTCTTAAAATTTATTTATTATGTATACAATATTCTGTCTGTGTGTATGTCTGCAGGCCAGAAGAGGGCACCAGACCTCATTACAGATCTTTGTGAGGCACCACGTGGTTGCTGGGAATTGAACTTAGGACTTTTGGAAGAGCAGGCAATGCTCTTAACCTCTGAGCCATCTCTCCAGCCCCAGGGAGTAGTTTCAATGGCAATAGGAGGAACTGCCTCCTGGCCACCAGTGATCTACACAAAACCTTTTGCCACCTACCCATACACTTAACCATCAATTGCAGGGCAGTTTTCTTTCTTTTTTTCCTCTCTCCTTTCCCTTTTCCCTGTGCCTCTGCCCCTTTCTCTGCCCTCTCCAGAATCCTCCAGGGCACCCAGCAGTGGCTCCACTCCTTCCTCTACTTATCTTTCTGCAGCTTTGGATGTGTGCTCTTCTGGTTCCTGATGCAGAAGTTCCCAATCTAAGGACTAAATCCCTCAAATGTTCAAAGGTCCAAGTCCCAAGTCCCAAAGCATGGGGCTTCTGTCCTGTCAGTCATTCTTTAAAAAAAGAAAATCTAAATTGTGGGGAAGACTAGGGCAGTGCTCTCAACCTTCCTAATGCTGAGACTCTTTAACACAGTTCCTTATGTGGTGACCCCCAGCCACTAATTTATTTTTGCTGCTAGTACTTCATAACTGAAGTTTTGCTACTGTTGTGAATCGTAACGTAAAGATCTGATATGCAGACTATCTGATATGGGACCGCTGTGAAAGGGTTGTTCAACCTCCAGAGAGGTGGCAACCCACAGACTGAGAGCTGCTGTTTTAGGTGAAAACAAACTAATATAACAAAGTGGCAACCATTCCAGATAACACGGCATGGCTTGGGGCTCCTTCCCAATGCATCTGGAACTAGAGCTTTGTCTGTGTTCACAGAATTTAAAGATGCTCATTTGAAACCAGCAAGCCTTCCACCTTTGCTGTTGGCTGTGGCAGTCAGAACCATGACCTTTCTAGACACTTTATACCGACAGTACATAGCTTGAGGCCTGCTACTGTCTGGATCTCAAAAAATTCATACATTGAAAATTAATCATCAATTCAACAGTATTAAGGAAAAGGGTCCTTTGGAGAATAAGTCAAAATGTTCAGCTATCCCCTGTGAATTAGTGCTCTTACAAAAAGCCTGGCTGGGGCTCTGCTCGGTCCTCATTGGCTTTCCTGCCCTGTCCACCAATTGAGAACAGCATGTTCTTGTCTTTGGAAAAAGTTACCAAGATGCCATCACGATAAAAAGCAGAGCCCTCACCCAGACACCAACCCTAATGACACCTTGTTCTTGGATTTTTTTCAACCTCTAGAACTGTGAGAGCAAAGTTCTGGTTTTTAAAATTGCTCAGGCTTAGGTATCTTATTACAACAGAACAAGCGGCCTAAGACATAGGCCAAAGTATCTGCAAGCTGGAAACATCATTAGGATTCTTGCTAGTTGCCACATTACCTTAAGATAGTAACTGCTAACAGGTTGCTGTGGTTTGGAGGTTAACCGCCCCCCCCCCCCTCCCGCCAAGTACAAGCATGTTAAAGTCATTGGCCACTAGTCTGTAGTTGCTGGGAAGTTGTGAAACCTTTAGGAGGTGAGGTGTAGGACATTATACCACTGGGGCATATCCTTAAAGGAGATATTGGGCTCCTGACGCCTGCTGCTTTTCACTTTCCTTCCCAACTACTAGGAACCAAACAGCTTTGCTCCTGTGTGAAGGGTCTGGGAAGACTGCAAGCTAACAAGGCCTATGTGGAGTGATGGGTGGGCTATGCACAGGGAGAGACAGGGCAAAACGATTCATCCCCTCCTCTAGACCACAAAGAATAGTGGAAGAAACAAAGTACTAACTGGACAAACTACAGCCACCAGACCTCAATTTCTGCTACCCAGTTACGACACAGAGGGTGATATACAACACTGCAGGGGAGTGGTGAGGCACACTGCCTCATTGGGGACTTAAGTATAGCATAATTACACACACTCTGGGAACCTGAGGGAAACTGCGATGGGGCCGTTGTCATATACATACCAGAAAGCTCAGCTTCTCCTGCAGCTGCTGGTCCCCACTGTCCATCCAGTCTTCCACGGCTGTGTGCTTTCCCCTTTATTATTTCTGGCTTTCCTTCCACACTCCTGACTAGTCCCCTAGTGGGTATAACCTAGTTAAGCTACTCCCCAAAAGCTTAGGAGCATTTCATATACCGTCTCTGGGGGGAAACTAGAACCTTCATCATATTGTATTTACAGCACTGGGCACTTAATGAGAGGTCGGTGAATGAGTCAACACGTGAAAACACATCCATAACAGGGGAAACAGAGAAAATAATGAAACTCACTTTTGCATTCAACAAGTATTTATTAACACAAAAGCGAATAAGGCTTGTCCCTCTGCTCGCAGGACCTGGTGCAGAGAGGCAGACAATCACAAGGCTACAGTAGAATCACAGTTGCAGTACTATTCATCGAGGTGTAGACAAAGTAGTTTGGAGGCACAATAGGAGAGACGGGGCCTATTATCTAATCTATGCCTGCATAGGGGATCCAGGGAAGGCTCCAGAGAAGTCATCTGTGAGTTGGTCTCAAAGGAATGACGTCCCCAGGTGTATAAGAAAGGATCTTTGCAGGCTGGAATTATATTGATCTAGGTGAGGCTAGGCAAGTGAGGGACTCAGGAAATCAGGAATGGGGATGGGGTGGGTGTGACGAGGAAGGAGTTAGCAGGGTTGCTCAAACACAAAGCCACAGTTCTACTGTAGAAATTAAGGATTGTGTTTCCCCATGAGGCAAAAGACTGGAAGCAGAGAGGGTAGGTGTTTCTCAGACACGGGTCTCTGCTACTTTCTCAGTCAGAGCATGGGGCTGAAACATCAAAAGCCAGAACTTCACAGTTATGATCTAATTTCTCTAAGCCACAAAATTACTAAAAGCCTCCTTTCAGAAGCTAAGGATGTATATGAATAATTACTTCTAAATGGGAAAAATCTTGATGTCATCACTTTTTCCAATATAGTTAATTCTGCATTCACAAAAAACTAAAAAAATACATATGTTCACAAACCATTTTTGTCTTATCATTACTCTCTTTCATTTATATTTTTTATATCCATCTATATTTCAATATACTTAAGTACAAAATAAAATTTTCAACTTTCAAGTAATTCTTATTTACATGTCTTTCAGTTGTCAATTTGTGAATATTCTTTTTAAACTTAAAATTTGTTTCTATGATGAAATCTCTGTAGTTGGAATTTATATAAGGTTCTCTTTTAATATTTGAAATGTTTAGTTTTTGAAGTCTTTAAAACCAAATTTCTGTTTCCCTGGATTGTTCTAACTTTCTTCTTTTAAATCACTTAATCTGCTTTGAACTTAAAATTTCATTTCATTCTATATTTTGACATTTTGAAACTATTATAGGCATGCTTCTGTAAATTTTCGTTTTCCAATGCATATATTTTATGCTTTACATTTTTAGAATCTATGCATTTTTCACTTTAAACATTGAGTTTTTAAAAAGTTTTTTTTACTATTTTTAAGTTAAAGTGTTTCAATAACTAACTTATAAATTTTCATATTTCATAAATTGTAAGAATTTCTAAATACTCTATTTTCACATACTAACAATTTGGAATCATTTTAAATTAAAAACATTTAAAAATATTTCTTCTAAAATACTTAACTTAAAATTTTGACATTTAAAATGTTCTCTTAAAACTCTCAAAAGTGTTTTTAACGTTTCTCTTTTAAAGCTTTAAAGTTTTTCTTTAAAATATTTGGTTTTTCAGACTATTTGTGCACTCATAACTAGAACTACAATCAATTAAAAACCCCTTTTCTAAAAGACACCCCCCACACTTAACACATTATCTTTGAAGAAACAAGAAGCACATAAAAATTTCAGATTATCTGCACCTCCCCCCACCTCGAGACTTCATTTAATATGCTTTGTGACCCCTTTCAACCTTTCCTCCCCTCCTCCCAGTTCTTAAGGCGAAATGGTCACTGGTCAACGGTTTCTTTCCATAGACCTATGGAACAGGGTAAAATAGTTCCTTTACACCAAAGTGTTCCTTGTCATATAGGTGTTACGGTCACTGTCTACTCCAGGTAGATTTGTGTGTTTCTTTTAGAGGTGCTTGCTGTTGAGAAAGCATTCCAATTGTCCATTCCAGGTAGGCTTGTCTATCACTGCAGGATTGTTGCTCTTAGTTTTTCTGAAAAGCATTCTGGATGAGATCATTCTTTCTCTATATCCTGCCTCTGATAGAACAGTAAATACCCTTCACTATAGAGTAACTCTTCCATTGTGGCCTTGGTGACAACGGCATCATTACAGCTAAACCACTGGTCTTTCTGCTGACGTATGAAGCTGGTATAATGGCCACTTTCCAGAGTTCCATGGTGGTTAATCACTGCAAACAAAGAATACTTATTCTCACTGGGCACAGACTCTGCTAATGGCTGGCCTTTCATTATGCTTTCTTTAGTAGAAGCCAGAAAGGGTGTCATGTCCAGCTCCAAAGGAAATGAGATAAAAGTATTAATCTTGCGTCTCTGTTTGCCTAAATGTTCAAATCGTTTCAGATGAAAACAGGCCACGATCGGTAATTTCTTCATTGTAAGCTGTTTGGTAGATTCCTGGTAGCTTTGGCAGTGACTGCATTTGATTTTGGCACTGCTTCCCAGGTCCTCTGGCCTTGTAAACCACTGTAGGCAATCTGTAAGTGAAGGAACTCCTGGTTTGGGGCCATTCCTGCTCGCTGTGCTACTAGCCCTCTCTGAGGTATAGGAGCCAGGCAAATCCAAACTGATGTCCCAACATGGGTCGATAGTTGTAGAGACACCATGACAAACTTGACATGTTAAATCTGACTGCAAGCCACCTGTAAAGATTTGGTCTATGATGCAATTACAGCAGTTGGCGTTACCTTCCTGCTCGATGCTATCATCTTTGCTGTGTCTATGCAGCACGTCTAACATTGCAATAAGAAACTCATGAGCATCCTGCTGTCTGTACCCAGCTAGATGTTCAGCATGAATCCAAATCAGGTGCAGCAGTTTATACGGAATATGAGGACTCTGGCTCCCCGAGTACATCGCTTGAAAAAGGGAGCACATTTCACACACCAAGCATAAGCTGGGGCTTGTCATTGTACACTTGTGCTTGTCAGAAAGGAAGAAATCTTTCAGTAGTGGAGTATGGGTAAGCGCCTGGACAATACAATTCATAAAGCAAGTATTTCCAAGATTAATTAACCCTCTGAGGCCTACGGAATAATATTCTGTCTTTTTCCTTCTTTTTTTCTTGGGTTTTACCACTGTGGTCTCCTGATCTTTCGACTCACAGGTTGATTGATTTTCTTCAGCCTCCGAGGTCATACTCTGTTGAGAGGAAACATCTACCGCGGTGGAAGTTAGCAGTCCCAGAATTTTCTCCTTTGTTTCTTTGGCAATCTGCTCTATGTCACTGTCATATACATAATCCTTACACATAAAGCAATATATAACGCCATGATAGAGGTCGACTGCTAAATTGTGTTGCTTTGTCTCTGCATGGATATGGATATGCTTCTCAGTAAAGCATCCAAAATACACACAGGAGAGACAGGAGTGAAGTCTGTTCTTATGAGTATTACACACACGACATATGCAGGACTTAGCCTTACGTTTTCTAGTCTCCGGTGTCCCGCTCCAAATGAAACGCTGATAGATCATTCGCAGGTTCTTCCGCCAGTTTTTAGCTACTTTTAAGCTTTCTATATGTGGGCAGCCTGTGGGACCCTTATCAGACCCCATCTCCAGCAACCTGTTCTCTGAGCCCTCTGGATCCCCAGAACAGCCTTGGCCATTAGAGCAGGTTTTGCGTGTTTGGGGTCTAGGTCTGGGCCTGGATATACGCCTGGATTTGCGCCAGGCCACCGGCCGCGACGGGGGCGGGGGTGGAGGTGGCGGCGCTGGAGGGGGAGGCGGAGGTTTGGCGGGAGGCGGGGGTGGGGCCTTGAGCCCACGCCCTCCCCGGGAGCGGGACCTGGGCTGGGGCCGAGGGCGGGGCTTGCGGCGCGGGCAAACCGAGCTGGAGTGACAAGCAGCCTGGCTGGAAGGGAGCACCTTCTCCTCGCTGCCACTGCCCCTCCTTGTTAAGTTCTCCGACAAGGGCTTGGGCTCCGGCCACGGCTCCGGCTGCATCTCCTGGGCTCCCTGTGTACCCCGCATCGTCTGCTCCATTCTCGCTGCTTTCTCTGCCTCCTGCTCCAAACAGGCTCCTCGACCTGCTCCCGAACTCCAACTGGCGACGGAGCGGGAGGACCGGGACGCCTCTCGAACGTGGGCCATCGGCTCACTCCCAAGCCTGGGAAGAAACGCGTCTGGAAATGAGCTCTGATTGTGGGTGGAGGGAGACAGGAACTCGTGTGGACGGCCAGCCCGGCGTCATGGCCGCGGCGCCGTTAGCCTCAGCCCCTCCCCCTGCCGCGAGCCCCGCGGGCGGCCGCGGCTCCGCCCCTGCACCGGGACTCGCGTGGCGTGCCGAGCCCGCGGCTACCTGCTCCAAAGGCCGCCAGAACTGCGGGTACGGGGGAGGGGGAAGGGGGACTGGCCTGAGCTTTAGGGTGGAAAGGATGGCAACTCTTTATAAAAGGCATAACCTCTGTCTTTTTCGGCGCTCTGTGCAGCCTCGCTTTGATGCACCTTTCCCTATGTTCTTTCCTTGCATCTTTAAAACCCTTGAGTCAACAATATATGTTAAATATGGCTGAAAGGAGGTTATCTTTTGAAAAACTGACTCAGTAGAAGAAAGTGTCCCCTGGCTCCTTTCTTACCTATGCTTCAGCCTCTACTCCTAAGCGCACTTGCTGTATGCCACGCTCTAGCGCCCTCTCTTGCTCTTTCGTTCCTGTGCCCTCACACCCCATTTCTTGCTCCTGTCCTCTCATTTCCTAGGGTTTCCCCTAGAATTCAGACTCCCTTCACGCATGACCACCCCCATCCACAGTGCGCGACCCCCAAAATGCCTGCTCCCTCCCCCAACCTCAGCAGCTTCCCCAGCCCGCCGATTTGTAAAAAGGTTTGGGTTGTTACCTGGGGCCCCAAGGAGCTTGATGTAGAAAGTCAGCTGCTGCTGCTGTCCAGGCGCTTCTCTGCCAGTCTTCTCTCTGACCTCTCCTCAGGGCTGGTCACAAGGGGGCCGCCCCCTGGCCCCTCCCATCTCCACGTATGGGCCCCCAGCCCCGGATTCAGGCCTCCAGCAGTGATGAATGGCACCGCTGTCCCCCTAGGCAGAAAAACCCCTTCCTGAAAGGGATTCTACCAGAGGTAACAACAGCCGCAGATTTTAGAGAAAGATCTTGGACAGACTCAGGCTTCACCTGGCTATGGCAATCTCTACAGGAAAAAAAAAAAAAGAAAAAGAAAAAGAAAAAATAAAAAAAGAAAAGAAAAAGAAAAAAAACTAAAACAACAACAACAACAACAAAAAACTAACCAAGGTGGGGTTAAGGATTTACCAAGATGACAAATTCTACAGTTTTCCTTCCGGAATCTTTAAGATTCAGATCTCAAGAGTAAAGTGGAGAGGTTATTATTCCTGAGAGTGGAGGAGAGGAAAAAAAAAAGCACATGATTCAGGCTGAAATAGACCTCAGCCCAGCAACTTGCTGCTTCTACAGGGAAAAATCATAAACACTTTGAGCCTCAGTTCATTGGTCAAAGACAGAATGATCCTAACGTGTTTTCACAGAGTGGCAGCGTAGCCATTCTTCCTGTCATCCTTACCATTTGCAACCCTAGTATTCGTTGTTCAGGTTAAACCAGTAGATACACAGTGCCTGGCGTCAGCACACTTGAAAACACTGCGGCGGGTGAATGTGTAAAGAACCCCCTGAACAGGGTGCTCTGCCTGGTTAGATCCAGACAGCTTTCCCGCAGAGCTGATCCCAGAAATATTTTATCTATCTGCCTTCATTGTATTTCCACATACAGTGGTGCAACAAGTATCATAGATGTATGCTGATAAAGGAAGCACTGGAATCAGGAAAATGTCTGTCTAGCTATTTGCTACATTGTTTCAGAATCTGTAAAATACCTTCCCTGTTGAAACCTAACCCAGTTCAGTCTCCCAGCCTGGGCCTGTTCTGCACTTATCTCAATACTCTTCGGCCAGTATCCCAAAGGGGAGATTGCAGCCTCTGCCTGTCCTGACTAGGACTGTGGGGACAGCATTATCAACTGGAATCCACACCTTTGGGGACTCATACTACAGCTCAGGCTTTTCCAAGATTCTGGCTTCCCTCTAAGATTCCCCCCCCCCCTTTCTCCCTAGATACAATGATTTACTCTCCAGTCAGTCTTCTCAGAACACAGAAGTCAGGAGAGGGGGGCTCTCTCAGAAGACAGGGAGGACAGCATATCGAACCACTTTCCATCCTGCAACCAGGGCTGCTGGGGAAATATTTATACAACCTCTTTCCAAGATGACGTGTCTATGCCAACCAAACATCCCCAGAAACGACTCACAGCAAGGGCTTTCTGCTGAAAGTCTGCTGCTTGCTAGGTTGGGAGGGATGGACCACGGGCCGTGTCACTGAGTGGCCCTTCATCCCTCCTCATTGATGTGGGAGTCACTGTCTTCATCTGAAAAGCAGGCTGCCTTTGGGACTTATGCCAACCCCCCAGTGTGTGTGTGTGTGTGTGTGTGTGTGTGTGTGTGTGTGTGTATGTGTGTGTGTGTATGTGACTGTGTGAGTGTGTGTGTTGAAACAGTGAAGTCTCATTCAGCATTCACTTTTGCTTGCCCAATGCTCTTATCTAGGCCATGTTAGACTGATTCCTTGAATCACTGCAATGTAACTTCATCAAACTAAATGTCATCTCCATAAAAGGTGATGTGTGTGGGGACGATTTTACTTCAAATGGCAACATGGTTTAGATGTGCGGACATTGGTAGCCAGGTCTCCAGAAATGCCATCACTTTCTGTGGTTGAGGCTTGCTGTATCAGTTAAATAAGGGCTTTGGATCAATGAATCTTTACTATCTGCTGGCTGTGGATAAAATGCACATACCATTTAAAACTGCATGCAGAGCATTGTACATCATGTTATATGAAGCCAGCCTTTCTAAGGGAAGTAGGTTTTTGAAGCTTCTGGGTAATTTAAACTTGTAAAATAAAAGTTGGGACCCACAGAAATTCTGCTGTTGCTATAGGAGTGGAGACTGTTTCACTTGGCTGATTTGGGGAGGTGGTTTTCTTTCCTTGAAGACTGAAGCTGTCTGATTTGAAGACATGAGTTATTTTTGCCTCATGAATTTTCATTGCCATTGTGCATGTAACAGGGGGTAAGTGAAGTACAGTCCAGGGCCCTGTGTGACTCTTCAGAAATCCTCACCTGTTTTAGGAGAAAGAACTGGGAAATCTGTGATTTACTGTCAGCTTCCCGTGCATTCTGACCTTGAGTACTTCCAACCAGTAAAGCCATCCTTCTTGTCCCATATTCAAAATATCACCACCACACAGGCAGCCTGACATTTCAACATCTTTTCTGTTGACAGCAACAATGGCTGCCACCACTTAGTCCTATGTCCCAGTACTAACCTGGTGGCTACATAGAGTGAAGAAAACAAGCAGTGGCGATGTTCTTCCCCTATGTGCATCTCAGAATGGCAGTTAAGCGAGTCCTGTTCCTTTCCAATAGTACATAAAACACAAGGTGGGCATTGTGTTGAGCAGAACAGATCTTCCTATGCTCTGTAACGGGGAGTTGCAGAATGAATGGAAACAGACAGTTTTACATTGGCCCTGTCCTTTCAGTGTGCAGATGGATGAGAAAAGTCATACTTGCTTAAAGACAAAGACTCAAGGATCCTCTCTCTTGGTTCTTTCTTTGAGGAAGATGGCATTCTATATGTCCTAAGCTGTCCTTGAACTCACAGTCCTCCTGCCTCTCTCTCTACGTGTTGGGGTGATAGGTGTACAGGCTTATGCCTAGCAATCCTTTGCTTCCTGTGTTCCTGGTTTCATTAAAGTCTTTAGAGAAATGAAAAATGTCACCTTCCAAGATGAATGGCCTAAGCTATGGGGACAATTGTTGGTGTGACTCAATTGAATTGATGGATGTTGCAGGTGCAGGGTATTCTGGGAAACACCACTCTCTCTGGCAGGCAACCCTGTACCTTAGAGATTCAAATCATGGCCTGTGACCACAAACTTTCATTTTAATCTTCTGATTCAGCAAGGCAGATGTTGCTTTTTCCCACAGACCAGTTAGAAAAGAAAGAACCTAGGATTTTGGGTCACTGTGACAAGTGTATGATCCCTCAGAGGCCTCTGCTTTCAGTGGGACTATGGTGTCTCACAGGGGGAGATTATTGACCCTCATCCCCTCTGCACCACACTTGACCCAAAGTTTTTGCTGTTTCTATCTGTGATATATTTCGTGGGAGTAGGAGGAAGTGGTCATGGAAAACAGGACGGGTCCTCTCTACCTCTCAGTATTCTTCATTAGAATTGATGGCATTGCCTGCCCATGTATGTTTCTCTAATGCCCCCCCCCCTTTGGTGTGTGCATGAATTATGAGTTGACCTACTGTGCGTGAGCTGGATGCTAGAAGGAGCAAGTGTCCCACGTGTCAGGTTTTGACCCTGTATTATATGCTCTGGACCTGCCTTGTCCACCACCCCACCTCACAGTGTCCTAGTGACTGAAGACTTGAAGTCCTTCCACCTGCTCATTGAATCCATCAGGCCCATGTAGACAGAATGTGGTGGAGTTCAAGGGCCTCTTGCAAATACTTGTGCATATGTGCTTAAGCAAGCTGTATTGTTTTCAATATTTCTGCAACTGGGTGGGATGCGCTCCTATGCCTGCGTTTACAACTGAGGAATTTGTAAAGGGGGAAACTCAAAAACATGGAAAACTGTTTTTGAGGTCCTATTGGCCATACATAACATATGTTCAATGTGTAAAAGGGAGTGGATATGTTTACATATGCCTGTTGCTTTCTTCATGTGCATGTATAATATTCATATGTGTGAGCTTAAGGTTAGAATGTGATTTTTTTTGAATGCAGAAATTTGCTTACTGACATTTATTAAAGATTAACAAAGACGTTCAAATTCTCTGCTTATTGTTGTATGCCGTTTGTATAGTGAAGTAGTCGATAGGGAATGAATCTGAGTCTAACTCTTTCTTTCCCACAAAGGAGAGTTTTGATCCCCGCTTCTTAAAATTGGACTTTACACATGGATTCACACGCAGACATGCACCCCCCCACACACACACACCAGCATCTACCCAAGCACTTGTGTGTGCCTCCCATATACACAGACTTTGGGAACTTGACTCGGGTGGTACCTCATCTCACCCTTAGGAATGGTAGTTGATGCTGCACCCTGGGAATATTGTCATTCTCACCTCTGGGAAGGAAGGGGGTCTTCAGGGACAAAGTATCTCCCAGTCAGAAGAACATACAAAGTGCAAGGATCCCTTACTAAGTGGCTGTTGCCCTGAAAATCGTCCTGGTATGGATGAACAAGTGAACCTTCACTCCTCTGACACTGAAATCCTATGTGCATCCTGATGCCTTCTCTGCCAAATTCATAAAACAGTTCCTGCCACCTGGCTTTTCTTTCTGCAGGTGCCTTAAGTATGTGTGCCTGCATGAGTGTGTGTGAAAACACAGCACAGCCAATCACCTTACCTGGAGATGTATATTATGCTATATATAATTTGTTTGTTCTTCAAAGGCAGTGACAAACAGTGGAGCCCATTTAAATGAAAAGCTCTCAAAGATTAGGGAGACATTGTTTCCTCCCCTCTTGGTGGCTTCTGAGTTGCTGAGGGTGGCTTATTTTATCTGCTAGCATCTATGCTTGGAAGAAAGCCTAGAGACCTGTCCTCAGGATATTTTTGTGTTTCACTTGCTATTGATCCCATGACAGGGCAATTATGCTATTCACCTGTCCTAATTTCTGGGCCTCTGCCCCCAACTGGCCCCTCACTAGTCCAAGCATTTGACTGTTTTCAATTTTTTCATAGTCCATTATGGAAATTTTGAAACACATGAAAGCAGAAAGTGTGCTACAATGTAATCAGTGCGCTCCATGTACCCATTAAGCTCAAGAGTCATCAGCTTCAACAATCATTAACCCTTTTCAAATCCTGTTTCATCTTTCCTTCATCATCATCCCCGCCTCCTGGGCCCTGCTGAGGAGCCAAGTACACACATCAAGTCCTTTCCTCCGGGAATAAACAGATAAGGACATTTTAAACATATGCTCCGAACCATAGTATAGTCAAGACGATAAGCAGGAGTGACCCAACAGCACCCAGTCCAATCCTCTCTCTAGTCCTCGCTTGTCCGAGGGAAGGTTTTCAGGGGATGTGGAGGTCCGTGCCTATTCCCGTGCTTGCTCTGTCTGTGAGAGCCACACCACATGCATTCCTATGTTGGGAGAGAGATGAGCTGTTGTGTGGGCTGAAGGAAATCGCATAGAATCTTGGTCTAGATGGACACGTGGGGGATGAGAGGAGTTAAGGACACCGTGTCTCTTGAGCCCCTGGTTGACCCTGGACGCTTCTGGAAGACCACTTCTTCTCCTGTCTACTCTAAAGTGTGTCTTTACTGCGCTGCCTTAGCCAGACTGTTTTCAGTAGGTGAGCAAATAGAAACAAAGGGGCTTAGTAGGGCCTGTGTGCCTTCTACTGCCATGTGGTATGGTTCTGCCTTCAGCAGTGAATGCTTTACATTTCTCTGGAAAGCACAATCAGCTCTAAGGACTCAGAGTTGATTACTTCCTTCTGAACCTTCAGAGTATCAGGACTGTGATAAATCTCAGCAGGATCACTGGGGAACTTTGCTTGTCCCTGAAGTCAGTAAATATTTTGAATGGGGTGTGGGGATAAGGGGATGGGCAAGGACTTTTAACTCAGTTCTAGGGACAAAAAGACAGCTTAAAACTCACTTGGTGTTCCACAGATCCCCGATCTTGTTCCAGTCTCTTGATTATCACATATTCACTGGAGCAGCATAGGAGACCTTGACCAGTGGGTGGGATACCAGGTGCCCACTTTGCCTCAAGAATGCTCTGCCTCTGCCTTGTGATGTCACAAAGGGAGGAGTGATGATGAGATCTCCACAGATATGGCTGCCAGGGTTGGACAATTTTCAAAAGAAAAAATTGGATAATGGAGATACCACATTTATACAAGAAATACAGTTTGCCATTCTTCTGCTATGTACCTTAGGTCTCTCAAAAGTCCTTAGGGTGGACAGTAGTGATTTCTTTTTAGGAGGTGGGGCATGCTGGAGATCAGGGAGAGGGGCATGCTGAAGGAGAATTTAGTCTCCAGCAGTTAAAGAATAAAGCAAAATTCCTTCCTCCCATAGGAAGTATTAAAAGAATTCACAGGAGGAGGGAAGGCTTGAGAAGGAAGAAGGGAAGGAAGGCAGGCTGCATTCAAGTCCCATGACCTCTGTTAGAAGAGATTAGCTCCTCAGAGAGGAGCTCGATGTAGCCCCCTTGCTAAAGACCTTGCCTTGCATGTTGTAAACACGAAGTGGTGGCAAATGCCTATAATCCCAGCTCCAGGGAAGCAGAGGCAGAGAGATCAGGATTTTGGCTGCATAGTAACTTCAAGGCCAATTTGGGCTTCTTGAAACACTCTCCTCCCATCGACCCCTCCGAACAACCAAAGCCACAACAACCACTAAAAAGGCATTCTCCAAGTTTGACGGTTTTCTCATGACAGGGTTCATGGGTTATCTGAGAGTTTTGATGAGCACAGGCCAGTCACTTTGATCAATTGGAAGAGAGATTGGCCAGTTCAGTCTACAAATGGGATGGACAGACATTCAGAGAGGTCAGCATAAAGCCATAAGGTAATGGGACAGCAATCATAGAAAGTCTAACATTATTTGATATAACATCCTTTCAAAGAACACAGGAACGTGTGTGTGTGTGTGTATCTGTGTGTGTGTGTGTGTGTGTGTGTGAATCATGATGGTTATTATATATGAAGACAGTGTGATGGGTATACACCAGACAATCTAATAAGTACTTCTGCCTCAGCTATAGACATGTTTCCAAATCCACTGTGCTGCTGTGTCCATTTCTCCCTAGTGTTCTAAGGATGACTCGCAAGTGGAGTTAGTGGAAGAAAACACTGGATCCGTGTTCTGTCACTGTGGTAGGAGTGGGTGTCTACTAGAAAAGTGTTGGCAGGACTGTGATTCCTCCAACATCCCTAGAGAGACAGACCCTGTGTTCTAGCAGTCATCCTTAGTGCTCAGGAACTGGAAGGTGCTTCTTCTCCCTGAGATCGGTGTGTGTTTCACAGTGCACTTCCCTGCTTTGGTTTCTCTGTCATTGTGTGCCCTCCATGCTGTCAATTAAGAAGCCAGTCACGTGCACTTGGGGGCATGCACTAATGCTGGATGGCCTTATCTTTGCTAATGATACCTACGTAGGTTTGCAGATTGAAACACTAAGTTTGAAGGTTGAGTACCATTCATCCCACAGACAACGTCTGATGCAATAGCTTAGAGCCAGTTGTTAAGGCAAATTTCAGCCTGGGCACTCACACTGGTGACCGCCTCGAGTTAATGCTGACCTCCCCTGCAGTAGCCAGCCACATTTTCAGAAAAGGAAAAGTCAAATGAAGAAGCAATAGCCAAGGTACACAGACACATTCTCAATACCTGAAAGCTAGCACGCAGCCTGGAGGGGCCTCTGAAATCCCCTACTAAATGTCACTACCTTCCTCGGGGCTCCTTATATCATGTCTACAGAGAGAAAAAACCATGCAAATAGACTGTAGAATTGATACAGTTACTTCAAATTTAGGGGTTAAAGTGGAAGGGCCTGATGGCTGTTTACCCAGGTATCTGATCCCACTGGAATGTAAACTTGAAAGCAAGAGTCAGAATAGAGAATGAACATGTGTCTTCATATTTGTGCACTTGCAAATAAAAGAGTGAGTAGTGGGCTTCAATCCTTTTCTGTGTCCCAACTGTTGTTGAAGTTGTAGTGTCCATAACACTCTAGTATTTGAGAGTTCAATTAAACGCTGGCCTCCACGGGTTGACCATTTGAGAAGCCAGAGCGCCTTACCCTGTGACAGTGCTTATGAGCCAGGAGCAACTTTGGCTGCAAGGAAACCCACGCCATCCCATCTCCACCTCAGCTTCATGAGCACTTGATTGACTTAATGCTCACTTGCTTATTTAATCATTCGTTCATTTATTTTTTCCATTGAGTGCAGTTCGTGCTGGCCATATGCTCAGAGGCTTGGTGGTCATCCACTGGGTCACTGACAACTGCCAAAGGCCACATTCCAAAGAAAACCAACTCTCCCTTCCCCCAGTAGCAATCAACTGCCAATAGCTGCTGACCTAGGGATGGAGCCCCTCACCTCCATGCTGGAATTCTTAACTGGTTGATCTTGTGCTGGCTCCATGTAGGTGGACAAAGGCCAAGTCCTATCCAGGGAACAACCCTTCAAAGCCCTCCTGCCTATGCTCGGGCTCAATTTGCTTTGTGGGCCCTCTTCTAGGATGTGCCCTGAGCCTTGGAGCTTAGTCAGGTGGTGTGGGATGCATGGTTTCTGTAGGGGTCCCCTCTGGGTGTGGCTGAGCACCCACAGTCTCTTATTGTCAACACTTTGAAGAGTGATGAGCCCACACATCAAGCAGTACCATTGCAACAGTGTGGAGGGCAGCACAAACATGGGGATGCATGCGTGTGTATTCATAGTGGACAGGGCTATAACGCCGTGTTTTGAAAACATAAATATGTTCTCCCGTAAGGCCTAACCTCTCTTGGTGTACAGTTCTGGACCTAGTTTCCACCCAGTCCCAGGCCTGATTTCCTCCTGTGGAGCAGGCCTAGAACCCAGTCAAGAGTGCAGTCAGTTCCTCCCATAAAGGATATAAGCACTGTTGCACCAGTAGGAACCTCGGCCTGGCAGGTCAGCTAGTTGGAGGCAGGCTGCAGTGCTGGGGCAGACTGCTGATGCCTTCTTACTCCCACTGCAGCCTCCCAAGCAACCTGCACAGCGCCTCTTGCTTCTGTGTGAGCTACCCAGCAGGGAGAGAATCCTTTCCAATTCAAGATTTATTGTTCTCTATCCTGCGAACAAAATGTGTGGCATATTCAGGAACAGGAGCTTAACCATCTAGTTAAGGGGGGCAACCAAGATCAATGGCAATACCCAGTGTTGTTGTGAAAAAAGTCTGTCTTAGAGAGTGGGGTAACCATCCAAACTAGAGTTAATATATCTGTGCTTTCGTTTAAAATCTATCTTTATACGTGAGTGTGGGCATGTGTGTAGTCTCCTGGTGCTTATAGGTTTCTGTTCTAACACATGACAGGAAATGGGCATTTTAGAAAATGCTCATAAAAGTTAAATTGTTTTGTCAGCTCAAATTCTTCTCAGTTCCTAAACTAAGTGAGTTATTGAAGCATAAATAAAGCTTTATTGGATGTATGTAAAAAAGAATTCATACAAAGATAGTATCTGCGTGCCCATTGTCTCCATTCTGCTTGTTACAAGGTGGTCGAGCAAGTCACTATTATTGCTTTGGATGTAAACTGCCTCTCAGGACACAAGAGCTCCTGAAGGCATGTACAGGAACCCCTCTCCCAGATGATTGACTGTCTTCTCAGAATTGAGCTGGGTGGCTCTGCTCTTCCCCAAATTTCAAATGATCCAAAATGCAAGACAGTGATTTGTCTCTGTGCTTTGAACTTCCTTGAATAATTAATATGCTTACCTACAGAGGCAAGCAGACAACCGAGGAATACGATGCACACAGTGGGAGCAAAGGCAGGACTATGTCCTGTCTTCTTCATTGCCTGAGAGCTCAGGAGAAAGGACAATCCCTTGAAATGCAATGACTTCCCTAATGCTTGTTATGACAGAGCGTACTTCCTTAACACGTTGGTCCATTTCAATTTGTTGTTTAAGAAAATTGCTAACAGTTCTGTGTAGCAGGCATTAGCATTGATTCATCTTGGAGGTAATGGAATCTCATGGAGGCCTACGTGAAGAAGTGTTCCAGACACTCTGA
>NC_022026.1:55427365-55441349 GCF_000317375.1 Microtus ochrogaster
CTCAGGCTAACTGTAGCTCCGGAAGCTACCTGTATATCTGCTGCACAGACCATTTATGCTGGCTAGTTGTGTATCAACAAGACACAACCAATTGTCAATGGAGAAGAGGGAATTTCACTGGAGAAACATCTCCATAAGATCAGAATGAAGGTAAGCCTGTAGGTCATTCTCTTAATGTGCAATTGCTGTGTGAGGGCCCAGTCCGTGGTGGGTGATGCCACCCCTGATCTGGTTCTGGGCAAAAGCAGGCTGAAAAAGCCTTGGAGAGCAAGCCAGTGAGCAGAGCACTTCCATGGCCTCTGCATCTCTTCCTGCCTCTGGTTGGGCCCTGTTAGCGTTCCTGTCCTGACATTCTCCAGTGAGGGGCCACTGTGGAGAAGGGTGAGCCACATACACCGGTTTTCTTCCCTGGGTCATGCTATCTCATCACACCATTAATAAACCTAGCAAGGACAGTCCTCACCCCAATCCCAGAGTTACTCTTTCAAGTTCTTACTCAGCTCGCATGGGTCATCTGGATCCAACATGCCCTGTCCACAGTTTCTGATCACCTCTCTGTCTGTAGCCCCCATTCTCCTTTGCAGGACTCCCTATATTTGGCCATACTGACCCCTTGTCCGTAATCTCCGGGGGGGGGGAGAGGAAGTGAGATAGTTGAGAGAAGACCGTGGGCTCAGACTTGCTCCTCCTGCCATTCACATCTAGTCCCTCAGGAAGTCTGTGGAGGCATTCCTTGAAAAGCAGAGAGAGCCTGTGTTCTTCCCACCTTACACTATGGAGTGTGCTCAGGAAGGGCTCAGTGCCCATCTCTGCCTGGCTTCGAGCCTGCTCTCTGTACTCTAATCCCCTTGCCTCATTTGCTCTACACTGAAGACATTTAGTCATGAGTGTATCTCCTGGAGGTCAGGCCGGGTCAAACTGCTCCACCTCCCCAGTGCCTCCCTCTTACCCCCATCACATTTTCCTTGCAAACATGAGGCAGTGGAACCCAGGGGCTTGTTCCTGCCTCTGCTTACGTGTCCTGTCTTTTCATTTTCAGCTCAGTGCACCTCACAGCATTTGGCCTTTCTGCCATTAACTCAGTAGGGTAGGACACCCTCTGGCATTAAAGCCTCGTCCCTTATTTCAGAACACTACTTACTTTACGTGACAGAAAGGTCAACGCCCAGCTCCTCTTCCTTTCTTTCCTACATATCACCACTCCAAGGGAGCCTACCTTCCTATCCTAAACTGTTGACACAAACCCTCATGCCCTGGACCAGCATATCCAGTAATCTCACAGTCTTCCCCAGCTCTGAAGTCCCTCCTCATCACCACGACCACCCGGGGCCTAGGCAACTACCACCTCCTTCTGTACTTTCTGACTCCTAGGTGGAAAGATGCCCATCCTTCCCTACCATAGGCACCATTCATGGTGAGAAGGGAAATTGTGATTTATCCTCCCATGTGTCACTCATGTAGACCAGAACTATGATTGAACTAACAAGTATGTCGTGTGTGGAAGGATGATTTTTCAGGGCATCTGTCAGGATAGTTGATAAAAGCCAGTTCATTTTAGAAGACGGTGGAGCAGAGCTGCAAACAGGAGCCTCAGTGATAACATCTGGAGTGTGGAGGGGTGCCTGGCACAGCTGCTGCCACACACCCAATAGAGCACTTGGCAGGGTGCCTTGACCTTTTTTCTGATCCCTCAGGTTGTCCTTCCCCATATTATTCACTGTGGTGCTCCCTCTCTCTACCCCTCTCTTGCCTTGACAAGGTCTTGTTCCCGCATCTATTGCAGCGGTCCAGGACCCAGGTGCTCACTCTTGCTCCGTTGTCCTTGCAAATTGAAACTGCAGCTTCCCCACTGATTTCTTGGAAACACCTTTTCAGCCTCCTGGGTTACTCAATCAAGGCCTCATTGTTTGCTGTCTCATCTCCACAGAGCTGAAGGCTGAAAGAAGTTGCATCAATGTTACTACTGAGCATGCTCTTCAGCTCACCCTCTTCCATAGGCCCCCTGTCCTGACTCTCCTGCCCCTCACCCCCACCCCTCCCCACCCCCCAGTCTCTCATCTCACAGCCACTGGGAATTCTCCCTTTTTCAGCTCTTAGTCCACTGAAGAAAGTGACGCCTTGCAGTTCTTCAACAGTGTGGTGGGAGTTTTCGACCCTTGGGGAGATGAGCCTAGCCCCTTGAAGGCCTCCCCCCACACCCCGGCAATGCAGGTCATCCAAGCCTTGGTTTCCACAATGAAGCTGGGCAGTGCCTCCTGCTAATTCTGTTGCGATTCCATCTGCTATGTCTGGTACAGTGCAGCTGGAGGCTTATTCCTGTTCTTTCCCCCATGTAGGGATTCTCCTGCTCTGGGGTCTTCTTGAAGCTTCTAGGCATGTACACAGGGATAGTCGCATTGGATCTTTAGGCCCAAGAGAGCCATCACAGACTCAGGCAGGCGTCAGATGGACATAAATTACATCTAGCCCTGAGCTAGCTGGGACTTCCGTACTTGTCCATTGATCACCATGGCCTGGCAGGGCAAAATGTGACACTCTTCTGGCACGCATGAAGTGTTTAAGAAAATCTCTGGTACAGCCTCTCCTACTTCCTACCTGACTTTCCTAACTGAGGCTGAATGACGGCTTAGAGGAACCTCTGCTCAAGGCAAGGAGGAGACCCAGTGGATCTCCCTTGCATAGGGTTGATGGCTGAGGGCTGAACCTTCATTTCTCCCTTGAAGGAAGAGACTCTGTGAGTGTGCACTGGCAAGCCATAACAGATGCAGGCCTAGAGAAAAGAGCTCTGGGAGTGTGGAGAAAGACTTAGGATTGTGTCAACTTTGTCACTTCAGTGGATCTGGCCCTGAAAGCCTCTTGCTGACCTCCCTTGGATTCCCTGGCTGCCCACCTCTTGATGTAGACTTGATGTCACCTGCACCTCCAGAGGTAAGTGACAACCTTGTTTGTGTCTGTCAGGCTTCCCTGGCACTTCCTGAATCATAGAAGATGTTCATCATATGTGCTGGGACCTGCTGAAGCTTGCTTCATGGGTTCTTGTTTTAATTGGAGCGGCGGGGCTGTCTCCCCAGCACCCCAGCCGCCTGCTAGCTTATGCCCCGAAATAACAACACACAAACTGTATTCTTTTAAACACTGCTTGGCCCATTAACTCTATCTAGCCCTTACAGGCTAATTCTTATATGCGATCAACCCATCTCTAATAATCTGTGTAGCATCAGTCTTACCAGGAAAGATTCTAGCCTATGTCCATCCTGGGTCTGAGCTTCATGCGTCTGCTTCAGAGAGCAGAGCTATTGCGTCTGCCCGGGAGAGGGGAGCATGGTGTCTCTGAGCTCACTTTCTCTTCCTCCCAGCATTCTGTTCTGTTTACTCCACCCACCTATGTTCTAACCAATAAAATGGACCAAGGCAGTTTCTTTATTTCTTAACCAATGACCTTCCTCCATCAGGTTCTGCTCCCTGTTTCAGCCTCCTTAGCCTGCACACTGCTGTCTGTGCCTTTGGGCTTTGCGTACAATCATTTGCCATCCGGCCCTGCACCCTGCAGCTGTGCCTTGTCCTCAATCACCAGGCAGGTGAAACTGTGATGGAGAAGGGCAGAAAGTACACAGGTCTCTGTGGTTTTTGTGGCATGCCTGGGTCAGGCACCTGTCCTTCATGTTCCCTAGATGGAGACTGCAGTGTGTTTTCTTTTTCCTCTCCTTGTGGTAAATGTGGTCAGCTCTAGAGCCTGAGATCTCTCCTGAGTGTCCTCAGCCAGGTAGTTAAGGAGCATGGTGAGCAGGCGCCTATATCTCCACCTCTGTAGTTCCCACATCACCTCAAAGGGTAGTGAAATGGCAACATTACCTTGACCCTGAAAATACCACACAAGGCACACCCTTGCGAGCATGCAAGTGCACACAAGCATACACACCCACACCCACCTGCCCACCCCTCACCCCACCGCCACACTCACACACAATGAAACATTTGAGCACTGTGCAGCAGCTGGGAAACTCTAAGTTTCCTAGTTTCAGGTTCAATATTCTCTCAGGTTCCCTCAACATGCTGAAGGCCAGCTGTTTCAGAGCCCTGCTGCCCAGTGTCCCAGGGTCACCACAGGTATTGATGATTTTATTTCCATTTCCCTATTGTAAGCTGTGACAGCCAGCTGTGGCGCACTGGCTCTCCTCCCCCTCCTCCTTTCTTACTCTCTACTTCCCCCATCAGGACCTGTGTAGTTCATTGAGGAATGTTTTATTCCGTAAATTTCTATGTTGCCTTCAGTAACTCCAGATTTACTCCCACACGCCAGTATTACTTTGAGAAAATAAATTGACATAGCTTCCATAATTTTAACATCGTCTCCCACTGTTGATTTTGTGGGTCCCCTCAGCTGCCTATTTTTTCTCACAATTCTGTTACAATTGCAGAGTAGAAACAATTCTGAATGAAGAGATTCCATTTAGTAATTAGTGAAAATAGGCATTTTTATTTTCAGGCCATATGCAACCTCCAATGAATAAGTGATTCCGATTAGGAATTCATGAGAGCAGGGATATTTGAATTTCACTCCATCTACAACTCTGTATCAATCAGATCAACAGACCTACAGTCCTCTTCTGTCAGTACACACAGCGCGTTCGCCATCTGCCCAGAATTCCTGCTGAAGTTTGAGCTAAAGCAGCTGCAGTCGCCAAACAGGTGCCTTCCCCCTGGAAGGCTGCGGTCAAAGACTCACATCGGGACGTTTCTAAAATTGGCTCTAGGATGGATTCCACGAGAAGCTGCTCTCGGGCTCCCCATCAGTGTTCTGACCGAGAAAGTCAAATCTCCGGGAGCTAAGCACAAGCTCTGTCCGCTTTGGGCACAGTACTTCTCCGGACCTTTTGGGAAGGTAGCAAGAACAGCCATGTGGAGTTTGCTAGCTCCCTACAGCCCAGTTAGCACAGTTTTAAACATGCCATATCCAATGGGAGCCGGTAGCCCTCATGGCAAGAACAGGACTATGTAAAATGAACGTGGAACAGGACCTAGACCAAGACCTGGAAGACAAAGTAGTTCGTCAGCCAAGGAGAGGAAATCAACACTCAGGCCAGTGATGTCATTTTCTTATATTTCCATTCGGTGCTTCCTCCCCACTACAGCTGCTTTTTGCTGCCCGTGATTCCATTGTCTTAGTTCCCCAGCCTGCTCTCCTCCTTGCCCTATATGTATTTATCTCTATAGTATAGAAGGGCCTTGGAGCAGGCCAACACTGTCCCCTACTGTTCATGTCTTTTACTGTTTTATCTTTCATTTTCTATTTTCTTTTTTCTTCATTTCTGTTTCACTGTATTCATTTTTTTTTATTGTCACATCACCCAAAGCCCAGGGACTTACTTGGTTCATTATTTGGAGGTTTATGTCTTTACCACCTCTATTTAGTCTTCCACTAACCACAACTCCCACATTTTGACTGCATTTGTTCCTTTGTTTCAATTATCCTCATGCCCACGTATGACCCTTCACTCCCCAACTAACAACCTAATACTCATCATGTGACAGTCTTACCATGACTGCTTACCTCCTTTTCTTTTCCTTTGCATTTTGAGGGTCCCTTTTCTCCCTAAACTAATTGGCATCTCTTTTGTAGTAACTTGCAACTATGTTATTAGAGTGAATTATAACATTGGTCTACCAGACAAACTCATCTCCTGACCGCTGAAAGAACATTCACTGAAGCAAGAGAGGCAACTTCAGTTAAAGAACAAAACCAACAAATCTTTACCAACAAGCCAACACCATGGGGTGGTTTGAATGAGCTGTCCCTGTAATCCCTGACATTTGAACACTTGACCCTTTGGATAGCACTGTTTGGGCAAGTTTGGGAAGTGTGGCCTTGCTGGAGGAATTATGTCACTGGGAATGGGCTTCAAGAACTTAAAACCTTGGCTTTCTTTCAGTTTTGTTTCTTTCAGTTTTCTTTCATTCATTCTTTCTTTTTTCTTTCTTTCTTTCTTTCTTTTATTTTTGCTTTATTCTTTTTTTAATTTTTTTTGCTTTTTTTTCTTTATTCTTTTGATTAAAAAATGTGAGCCCTCAGCTTCCTGTTTCTGCCACCACACTATTGCTTGCTGCCATGCCTCATTGCCACGATGGACCGTTATCCCTCTGGAACTGTTAGTCCAAGTAAACTATTTCTTTATAAGTTGGTTTGGTTATCACATTATTTCACAGCAACAGAAACGTAACCAATACACCCTAGGTATGCAGATCCAAGTTCAAAGGCACAAGTAACATGAAGAAACATGACAGTTTGTCTCCTCCAAAAATTACCAACCCCTTACTAGTGACCTCTGATCACAAAGATTTAGATGAAATTCCAGATGCAGACTTCAAAAGGACAATTATAAAACACAGTTAAAAACTATTTAAAGAAAAGTATACTATTTTTCAAGAGAATACAAACAAATGCCTAAATGATATAAAAATAGACGTTAATAAAAAGCAACAATGAAGTGAAGACAGAAGTGAAAGGCACAATAGGGCAAATAAAACAGTTTATTGGAAACCATCAATAATATGGTTCCTGTGGAAGATAGAATATCAGGGTATAAAGACTAAATAAAGGCATCAGATCAGCCAAATATCAATAATCATTTTTAATGGATGGATGGAATATATAAGAAACCTGGGACTCCATAGAAGGCAAAGTGTATTATTATAGACTTGAGAGAAGGAGGACAATTTCATGCAAATGACATAGAAAATATTTTTAATAGGATCTTGGAAGAAATTTCCCCAAATCTACAGAAAGAGAAAACCATCTAAATATAAGAGTCATGCAGAACAGACGGGGCAAGAAAACAAACTACTCTTGCCATATAGTTAAAGCACTAAATGTACAGAACAAGGAGGCATAGTAGAAACTGCAAAGAGAAGGGCCGGATCGCATAGAAAGGCATAGGAACAACTGCTGACTTGTCATTTCACACCAAGAAAGAGGAAGGGGTAGTACTGATGTCTTTGAAACCATGAAAGATCATACTTGCTAACTCAGTCAATATACTGAGCAAAACTATCTGTCATAATTTTCAGCAACAGAAAAGTTTTCTAAGGTAAAAGCAGGCCAAAGGAATTCGTGACCACTGAGGCAGTTCTCCAGAGGACACTGGAAGGAGTATTTCATTCACAATGAAGAGAAAGATAAAGTACTAGAATAGGGAAAAAAAAGAAATGATTCTATAAGCCTAATTAAACAAAATAAACTTCAAACTAATTCTTTCAGAAGAGTTTAACAGGCTTATTTCAAACTGGTCAAATGATGAATCTATCAAGAGGAAATTGTAATTCTAAATCTATATGCACTAAGTATATCTTCATCCAATTTTATAAAGTAAACGCTAATATATCTAAAATCACAGAGCAACTCCAACATAGAAATAGTGGGTTATTTCAGTTAGCAGTTGTACTTTTGGACAGATTAATTGTACAAAAAAATGAAGAAATACTGGAACTAAATGGCATCATACGGTAAAATGTAGCTAAGAGCTATCTATAGAACATTCCTCCCAAATACCAAAAGAATATACATTCTTCTTGGTACCAAATGGGATCTTCTCTAAAACAGAGAACATATTGGTGCACAAAGCATGCTTCAACAAATGTAAGAATTGAAACAACATCCTGTATCCTATCTCACCATAGTAGGATAACGCTAGACATCCACAGTGAAAGAAACTAAAGAAAATATACAAAGTTATGGAGATTAAACACACCAATGAAAGTAGTTCTAAGAAGGAAGTTTATAGCTTTAAGAGCCTTTACATTACAACAGAGACCCTTGCTCAACCATGTTCATTGCTGCTCTATTCATAATAGTCAGAAATTTGAAACAGCCTAGATGTCTGTCAGTGGATAAATGGATAAAGAAAATGGATAATATTATAATAATGGATAATATTATGTTGTATAAATTTATATGATGTAATATTATTCATATTACAAATGTTAAAAACGAACTAATTAAATACACATTTAAATGAATGGAATTAGAAAAAAAATTATCCTGAGTGAAGTAACCCAGACCCCAAAAGACAAATATGAATGTGCTTGCTTATATGTGGGTGCTCACTATTAAGTCTTTGATAAGCAGTCTACAATCCATATAACCATAGAGGTTAGGTATAGAGTAAGGGACTAGGGGAGAGAGTTGAATCACCATAGGAAGGGCAAATAGAATAGATAGCTATGGATAGGTGGATGGGCATACTGAAATGGGGTAATCAAATGGGGGGATATAAAAGGGGAGTAAAGGTGGCAATATAAACAGGGACAAGTAAAACCAAGGGATATTTAAGGGATGATATGGAAACCTAATAGTGTAGAAGCTTCCTAAAATATATTCATATATGAAGATGGCCTAAATGGAATCACCAAATAATGGGGAAGACAGAACCCCAACTGGGTATCTTTCATCACCAAATGAAATCCTCCAGTTCTGGGAATGGGCTACATCAAATTCCGCTGCTGATCAAACAGGCCCCATGGACACCCCCAAACAACTCAGGCTATTGACAAGGCTATTGGTTGCTCTCCATAAACTGATGGTAAGGCCCTATTGCTGAAGATAACACCTACATAACTCATTGAACATCGGGAAATCAAGTTGGTGCCTACAGAGAATCTTCACTTCTACTGACTAGTGTTCATGTTACTGGAAGATATTTGGTGTGCTACCAGAGGAGAAAGGTAAACATCAACCTAGCTACAAACCTTTGATCTATAATGGTGACCTGTCTGCAAGATATGCTGGTACGATGGTGGCACCTTGTGAAAGTACCCAACAATCTAATTGGATAATTGAATTTAAGGTCCAATCCATGAGTGTAACCCATACTCAATACTGATCAGATAGTCAAAAACCTGAGACTAGATAGGCCAGGAACCTAGGGAAAAATCCAAATATTTCTGTTCTGTTAAAGGAACATAACATAATGACATTCTGCTATATCAGTACCTTGCTTAGCTGTCATCAGAGAAGCTTCCTCCTGCAGTAGATGGGAACAAAAGCAGCAACCCATAAGGGACAATGTAGTGCTATTTCATTTGTATTTTAATAAATAAAGCTTGCCTGAAGTTCAGGGAGTAAAACAGCTACACTGATCAGCCTTACAGACCAGACAGTGGTGACACACACCTTTAATCCCAGTAGCCACACTAGTTTGCCATAGAAACCAGGTGGTAGTGGTGTATGCCTTTAATCCCAGCACTAGAGAGGATTATAAAATAGCAGGAGATATCTCTCACACACAGTCTCATTCTGAGATTCCTGGAGGCAGGACTGCCATTTCAGACTGAGGTAGAAGTAAAAGCAGTGACTGGCCGCTTTGCTTTTCTGACCTTCAGATTGAACCTAAAGGTGCTACAGGACAATGTACAGAGAGTGAGAAACCTTGGAACCCTCAGTCCTAAATGGATTGTTTCTCCAACTCCCTCCCCTCAAGATTCAGGGATCTATGCAGAAGAGTAGGGAGAAAGATGGTAAGAGTCTGAGGTGATGGATGACTCCAAGGAAACAGTGTCTTCCAGACACCTAAGACTCACACACGTATGAGCTAACAGAGACTGTGGCAGTATACACAGTACCTGCACAGATAGAAGCCAAATGGGGTCCATTGCTGAGAGAAGTGGAAAGCAGCTCCCATTCCTAACCCAGAAGCTATCTCCAAGTGTCAACCACTTGCAAAGGGAAAAAGACTTTTCACCAACAGTCTCATGGATTTACTAACCCCTGCTTGAGGGCAGGCTTCATGCCCAGCAATAGATGGCCCCCACAAAACAAACTGAACACTAGTTTTGGAGGTTCCTTTCTCACAGGGCTCTGTCTGGAGATTGATTTTTCCTTTCCTTACAGGGCTTTGCATCATGGTTTCTGGTGCTGTGTTTTTACATGGGATTTCTGTGTATGTGAATACGTGTCTCTGCCTCTGTATGTATTGCTTGTGTTTCTTCTTTGACTCTTTTTCTTCTGGTAGTTTTTTTCCTTCATTCTATTCCAGTTTTTTTTTGTTTTTATTTTATCTTATTTTATTTTTTAGACTCCTGTTTGTATTCTAATATGAGACAGACAGATAGATAGATAGATAGATAGATAGATAGATAGATAGATAGATAGATGGTATGGATTTGGGTGGGGGTGGAGTGAGAAAATCTGGGAGGAGTTGGGGTTGGGGAAACCATACTCAGAATCTATTTTATGAAAAAAATCTATTTCTAATTAAATAAATCAAAGAGACTTCAAATAAACAACCTGCTGATAATTTTTTAAGACATTGGACAAACAGAAACAATCTAATCCCCAAAGCAGTAAATGGAGAGAAATAATAAAGATCTAGTTAATTAATAAAGAAATTAATGAAATTGAAATGAAGAAAACAATAAAAAGAATCAATGAAACAGAGTCTTTGCTTTTTGTAGGGAGAAGGTAAACAAAATTGAGAAGCAAGTAGCAAAATCAGTCAAAAGAAAACAAGAAAAGGCCCAAATTAACAAAATTAAAGATGAAAAGGTAGAGATTACAATAGACACTGAGTATACTCAAAGAACCATAGGAGATACTTTAAAAATCTATATTCCAGCCAACTGAAAAATTTGAGAGAAATAGATGAATTTTTAGATATACATGAGATAAATTTCTAGATATATATGACCTAACAATATTAAATCAAGATGAAGTAAATAATTTAAATAGAGCTATATATCCAATGAGATAGAAGCAGTAATTTAAAATCCCTCAACAACAACAACAAAATCCCAGGGTCAGATAGATTCCGTGAATCTACATGGACCTTCAAATAATTAATACCCATACTACTGAAATTATTGTATAATGGAAAAGGAAAGAACACGTTCAAACTCTTTATGAAACTAGTATTACCCTGACATTTAAACTAGAAGAAAAATCAACAACGAAGAGAGAATTATAGGTCAATCTCCCTGGCAAACATAGACTCCAAAATTTTCAATAAGAAACTAGCAAGTCATGTTCAATACCACATCCACGAGATTATTCACTGTCACCTGTTTTAAGGAGATGCAGGTTGCATTCCTGCCACCCTAGCTCCCAGTCGCCTGGCTAGCTTATGCCTGGAAATAATTACACGGAAACTGTATTCTTTTAAACACTGCTTGGCCCATTAGCTCTAGCCTCTTACTGGCTAATTCTCACATCTTGATTAACCCATCTCTAATAATGTGTGTAGCACCACGAGGTGGTAGCTTACCAGGAAAGATCTTAACCTGCATCTGTCTCAGAGAGGAGAATCATGGCAACTGCCTGACTTGGCTTTCTTTCTCCCAGAATTCTGTTCTGTCTACTCCACCCACATATGGGCTGGCCTATCAAAGGCCAAGCAGTTTCTTTATTAATTAATCAATGAAAGCAACAGATAGATGACACTCCCACATCAGTCATCAAACCGGCTTCACTCCAGGGATATGCAGATGTTCAATATATGTAAATCAGTAAGCATAATTGACCACATAAATGGACTCAAGGGCAGAGATCATGTGACCATTTCAATTGATTCAAGAAAGGCTTTTCACAAAATCCAACAACCCATCACGAAAAAACTCTGGAGAGTCTAGGAGTGGATGGAATATATCTCAAAATAATGAAATTTTTCTATGACAAATTACTAGCCACCACATTGTTACATGGAGAAAAGCTCACAGCATTTCAAGTAAGAGCAATAACTTGACAATGGTGTCTACTTTCTTCACCTTATTTAATATAATGCTTGAAGTCCAAGCTGGAGTAATAAGATAAGAAATGGAACAAAAAAGAGATACAAATAGAAAAGAAAGAAGTCAAAGTATCCCTATTTGCAGATTACATGATTTTTATACTCTAGAGACTCCACTGGGAAACTCCTAGAATTGATAAACACTTTCAGCAAAGTGGCAGGTTACAAAATTTACATACCCAAATCAGCAGCCTTCTTAAATATCAAAGTCAAACAGATGGAAAAAGAAACCAGAGAAACAATTTTACTAGCAGCAGCCAAAAAAAAAAAAATTGGAATAAGCCTAACCAAGAAAGTGAAAGCCTCATACAATGAAACATTTGAAAGAATGAATAATTTTTTTAAAAAGACACCAGAAGAAGGAGCGCCTTCCCATGCACATAGATCGGTGGGATTAATAGTGTGGAAAATGACTATTCTACTAAAAGCAGTCTAGTGATTTAATGTAATCACTCTTAAAATTCCATCGCAATTCTTCATAGAGATTAAAAAAAAAAGTATTAAAATTCTTAGGGAAGCACAAAAGACCCTGGATTGTCAAAAGGAACCACCATTCTTGGTCTTGTTATACTACAGTTCCACAGTAGTAAAACTAGCCTGGTATTGACAGGAAATTGAAGCATTGATCAATGGCGTAGAATCAAGGACCCATTTCCAAGCCCATACACCTAAAGGCAGGTGATTTTTTTTGACAGAGATACCAAATATATATATGAGAGAGAATTTAGTATCTTTGACAAATGGTTCTGGGAAATGAGATATCTACATATAAATACATAAATTCGATCTTAACTCTCATCCTACAGACAATTAATTCCAAAGAGATCTAAGATTTCAGTGTTAGACCTGAAACTCTGACACTTTTAGAAGAAAGAGCAGGAAATACACTTTTGGATACAAGCTAGAGTTAAAAACTTTTTGAATAGGTCTTTGTTCACCCAGGAAATAAGAATAACAATCAAAAAAAGACCTTCGTGAAATTAATGTTTCCGTGCTGCTAGGAAAACTGTCAATTGGCTGAAGAGGCAGCTTACGGAGTGGGAAAATTGTCAGCTAAATGCTTCACAGAGGATTAGTGTCTAGAATATACAAGGAACTGGGGGGGGGACACTAAATACCAAAAAAAAGCCAATTAAAATTGTGCTAACGAAATTTAGAAACAAAGCAGAGGTCTCCGAAGAAGGAATACAAATGGGTAAGAAATATTTTAAAATTTGTCACCAGCCTTCTGGAAAAGAAAATTAAAGCTATTTTGAGATTTCATCTTAGAGTCAGAATGGCTAAAGTTAAGAAAACAAAAGACAAGAACTGGTGGTGGTGGTGGTGGTGGTTGTGGTGGTGGTGGTGGTGGTGGTGGTGGTGGTGGTGGTGGTGGTGAAGATGCTAGAATAGAGAACAGTCATGCATTGTTGGTGGGAGTCCAAGTTGGATCAATCTAGTGAAAATCAGGGTGGCAGTATCCAGAAAACTAGAAGTAGACCTAACATATGATCTAACTATTCAGCTTCTGGGTATATGCCCCAAAGGACTCTATATCTTACTACAGAGACACTTGTTCATCCATGTTGATAGCTGCTGTATTCACAATAGCTAGGACAAAAAATAAGTCTATATGTCAATCACCTGATGAATGGATAATGAAAATGTGATACAGTGGAAAGTTATTTAGCTGTAAAGAAAAATGAAATTAGCAAAACAAATACAGATGGAACTGAAAAATATTAAATAAGCTCAGAAAAACATTAAATTATGTTAAATAAGTTCAGAAAGACAAACATGGCATGCTCTTTCTCATATATGGATTCTAGGTTTGAATTTACATATATGTGCATATACTTGGGAGTGAGTTTATGTAGAACCCAGTAAAGCAGAAAGTTTATATACAGAAAACACAAGTAATATATGAGGATCGTATATAAATGAGTTTTGTTTTATCTCATGTTGTTCCCCATGTTTTATCTCATGTTGTTGCCCATGTATGACCAGCTGGTTAATCCATTCAAATATATAGAACACAGTTGCTTGAAGCCATACATATATGATACACATAATGTTGTATAGTATGATGAACTTTTCAAACACTTGCTAAATTATCTACACCAATAAGAAAACTAATATTTTCATTCTTCTACAGGTTGACATCCAGTTGTGCCAGCACCATTTGTTGAAGATGCTTTCTTTCTTCCATTGTATACTTTTAGCTCCTTTAT
>NC_022026.1:55452645-55456319 GCF_000317375.1 Microtus ochrogaster
TGGGGCCAGGCAGTGTTTAAAAGAATACAGTTTCCGTGTAATTATTTCGGGTATAAAGCTAGCCGTGCAGGCGGCCGGGTGCTGGGGACGCAGCCTCGCCGCTCTTATTTCAACAACTAAACTTAACGACTTTGATTCTTTACTAAAGTTGAATGGATGAATATAAATTGTGAACCTCAAATATGTAAAAATGGTTAAAATTCCAATATTTAATGAGACTTAAAACTTAAAGTCACCTACACAATATTAAACACCAATACCAAATACTTGGTTTTCTTTTCTGTTTCCCCCTCCATATCAGCAACACTAGCCCCCTTGGGGTTCTTCTGATTTTCTGTTTGACTGTCCTCACCAAGTAATGCTTATGACTGCAGGCTCTCTAGTTCACAACATTGCTAGAAGTGCTGATGAAACTGGAAGTGGGTTTGTATAGACACCTATAGAAATTTGAACTTTGGCATGCACATGGACACAGGGGCAGATACAAGTTAGTGCTTTGGTTTGCTCTGGTCTAGCCTTTACTTCTCTCATAGCCCCATTGTATTATAGCCTCTGTTACAGGCTTACTCTAATTTTTCTTTTTAAAATTGATTTGATTATTTTCCTTGTTCGCCTTGATCTCCTAAAGAATACACCCTCCAGTGTACTAGCATCAGTCACCCAGTTCACAGTCTGTGCTTCTTTCCAAGCCACACCCCTACTTTCTGCAGGATCTTGAAGATGAGCCCTTCTTTAGCATAGGTGTCCATCATCAAAATAATGTCTAACTTCATGACTGGGAGAAAGTTTCTGAAGTTCTTACATTTGATGATGTTTAGGAATATTAGGCTTTTAGGCCTCCTCAAGTCACACCCATGCCTTTAAAATTGTTTCTGACAGATACGTGACACCTCTAAGGAGCTAGGAACTCTAAAGTTCTGGGTTGTTCTGCGCTTCCAGAAGTTTCTGAAGTGCTATCAGATTCAGACACGACAGACCAGTGAATTCAACGTGAGAGGGGACTTAAAGGTGAAGGTGTTTGGATCCTTCAAAATATTTCAGGCTTTCAATATGCTTGGGGTCTCTGAAGAGCAGTGGGCTTTTTAAGTGTAAGGCCCCTCACACAGTTCAGGCTTTTAAAGACAGTACAAGACTTTGAAGCATTTGCTATCTCTGAGATGCTTAATAGTTTCAGGGCATTTGCTATTTCTGAGAGAGGTTTAAGATGCACGGGGATACTTGGCTCCTGAGAGGAACAGGTGACCTTCAAAGTACTTGAAGCCTTGGAGATTCTGGGACCCTTTGAAGTTATGTGGGCCTTAATTATGTTGGGAGACTAAAGTTTCTGTGGCCTTGGAGCTGCTCAGATGTTCTATGGTACCGGGGGTCCCACAGGTGCTTAGAAACTCTTGAGTTTTCAAGATGCTGGGATCCTTTGACATGAATTGAGCATTCAAAGTGCTTGAGATCTCAGAAGTGCCGACTTCAAGTTTGCTAAGGTCACTTAGTATACTTAGATGCTTGGATATGCTTTGATCTCTGAAACAGTGTAGTCTGTGGATGTACCTGTACCATTGAAAGTGCCTGGGGCTTCCCATTTGCTCCAGCCTTGGACAAAGGGGTTTGGAGTCTCTGAAGTATTTGGGTGAGGTGGAAGTTTTTAGTATGTTCTGGCTTTATAGATTACCATAGCTTCTAGGATATAAAGGAAGCCTCGCCAAGTGTTTGCCCCTTGCTTCAGCCTGCTTAGTTGCTAATGCCTGCCAGGTGCTAGGGCCCTACTGAGCATTCTGAGTCTATGATGTATTAAGACCCATGCAGATATTCAGGCCTCCAAATCCTCACATCCAGTGAAATATTTGAATCCTGCTGCACAACGGGGTCCTACCAGGTGGATGCATCCATGTAGTAGATCAGGGTTGCCCAAGTGATTGGTTTCTGCAAAGCTGTGGAACTCTCTCAAAATGGTTGACTCCATGAAGGAGGTGCTCCACGCTTGGAAAAAACTCAGTGTCCACATGCCATGATCCCACCTTGTGTTTCTGAAGGTCCTGGGGAGAAACTATTTGAATTGAAACTCAGTACCTCTAGGTTGTTTGACATCTTCAAGCTACTTGGGCCAAGGAAGGCAATAAAGGTTCTAGGAAGCCATTGGACCGTTTGAAACCATCAGAATCCATGTATTGTTGGAAGCACCTCAGTTTGCTTCTGTGACTTTCAGTAAGGGCCCACTTTTTTTATTCTTGTAGCTTGTATCCAGTCCTAGCTTGGAAAAGGGGGATAGAATTCACACACTCAAGTCAGGGGTTACATCAGACTGGAAGGCACAGGAAAACAGAGTGGCACAAGACTTGTGGCTTCAAGCACCAATATCTCTACCACTTCTACCGGTACCCTTCCTCCGGATGATGCTCCAGCTGAGGCCACCATTGCAGCTATCTCCACAGAGGATCCGAACAACAAGGTCCCTGTCACTGGCAGCAAAATAGCACCTTTGGCTGGTGTGTGCTTATCTCTCATGCAGCAGTTTTTCAGCTAGCTGTGCATGCCCCAAGCCCCCCCCCCCCACTTCCTTTCTGGCAGCCTACATCCCGCAACTCTGCTAGGAAAAACCTGCCCCGCCCCTCTTGTAGCACTGCGGCTCTGGCTCCCATAGAGGATGTGTGGGCAGTTTTCATTTACCAGCTTCCCTTGGCAGGCGAAGAGAGTGGGAGGCTGGCAGGCAGAGTCCAGGGAAAGAGTAGGGGAGGCAGATTGAACAAGAGGGAGAGGGATGGAGACCAATCTTTTCATTTTGTTTTTTTTTTCCCCCTTAGGTTTTGACAAGCCCTAGACCCTTCCTTTCTCACCAAAGGCAGGCTGAGGGGGTGGGGGAGGGGGCGGCGGAGCATAGTCTTGCAAGGGGTCAGCTGACCCTAGCCCTCCTTGGCTGTCCTGGCTTACGCAACACATTCATTCTCCCGCCCGGTTTTCAGAAGGCGTTTATGTGTGGCTAATTAATTCGTGGGCCCATGAGGGAGCTGAATAATAGACTTAATGACCAGAGCGGTGGGTGAGGGGAGGAGATGGGAGTGCAAAGCCAGCTAGCAGTGCTCAAGAGGTGCAGAGCCTGTACAGGGCTACGTGTTGGCCTGGGCAATTAAGCGGGGCGGTGAGAGGATCAGACTTAGATTTGCGCAGCCTCACAGAGGGGCAGAATACTTCCTGGCAGGCCACAGAGGAAGCAATTAGAATAAGAAGCAGCTGGATGAAAGTGAGCTTTAAGGCTGTTGCCATGGGGACTGAGAGACAGAAAGGCATTTGAAGGGAGACCACTGGCAGGCTTCAGACAATGGATGGGAATGGGGAGCAGGGAGATGGTAGAGTGCATTGGAGCTTAGGTTTCTAGGCCAGCGAGCCAGCAGGCATGCCTTGCCCTGTCTCCCCCGTGCACACTCTGACCTTTGTCCACTCCTTCTCTCTGCTCAGATTCCTCTGCCTGAATGTCTTCCCTCCATTCTGCACTAGCTAAGCTTCACCTGCTTGCTCACGGGCATCTTCCTTGTTTAAGTTTATTTTGGCCTTCCCCAGAGAATAATGAGTCGGTCCTTACTCCCCCAAGGAAGGCCCCATAGTTAGGCATTCTGCTTTTCTTGTGTCATTTGAAATGTGAACTTGCTCAGAGCCTGGCTCCCCCACCCCCACCCCCACCCGCA
>NC_022026.1:55456419-55476355 GCF_000317375.1 Microtus ochrogaster
ACCCCCACCCCCACCCCCTTAAAGTGGATGGATGTAACTCAAGTACTGGCTTCAAAGGGTTGTGTGAGTTGAGTGAAAAGCCTTCACTGCATAGTGTAAGACAGGCTTTGCCTCTAAATGTGTTTCAAGCAGCAGCAGCAGGTGAGAGTGGCATTTAATAAATGCATGTTGGAGGATTATGTGATGGAAAAGCTTTTACATGTGTTCCTTTTTAAGACGTGTTTTAATTTGCGTGCATGCGTACACGCATGCATGCCACGTGTGCTGTACACGAGGGGCTAGCAGAGGGCGTGGGATCCCCTGGAACTGAGTTACAGGTGGTTGCGATCTGCCTGATGTGGGTACTGGCAAGGAAACTTGGTTCCTCTGGAAGAGCAGCAAGTGCTCCTAGCTGCTGAGCCATTGCTCCAGCCCCTCACGTGAGCTCTTATGTCTTAAGAGGCAAATGGGTACTTTATACTTGTTTGGCTAGAAGGGATGAACGTAAGCTTGAGAGAGTCTCAGTTTGTAATCCTACTGGGGAAATGAGCCTGTGGGGCTCATAGACTTTGACATCTCCCAGCTTTTTGGTGGAGTCTGTGGAATCGGATATGGCTTCATCTAGTGAGTGAACTCGGTGTGGCGCGCAGTGTGTCAGTGGCAACAGCATTGCCAACAGAAGCTCACCTAGTGAGGCCGAGACTCCTGTGTGTGTGTGTGTGTGTGTGTGTAGCAAGGAGATGGCTGCTGGCGAGAAACGGTCACTGAAATCAGAGCTGGGCACATGAATTTGGAGCCGGTTTGTATCGGTTTGAGGCCCTTGATAAATTTACTGAATATCCTAATCCTCTGACTTGTTCTGTACAGAAAAAGCTGATCTCTCTGGCATTGTCTGTCCAGTTTGCTGTCAGTCTCTGTGGAGAGAATCTATTCAGAGTGTCTTCCAGATATGATCTGTTCAGAGAAGGGACTCTCATTAAAAGACAATAGCAAGATATTGTATTTTGCTTTACAATATGACTTTGTTATTTGTTTGGTAGTGTTTTTATTTGAAACAGGACCTCAATCTTTTATCCAAGCTGGCCTTCAATCCATTAGCCCATGCTGGCCTACAACTCACAGCACTCTTCTGGGACTCAGCCTCTCAGGTACTGGTGGTGTGTGTGTATGTGTGTGTGTGTGCCACCATGCTTGGTTCCGGGAGTGAATTTAATATTTTAGCCTTCCCTGGGCATTTTGCAATGAGCTAAATACAGTATAAATGAAACACAGTCTTAGCACAAACTGAATAAACCCATTGCTGTCTGGCTGATTATAATGATTAAATTTGTTTAGGGTAGAGGGAGAAGGGTCAGCAAAGCTATGGCTGGCCAAGAGTGAATGACAGTTTGCAGGAGTCCTGATTAACCTAGCACTCTTTTCCTGTAGACATGTTGAACACCTGCTCCATGGAAAACTGCATCTGACTAGGATTATGTCTGTCCTAGAGCACTTTCCTCTATGTTGAACATTCCATGCTGGAATGAGGCTTCTTAAGGGTTAGGAAGTGTGGTAGCTAGTTTCAGCTATCAGTTTGGCTGGATTTGGAATCAGCTGAGAAGGGAATCTCAGTGAAGGATTGTTTAGATAAGGTTGGCCTGTGGGCATGCCTATGAGGGACCTTTAAAATGTGTTTGAGATGGAAAAACCCACCCTGAGTGTGGGCAGCATAATTTTGTGAGCCGTGCAATGAGCTCAATGAAAAGGAGAGATGGAGCTGAGTACAAGCATCCATTGCCCTCTGCTTCTTGATTATGAATGCAGTGTGATCAGCTATCTCAACCTCTTCCTGCTGTAACTCCTCTTCTATGATGGCAGACTGTGGCCTAGAACTATGAGCCAGAATAAACCTCTTCTTTCCCCTAAGACACTTTTGTCATGGTAGTTTATCACAGTAACAGAAAAGCAACTATGTCAGGGAGTAAACAACTCATAAGTTTCATAAAGTTCCTGAAATATAACTATTCATAAGGCCCCCTTCCCAAGGCTGTATAAGCACAAACAATTGTAGGTTATTAGATGAACTGCCTACAAGCTATATAGGGAGCTCTAGCCATGCAAATTTGGGGAATCACCAATGCTAAGGTGGGCTCTTTGGTGATGCAGCTGTCTATGTTTTTTTAAGTAATGCCATGTGGTGGTTTGAAAGAAAATGGTTTCCAAAGGGAGTGGCACTATTAGGAGCTGTGGCCTTGTTGGAGTAGGTGCAGTCTTGTTAGAATAAGTGTATTACTGTGGAGGTGGGCTTTGAGGTCTCATATATGCTCAAGCCATGCCCAGTGAGACACACCACTTCCTGTTGCCTGTGGGCCAAGATGTAGGACACTTGGCTACTTCTCCTGTACCACATTGATGTGGGATTCCTCTCTGTATGCTGCAAATACCATTGGTAAATAAAGAAGCTTCTTTGGGCCTATTGCAGCACAGATTAGGGCAAGGCAGGAATTTCAAGCAGATAGAGGAGGAGAAAGAAGACAGAGTCAGGGAGAAGCCATGTAACTGCCAGAGGAGACAGATTCCAGAACTTTGCCTGGTAAGCCACAGCCACATGGCGATACACAGAATAATAAAAATGGGTTAATTTAAGATATAAGAGTTAGCTAGAAACATATTTAAGATATTGGCCAAACAGTATTACAATTAATATAATTTCTGTGTGTTTATTTCGGGTCTGGGCAGCCAGGAAACGAATGTGTGCCCTCTGAGTACAGATTGGCATGCTAATGTGGGGCTGGCTACATCCAGATAAAACCTGAGAAAGCTTGGAAAGGAATTCTAAACAAAAAAGAACAGAGTTTGTAGTGTACCATGTCCTTCTATGCTCCATGTGCTACCATATAGTTCGTGAACTGGGCAAGGGGCTGGAGATTGAAACACACAAAGACTCACAGACAGAGACACAGGTCATCCTTGATGCCAAAATTCCCCCAAGAATGCCCCTTTATTGTGTATCAGAGTCACTTATATAGAGATCCTTAACTGATAGCCACGCCCCAGCCAAACCCACCAGAAACCACTCTCTTGCCATCAGGAACTTCTGAGGGTCTCATGCTCAGAGCAGCTGCAAGCATTACAAGTTGTTTACCAGAAATTCAGGATCTGAGGGATTCACAGTTCCCAACAGAGTTAAGCAGGACTTCTTGGTAACCAATATTTTTTTTCCAGATGGGCTCTGTTTGCTGACAATGAGCAGGGATATCACAGCTCCTTTAAGAAAAGGCTTACTGAATCAGAATAAGAAATGGTGGCTTCCTGGTTCATGCTGCCAGCACAAACACAGGCTCCTTCAGGAGGCTGAGCATTTGAATGGGGTTTGTGAGGAGCATGTTACAAACTGCTTAATGGTGCAACATAGACTCACTGCATACCTGGAACTGGGGCGGTGAACATGCCTCTGCCATGTTGGACTAGGAGAGCCAAAAGGCAAAGCAGCCTTAGTCCTAGCCTGCCACTTAGCATTTTAAGAAGCAGCCCTGGAAAAGGATTACAGATATACAATAAAGACAGATTCAGATGAAATAGACCTCTAAATGGGTCACAGTGTTAAGTAAATATACATAGGCTTGAGAGAGAGAGAGAGAGAGAGAAAGAGAGAGAGCGATTATAAAAAATAATAAAACAAAGTCTTAAAGAGACAGAGTAAGACAGTCATAGATTAAAAGAGTAAAAAAATAAGCCACTTAAAAATGGAAAATACACAGAGAGTCTGGATTATGTATATTACTGTGTTTTCTTTGAATTTTTTTTTACTGTGAATGACCTAACTACAAAGAGACATTTTATTGTATGGGCTGCTAAGCTAAACCAACATATATACTTTAAAGGTATCTTGACTTCAGCATAAGAAATGGTGGCTTAAGGATATGTTGTTTTGAAAAAGAGGTTCTTCTGTTTCTACAGAGGATGAGAACCTGTGGATTCCTTCCAGACTAATGTGGTTTGATGGAATAAGACCCCCTGAAAGGTCTTCGTAAACCCATAAAAATACTTCACCCCCCAAAAACCAGGAAGTAGTAGTAATTCCCAAATATTTTTTATAAATGTTTATTTACATTTAAAGGGGGATATGATATACAGATGTATACTTTGCATTTGTATGGATCTTTGTTTATTGATAAAATTTAAGATCATTTTGTTATATGTTTATTTCTGCTCTTGAAGGTATTGTGTTTGTGCAGTTCATTTAAAAACGTAATGTATGATTAAGAAATATAGGTTAATAAATAGTCATCTATAATAGTCAAGCTTGTAGTCATGTTAGTTAGGTTTTCTAGATATATAGAGATATATTTCAGTTAGATAATTTTCAAACCTTTCAGAGACCTTCAGAATATGGCATTTAAAATACTTTAAGAACTTAGGACTTTTCATGACAATCAGACTAATCTGCTCCTGGCAGCACCAATCTACTTCAAGAGAATGATGGGCACCAAAGAGGCTCTTTATGGAGTTGGTTATCCATTTGGGAAAAACAAACTGCTCTTGCCTGAACTGCTTGATGTTATGCTGCATGAATAGGAAATGCAGGACCCACAGGAAAATGACTGGTGAACTTGCCTAAAGGTGAGACAGTCCTTTAGTGTTCCTGCTTCATGAGAGAACTGCCAGGTATTCTGCAGGACACAGAAGAAAGTGAATGACAAACTGCCAATATAGGTGGAACTGTCTTTGAAATTTCCTGCTTCATGGAAAAGTCTGACAGATACTATGGGCCAGTAGGCTGAAGATGGGTGCCTGCAAAGTTAAAGAAGATATTTGGATGACTGCTCATGCAGCAAGATGTCTCTGTCAATTCTAGAATTTTGGAAGTTGCTTACAATGTACTTCCTGTTAACTTAGGTAATATTATATCCTTGTGGAGTCTTTGATGGAGTTGAAGAATTTATAGTTATAGTTTTCTTAAGTTATGATAAGTGGTAGATATATTGCCACTATAATTCTTGCTTGATAACCATTTTGTTCTATGTGATCTTGCTATGTTAAAGTTAAAACCTTTCTTTTTATGTAGACAGAAAAGGGGAGGTGATGTGGGATTCCCCTCTGTATGCCATGAATACCATTGGTTAATAAAGAAGCTGTTTTGGGCCTATTGCAGTGCAGAATAGGGCAAGGTGGAAATTCTGAGCAGATAGAGGAGGAGAGAGTAGACAGAGTCAAGGAGAAGCCATGTAGCTGCCAGAGGAGACAAATGCCAGAACTGTGTCTGGTAAGCCACAGCCACATGGTGATACACAGAATAATAGAAATGGGTTAATTTAAGATGTAAGACATAGCTAGAAATATGCTTAAGCTATTGGCCAAACAGTATTACAATTAATATAGTTTCTATGTGTTTATTTCGGGTGTGGGCAGCCGATTGCAGTCTCTGCCAACACCATGTCTGCCTACATGACACCATGTCATGTCATGATGATAATGAACTAAATCTCTGAAGTTTGAAGCCAACCCAATTAAATGTTTTCTTTATAAGAGTTGCTGTGGTCATGGTGTCTCTTCATAGTAATAGAAACACTGACTAAGATATCCCTCATCCATACTCCTATAGATAATTCCAATAAAGCCATGGCTCACTAAGATTAACTTAGGTAGGATTGTTTTGTTGGTCTGTTATTGATATGCTATCTGAGGTGAATAGATGTATGCATGCTTCCTCAGAAAAAGTCATACAGCATGTCTTCACACTTCTGAGATAGTCTTGATGCCATTGCTTCTAGTCTTTATTGGGTAAATAAAGGATAATCATCTAAAGGGTGTTTACTGACTTCCAACCTGCAGGTCATGACTCCTTGAGAGTCAAATGACCCTTTCATAGGAGTTGCATATCAGAGATCCTGCATATCAAGTATTTACATTTACAATACAATTTATATTACAATTATAACTCATAACAGTAGCAAAATTACAGTTATGAAGTCACAATAAAAATAATTTTATGATGGGGGTTACCACATGGGGAACTGTATTAAAGGGTCACAGCATTAGGAATGCTGAGAAATTCCTAATCCAACAGGAATTCCCATGAAGCCTGAGGCTGGGACTGAAGTGAATAGAATAGTTCTTACTGACAGGAGTTCAGAAACAGATCAGAAGTCCTAAGCTTTGGTTTTAACAGTAATTGTGTGAAAAACAGCCTTTCCGTGTAATTGCTCCCCGCGTTTTCAAGTTCTCATTGGATCATGGGGAAATAGTCTATCTTCATTTACCACATGGCGATGCAAGGCAAGGCATCCTCTGGGTCCCACTCTTTAGTTTCATGCTTTCTCCTTTCCTTCAAACTGGTCAGATCTATAAGGAAACTTGAAAAGAGTTTTTTTTTTTTCTCATATTTTGGGATGTGCGTAGTGAAGAGAAAGGCTAAGATCTTGGTCTGACATCAGGAGAAGTAGTCATGGCCACTCAGGCAACTCCTATGAAGGCGTTATGGTCAGCAAATGATTACTAAACAGCACATACTGTCTGCATTCCAATCCCAATAGTGCAGTACTCCAGGCTTCCTTGCTTAAGGCTGAACTTAGTTTTGTGTATTAAGTCAGATCGTACATATGTACAGTAGTAGTTACTCCAGAGTAGAGCTCATGCTTTTGAGCCCACCAGCTCTTTGATAGTTTGACATTCTATGTGCCTAGAGCACTGAAAATTTGCCCTTATTATTTTGAACTGCATCTCCATTCTGATGTAATTTCATAGCAGTTCAATATGATTAATTCATTTTCTTTTCAATAGTCACTTTCAAACTGAAATTTTCTTTAAGAGCAAACCTACCAAAGACTCTGGCTAGGTAAGTCTAGCTATAATCCAATTTGACACAGAAAAGCAATCATCTCTCCGGGGCACAGAGCATTCTTGCAACCAGTTCCCTATTTGAAGTAATCTTTGTTCTCATCAGGGGCAAGGACTTCCTTGGTTTACCAGAACAAGTGGTCCTGGCCCCATCTCCTGCCCCACATCTGAGGACTTCTCGCAGTTCTCAACCACTGATAATTTCTCTGAATCGTTCTGTAGTGCAGGTATGGGCTTATTCATTTTACCGTTTTCAACCATTTGAGTCTTGTAAAGAAGTGGTGAGATTTCTTTTGCAGTTTGTTTGATTGCTTTTAAGATAGAATATTCTTATTGTCAGACCATCTGAAATGCAAAATCAAGAATAGAAATTCATATTATAAACCCTCACATAATCATTGTGAAGCAGTAGAAAAATGAAACATTAAGCCCTGCTTACACCGCTTTTCATGCTGAATTCAGTATCTAATACAGGAATGGTAGAAGATAAGTCTGCTGTTGGTTTGTAAATAGTTCCACCATTAAAATAAGGAAGCACTGATTGTTTTTCAGATTTGATTCCATTATTTTCCTGTAAAATAAAAAGCTGTCACATAGCATTTGAGGCACTAGTGGGGATAAAGCAACTCCTCTCACTTCCACATAGTTAAACAGCATGTAGATGTTGGTGACTGGTTATTTCTTACTCTGATTTTTCCTGGTGTACCAGGCTATTTCTTTTAGGCCACCAACCAACTCCCAAATCATGCTCAGCCTAGCTTAGGCTTGCTTCTAGTTAGCTTGTTTAACTTACCCTGTTTCTCATTATCTACTTTTTGCCTTGGGGCTTTTTACTTTTTTCCTGTCTGTATATCTTATTTCACCATTTCTTGGGTCTTTCTGTCTGGTAGCAGCCTGGCTTCTTGCCCTGGGTGTGTCTCTTGTTCTCACCTCCTTCTTATCTCTTGTTCTCTGCCTAGCAGTCCTGCCTATCCTTTCTTCTGCCTAGTTATTGGCCATTCAGCTCTTTATTAGAACATTCAGGTACCTTAGGCAGGCAAGGTGATACAAATGCAACCCATCTTTACATAATTAAATACACATCCTTACATCACGAAACAAATACAGCATAAAAAAGTTACACACCTTATACAGTTAAAATAATATTCTGCAGCATAAACAAATGTAATGTGTCTTTGCCTAGTTAAAGTAATATTCTGGTTTGTGTTAAATAGGTTATTTACACGCTGGTACTTGGTGTTGTATAAATGCCATCATCGGTCATTTTAGTTATGTCTTTGTGTAGTTTCAAAAAGCTGTGTACTTATTTCCTCACATTTAAATTTCTTTTTATTGTTTGCATTTATTTTCTCTCTCTCTCTCTCTCTCTCTCTCTCTCTCTCTCTCTCTCTCTCTGTGTGTGTGTGTGTGTGTGTGTGAGTGTGTGTGTGTATTGCATAAAGTTACATTCCAGAACCTGTTTGTGATAGAACAGTAAATAGCCTTCATTGTTCAGCACATCTTTAATACTGGCCTTGGTGATGACGGCATCATCACACTTGAACCGCTGGTGGTCCCTGTGTTGCCAAATGAAGCTTGTGTAGTGGCCACTCTCCACGTTTCCCTGGTGATTAACCACAGCAAACAAGGAATACTTATTCTTCTTGTTCCCACCATTGGTTGGCAGCTGCAACTGTCCATTCATTCGGGTTTCTTTACTTGATGCCATAAATGGTGCCGTATACAGCTCCAGAGGAAAGGAAATGTATGTAGTGATCTTGCGCCTCTGTTTGGCTGAGTGTTCAAATCATTTTAAATGAAAGCAGGCAACAACTGGCAACTTCTTCATAGTGAGTTGTTTGGTAGATTCTTGGTAGCCTTCTGACTCACCCCTGTGCCTCTATGTCAGTGGTTCTCAACCTTCCTAACGCCGTGACCCTTCAATACAGTTCCTCATATTGTGGGGACCCCCAACCTTAAAATTATTTTTGTTGCTACTTCATAACTGTATTTTTGCTACTGTTATGAATCATAATGTAAAAATCTGATATGCAGGATATCTGATAGGTGATCCCTGGGAAAGCATCCTTTGACTCCAAGGGGTCAAGACCCACAGGTTGAGAATGTGCTGCTTTAAAGATATTATTGTAACTTGCTCCCTTTCCATTCATCTTCCCAGCTTCCATTCCAGCTCTAAAAAAGTCTTCAGTTTCCTGCATCTTTCCCTTCACCACCTCCACAAGGTCTCTGCTTCTTTGTTTATTTAAAGGTCTAGGTAACGTGGGCTCCAATTATTCCTTTGCTAGTCTTCTTCCTTGACCACTTCATAAGTCTTGACACAAGGGGCACATGCGGGCCTGATGTCCACATTAAAAAAAACTTTCATCGATGTTAGGTGGGATAGGGATTTAGAGAAATAGAAATTCTTTTCACATCAATCTCTACAGGACCAATTAGAGGCTAACCCTGGGAGCTGAAGTGAAGAGAGGGTTATTATTCTTAAGAGGAGGGAGAGGGAGCGTAAATAATGTAATCCGGCTTTGATAGACCTGAGCTCAGATCAAACACTTAATCTCTGTGAGCCTTTGCAGTGTCTTTTGTTAATTGAAAACTAAAAGTTCTGTCTGTGTTACATGCTGAACCACAGGAAAGACTGTTCCTAACGTAACAAATTGGCTAATCATTTTTAACTCTACAGAGGTGTGAAAGCCATACTCATTCAGTGGGAACAAAACTTCAAACCTTGGACTTTGCCTTTTATTGTCATAGAGTTTGGAGTTATAATACCGGAGATGCCGAACAACTGTGATCTGTAGCTTGCAGCCCGCTACACAGTCACAAGCCACCATTACTTCACAGTGTACTTGGTGTCTAAGCTACAATGTGTGTATTAAGGAAGTTTCTACATATGGTATTTTCAATCTGTGATGGGCTTGTTTGTACATAAACCTAGGTACACAGATGAGCATCCACATGCATAAAAAGGTCCTTATAGCACACATAAACTGTCACTTCTTGTGCTTGCTACCTACCTCAGAATCAGAAGGTGGGACAATGCCTGATACATAGATTGCAGGAAAAGTGGCCAACTTTGTACTTCAGAGTTCTTTCAGAGTTACTGTTCAGTTCACCTAACATCCCTCCTTGGCAGTTCATACGTAGGAGCATGCACTCAAGAAATACAAAGCAACTCTTTTCACTAATATTCTTGTGCCAGGATATGCTATAAGGAGCACAAAGGAGCGAGGTGGTGGCAACACACACCTATAATCCCAGCACTGGGGAGGAGGCACAGAGGCAGGTGGATCTCTTGAGTTTGTGGTCAGTCTAGTCTAGAGAACTAGTTCCAGGACATCCAAAGCTACACAGAGAACTCCGGTCTCAGAAAAGAACACACACACAAAAAAAAAAAAAGAAAGAAAAGGAAAGAAAAGAAAAAGAACAAGGGACAGCACTTTGTGTAATAAAAAAAAATTCATAGCCCAGAAGAAGTTCCCTTCCATTTGACAGAAATAGAACGCAAGGTTACAGTCCCCAGAAAAACTGCTAAGCTTAGGGATTGCTGCCCTTCTGGTCAGCTCTCGAGAATATTATTTACCAACAAATATGTCGACTGCAACATTAATTTCTCTGGGAAAGTTACTATCTCCACTGAAACTTCATGATGAAGATTCAGCTGTGCCAGAGTTTCAAGTAACACCCAATAGTTGCCTCCCCAACATTAAAGTCAGTGACTTTAGAACAATGGTTCGCATGTTGTGGGTCTCGACCCGCACAGAGGTTGCATATCAGGTATTTACATCACGATTCATAACAGTAGCAAAATTACAGTTATGAAGTAGCAACGAAATCATTTAATGGTTAGGGGTCATCACAACATGAGGAACTGGATTAAAGGGTCACAGCATTAGAAAGGTCGAAAACCAACCACTATGCTGGAGCTTCAGATAAATTGATCAGTTTGAATTTTCCACCTGAGCACAAACTGGTGTGGTGTGGGAAGGAGAAACATCATGCTTCTCCAGTTGCCCTATGGTGACTGCGAGGTGAGAAGTTGAAATGAGTCAGTTTCCCTCAGAGGAAACTGGTTAGCAGGACTATTTCCCTGGATACCAAGAGAAAAGTTTTTGCATACTTTATTATCATTAACTCTGTAACTGTGGACAAGGTATGCATCATCTATGAGGCATGGTTTGTCCCAATAAGAGAAGTGGTTTTTCAATCACAGTAGCGAAGACCCGAGAGAAATCAACTTGGGCGCCGAGGCTCTCTGAGTCCTGTTTCAGAGGTTTCGCTGCATGTTCCTCGGGCTCCACTGCTTTGGGGTTTGTAGAGAAGCAGTCCACATTGTAGGAGCGTGTGGGATAACAAGCCTGTTCATTTCACAGTAAATGGGCCAGAGCAGGAGGATCGTGTGAAATTTGGGGTGGGGGTGGGGGGCTGGCATTTTTAAAAATCACAAGGAACAAACACGACAGAGGTATGTTGTCTTGTTTTTACCCTTTTCCTTGCATATCTCTGATGCAGAATCCCTAAAGGCAGACTGTGGACTTTGCCTCCCTGGACTAAGACTGCCCAAAGAGTTTATCTTTCCTTGCCTTGTGAATATGACAAGTAATAATTGTAACTTTGCTGCTGTTACGAATCGTGATGTAAATACCTGCTCCTTTCTGGCTTTCCTATACTCCCTACTGATAAGAGAGGTACATAAGGCCTGATAAGGTATATTGGTGGGTAAGAGCACAGCTGGAAGAAGCTGTACAATGCAAGAGAATATAGTTTGTACTTCTCAATTTCTTGCGATGGATTCTTAACTATTGTTCTGGAAACTGACATATCAAAATTACAGGAAAAGCCCCAAGGAGATTTAGCACTTTTTAAAACAGACCAACATTCCAGGACCAACACAACAGATGATGCCCATTATCTCACATCTCCACAATTTGCAACACTATCATTTGTGTTCCGTTTGGGGGCAACTGAATAAAACTGGGTTTCTACATTTCTTCTGTCCTATGTTCTTCAGAAATAAAAACATAGAAAGTAAAATTATGATGAATTGACTTTCAGACAAAGTAGAAACTACCTTGAGTGGTGTTGTTTTGGTAACAAAATGACATGTCCCAACCAACCACCTGTCATCTAGATGAGTTACACCATTGGAAAAAGCAGCATAAGGAGATGGAGAAATAATTGCTGTACAGGCTGACTTGCTTGCTTTACATGGTCTTATCCCAGATGATCTCATTCTGACTTCCCTAAGAATGTTGACTTTTTTAACATTTGGAAATATCAAATAAAAGTGGATACACAAATACAGACCATCTGAATGCTTCAAGAGAAAATGAAAAAGAAGCTTAAAATGCCATCAGCAGTATGAAGAACTTCTACATACTATGTAATAGGCAATCATTTGGGGCCATGAAATGCTGAGTAGCTCAGAAGTAGTCAAAATGAGTGATATACTGGCAATTTAGACTCAGGGTCTCTCATGTTAAACCATTTGCTGAAGTAGGAAGACATTGTAGAAATCTTACAGATCAGAAAATAAAGTTCAAGATCACCATTTTTTTTGTTTATTTCCTTCTTTCTTCTCCAGTCAGTGTCTCACTCTGTAGCCTTGGCTGTCCTGTTGCACTTGAATTTCGTTACAGTGATCAGCCTGCCTCTGCCTCCTAAGCGCTGGGATTACCCGACTCAAGATGACCAATTGTTTTCAGAGCATCAACACTTAACCCAGTCACAGGGGGCAAAAGAGCACAGATAGTTGGCAACATATATATGTACTATATACACTATGCCACTTTAACATGAAGTATAAATATAGGTATTTATTTCAACTAATTATTATTTTGTATTTCTTTCTTTGGTTATCTAAATGTTATTGCTTCAACAAAATAATGAGAATAACAGTATATATATATATATATATATATTTATATATATATATGAGACAAGAAAATATAATAGATTAAGTAGTGATACACATATACATTATTACTTGAAAAGCCTAAGTTCCCAGACAAAAAGAGCCTCGGCTCTATTACTGATTAGGGCTTTTATGATTGTGGGGAGTAGAAATGTTACAGCTCTGCAGTCAAATTATCTTGGATATGTAGCCCTTTATTAGCCATCATTACTTACCTCTGTGCATGATCTTTGTGATGATGAGGTAAACCCTAACAGGCCTCTAGCTTCTCCCAAATCAAAGGCTAAGAATATCATTAGTTGGCATCTAAGCCCTATGGCATAGATTTCTCTGCTTTAGCTACCTATCTGATAATACCACTAATGTATATTAAAGTGCCTTCATCGATTTCTTTCTTTTATGTTTAATTGGTTTTAGAGATGAAGTCTTACTGCACAGGCCTGGCTGGCCCAGAACTCCCTCTGTAGACCAGGCTGGCCTCTATCTCACAGACACTCACCTGACTCTGCCTCCTGAGAGATTGGATTAAAGGTGTGAGCCACTGTGCTCAGCTGTTCTTTAATGTCTAAAAACTTCAAGAAACTGTTGCCATTGGAATATGGTTTTTGAGGCAACTTTAATCTGTGTTCTTGTGTCATGGTCATTCATATTTAGCTCCAGAATATCTTTTACCCCTGTGAGGTGAGAGCTGTGTTTTTGCATCAACAACATAGAATATGAAGCGTAAAGATTCCTATGAAATTTATTATTTTCTGTTCACCTACACAAATGATGTTTTCTAACAAAGCAACAATGAGTCATAAATAATAGCAAATAATAATAATAGTGATGATAATTAAGTAGTATGTGTGAAAAGTTTAATGACACTTTTACAATGCTTTCTGTTGCCTGATCTAGAAACATTTGCAGTTCTGGGTTATGTGCCTGGTGGGATAGTATTCTGCCACTAGACTACATCCCCAATCCCCCTAGTTATTTGCTTTAATTCCAATTTATATAAAAATGTAAATGTTATTTATGGCTACACTGTCACTCTGTGTACCTCTGGACTACAACACCATGTTTGATACAGGTATGCATCATGTCAAATCAGTGTAATTGCTCTGACTAGTTTTATGTCTACTTGACACAAGCAAGAGTCATTTTGGAAGCGGGAACTTTAATTGAGAAGATGCCTCCACCAGATTGCCCTATAGGCAAGCCTGTGGTGCATTTTCTTGATTGATGATTGAGGTGGAAGGGCCCAGCTCACCATGGACTGTGCCACCCCTGGGCTAGTTGTTCTGGGGTTGTTGTTTATAAGAAAACAGGCTGAACAAATCATGAGAAGCAAGCCAGTAAACAACATTTTTTCATGTCATCTGCTTCAGTTCCTGCATCCTTCTATGATGTGGAAGTGTAAGTTTGAAATAATCCCCTTTCTCCCCAAGTAGCTTTTGGTTGTGGTGTTTTATCACAGCAGTAGAAATACTAAGACATGACTAATAAGTCCATACCGGAAATATTTATCATCTATTGTTCTTTGGCAGTTTCATACATGTGTACAGTGTATTTTGATTCCTACTGTCCTCATCATCTTATCTCCCTCTCTCACCCCCATTACCCATCTCCTCCTCCCTACAAGTTCCTTTCCATATTCACCATTTGCTGGGCAGGGATTAGTGTCTCACTATGCAGCTTTAGCTGACCTGAAACTTGCTATTCAGACAAAGCTGGTCTTAACCACATAGAGATCTGCCTTCCTCTGTCTCCTGAGTTCTGGAATTAAGGGCATGGAACACCATGCCCAGTCTGTTTATTTTTTTTAAAAAATTAGCATAATATAAGATATTAGAAATCATTATGATACTTTGAACAAAGTATGCATTAGTGATTTTTCTCTCATTCCCATCCCCCAAGCCCGACTCCCACAGCCCTCCTTGTTGCCTCCTCAGTTTCTTTTCCCTTTTTTCTTTTTAATGTCCCAAGTGTCCTTTTGCCCATAATAAGGTAATGGAACCAATCTAGATGCCCATTAACTGATGAATATATAATAAAGTGTGGTACATATTGACAATGGAATTTTATTCAGCTATAAAAAAATAAAATAATAAAACTGACAAAAAAATAGACGGATCTAAGTGAGGTGACCCAAACTCAGAAAGGCAAAAACTACATGTTCTCTCTCATACGTGGATCCTAGATGTAATGTGTACATGGTTAGGTATAAACATATTTAGAGTACAAGTGAAGCCAACATCATCATGTCTTTTAAAAGAGAATGTTCAGAATTGCCTCTTTCAGATATTTTGAAAATATAAAATATAAAACATACCAGTTCTAAACATCCCATGACGTAAGAGAACAGCAGAGAGTTTTCCTTCTATACAGGTGTTAGTTTTAACTCCTTGGCTAATCAAAGAGATTTTCTCCCACCATCTTACACACTTTCCTCTTTGGTAACCACTATAAAACTAGCAGAAAAACTTCAGGAAAAGTATCTATGATGGATAAAAAGTTTTAGGATAAATATCAAAGGTGTGAGGAAAAAAAGCAAATATAGAAAAAATTGATTTGTATCAAACGCAGCAGAGGTACCAAGCAAAAGACTGATAAGACAATCTACACACTGGGAGAAAGTATTTGTCACTAGACATATACTAAGAGATTAATATTTAAATTATATAAAGGAACTTTTAATACCAAATATCCAAAATGCAAAGATATTAATAAATATGGGCCTATATAAACATTTTCAAAAGAAGACATGCAAATGGCTAACCAGTGCTTTATAGAAAATAGTCAGCTTCACTCATCACCCGACAATGTGAATCCTAACCATAATGAAGTAAATCATTTAAACAAACCCATATCAGATGAGATAGAAGCAGTAAATCAAAATCTTCCATCTGAAAAAAATCTTGGGGCCAGATGGATTCATCAAAAAGCTCTACAAGACCTTTGAAGTAGAACTCACACAAATACCCCTCAAACTATTACATGAAACAGAAAAGAAAGGAACATTTCCAAATCCCCTTAACAAAGCCAGGATTACCCTTATACAAAAACCAGGCAAAGAGTGGGTGAAAAAGAGAAAATTAGGGCTGGAAAAATGGCTCAGCGGTTAAGAGCACTGGCTGCTGCCCCACATGTCCCGAGTTCAATTCCCAGCAACCATAAACATCTATAATGAGATATGGTGCCCTCTTCTGACTTAAAGTCATTCATGCAGATAAAGCACTCATAAACATAAATAAGTAAATCTTTTTTAAAAAGAGAGAAAATTATAGGTCAATATCTTTGATGAACATAGATGCAAAAAATCTCAACAAAGCACTTGAAAAACTGAATTCAAGAACACACCATAAAGAATATCCATCAAGATCAAATAGGCTTCATCTTAGCCATGCATAGATGGTTCAAAATACATAAATCAATAAACATAACCCACCACATAAATATGCTAAAGGACGGGAACTACATGATCATCTTATTAGATGTGGAAGCAGGTTCTGACAAATTCCAATATCCCTTCATGATACAAGTTCTGGAGAATTTAGGGTTACAAGGGATACCTCTCAACATAATAAAGGTAATATACAGGAAACTCACAGTTAGCATCTTCCTAAAGGAACAAGCATCAAAGCATTTCCATCAAAATCAAGAACAATACAAAGATGTCCATTATCCCCCTCCCTCCTATTCAGTGTAGTACTTGAAGTCTTAGCTAGAGTAATAAGACATGTAAAGGGAGTACATAAAGGAAAGGAAGAAATCAAAGTATATTTGCTTGCAGATGATAATATTTTATACATAAAAGACCATAAACACTCCAATAAAACTCCCACATCTGCTAAACATATTCAGCAAAGTAACAGGATAGAGATTTAACCCACAAAATCAGTACTTTTCTATACACAAATGACAAATATACCAAGAAAGAAATCAGGGAAGCAATATTATTTACAAAAGCCTGAAAAAATCTTTGAATAAGTCTAACCAGAGAAATGAAAGATTTGCACAATTAAAACTTTAAGACACTAAAAAAGAAATTGAAGAAGATATCAGAAAACAGAAATACTTCCTGCAATTATGGGTTTGTATGGTTAATACTGTGGATATGGCCATCCTATCAAAAGCAATCTACAGATTCAATGTAATTTCCATCAAAATTTCAATCCAATTCTCACAGAAAGTGAAAAAACTAATATTAAATTTCATGCAGAAATATATACGATCAAGAATATCCAAAACAATCTTGAATAATGATAACATAAAATGTGGAGGCATCACCATCCCAGAGTTCAAGTTACACCACTGAGCTACAATAATAAAAAGAGAATGATAGAGAGAGAGAGACAAACACACAAAATAAAACAGAATAATTGATCAGTAGAATAGAATTGAGGACCTAAATAAAGAGCTACACTCCTTATATGTAGGTCCTCAGTTCTATTCTATTGATTCTACCTACAGTCACCTGTTTTTTATATGAAGAGAATAAATAATATGTAGAGAATAAATACATGTAGAAGAATGACATTAGATCCTTCTCTCTCATCCTGGAAAAAAAAAACGCTCAATTTCAAATGGATAAAGAACCTCAACAGAATTGAAATATTTCCCTCTAGAGGGAAGAGCGAGCCTAAGTAGAGTCAGGGCAAGATTGGGTAGCTCCAGTAAACTGATGAAACATATCAGATTATAAATATATATAATGTGATAATTGTAAGACCCAAGAAACTCAGAAATCTGTTCTTCACTAGTAGCCTCCACAAGGCTATATAAGAGGCACATGACTGCTTTGAAGTTGAAGCCTCTTCAGTAGTGCTGCCTCTTGTGTAAGGCATTCAGGGCTCATCCTATATTCATTGCCACCGATGCTGATGTGGGCATTTTGGGGACAAATGGCCCACGGTCTTGTAAGTAATCCCAATAAAGTCATTATACCATCAAAATAAAAGAAACTCAACATAAGACCTAATACCCGAATGTAAGAGAGAGAGGGAGAGAGAAAGATGATAGATAGATAGATAGATAGATAGATAGATAGATAGATAGATAGATAGATGATAGATAGATGATAGATAGATAGATAGATAGATAGATAGATAGATAGATAGATAGATAGATAGATGATAGATAGATGATAGATAGATAGATAGATGATAGATAGACAGACAGACAGACAGATAGATGATAGATAAATAGATAGATAGATAGATAGATAGATAGATAGATAGATAGATAGATAGATAGATAGATAGAGGATGCTGCTCTGGACAGGATCCCAATAGTGCAAGTATTAAGATCAACAATTACTAAAGGGACCTCCTGGAACTTAATAGCTCTGTAAAGCAAAGGAGACCATCATTTGAGTGAAGAGGCAGCCTACAGAATGGAAAACAATAACAACAACAGCAAGAGACCTTTACTGTCTACATATCTTACAAAGGGTTAGTATCAAGAGTATGTAAAGAACTAAACATCTAGGAAATAAACAACCCACTCCCTGGCTCCCATATATTTATAGTCAGGTATAATGCAAAATACATTTAGTCCAACTTCAAAAGTCCCCATAGTCTTTCAGTGTCAACACTGTTAAAAAGTCTAACCTGTCAATTCTCTTCTGAGATTCAAGGCTTTCTCCTAATTGTCGCCTCCTGTGCCACCAACTAGGGACCAAGTCCTCAAATATCTGAGCCTATGGAGGAGAGTTCTCATTCAACCCTCACAAAGAGTTAAACTGGGGTGGAATCTGGGAGGGCAGCGCAACAGGAGACAATATGGGGGAAGGGTAACACTAAAGACCTTTTTTAAAAGTCGTATAGAAACCCATTACTGTCATGAAGTCCCACTCTAGCTACTGACAAAAACTGCCTGGAAAGGAAACGTTAGTTTTAAGAATGAAGCCCCTGGTAGGTCAACCACATTCCAGTGAAGGCAATGTACACAAGAATATATGAGCAGCATAAATTGGACTGGATAAGTTTAGACAAGGGATAAAAATTGCTTGAGTAGGTAAGGGGGAGTGTGTCTAGGAGGAGTTGGGGGAATTGAATATTATCAAAACACATTGTATGAAATTCTCAAGAACTAATTTTTTAAAAAAATAAAAGCATTTCACTTAACTTATTAGTTAACATTTTTAGATTGTAGGACTTTCTGTTTTCAAATATGTCAGCCCACCATGTCTTCCATAGTCTCTCTCTCTCTTTTTTTCCTTCGAGAGAGGGTTTTGCTGTAGTTTTTTAGAGCTTGTCCTGGAGCTAGCTCTTGTAGACCAGACCAGACTGGCCTCAAACTCACACAGGTCTGCCTGCCTCTGCTCCAGAGTGCTGGGATTAAAGGCGTGCACCACCATTGCCTGGCTTCTTCTGTAGTCTTTTTATCAGTCAATCTAGTCATTTGAATCTATCAACTCCTCATATTACAATTCTGTAATTTCTTAAAGCTCTGAAACACATTTGATGCCATTCATATTTTAAATTTCTGTTTCTCAGAGAGGATGGTTTTAAAGTTCAGAAATTATTTAAAAAATTGTGAAACTGAAGTTAGATTTCGAAAAAGTCGCAGTTAGGTAATGAAGTTGAGAAAGTCCTTTAAAAAGGCTTGGCTACATTTTTCTGGTATTTGTTTTTCTTGATTTTTTTAAAGTTTTCTTATTTCTGAGTAGAGGCCATGCTTTTAGAAAAGTGAGTTTTTGATGGAATTCATGTGAGGCTGAACACATGCCAACTCATTCTTTTCTAGCCTGAACAATGATGATATCCTTGACTGGTTTCTAGCTAGATTCCTCAGATGCTTCTTCAGAATGTCTCATCCTTGGCCCCTAAAGGCTTGAATAAAAGCTGGCAATGTTTTCTAACAACTCAAGGCCACATCCAGAGTTACATAGTTTGTTCAGATTCCCACTCCATCTCTGAACAAAAAGCCTTTCTGAGAAAACTCCCATTTGCCAAAATGTTTGTTTTACCTAATGCTTGAAGATGCCTATAGCCTCTGAATCCGGCTCTGGGGCCACTTGACTGTGTGAATGCAGGTTAGCACATTCAGATGAGTGTCACAGGGTCTGGACTCTGCTTTCTGCTGTATGACTCTGGTCTAGATCTACTGTCTCCTCCCAAGACCTTTGTTGTTACTTTAAAATTCATTGTCTTCGTTGTTCATGTTCTCCCTCCTTCTGCTCCTCATTGGGACCTTGAGAGCTCAGTCCAGTGCTCCAGTGTGGGTCTATGTCTCTAACGCCAT
>NC_022026.1:55477188-55484037 GCF_000317375.1 Microtus ochrogaster
AAAAACCAAAGTTGTCTTCAGTTAAGGATGGTGCCTTTCTTCTCTTGCAGTAGTGTATTACTGATTAAAACCTTCCATTACCTCCTTTAAGTAGTACCTTTGCTTGTCTTTGGTAGGTTCCTTCTTATCTTATCCTCAAAGGTTCTTAAACAGTTTTGAAGAAATGACTTAATTTCTGTTTTACTATAATCCTCTTTTTCTCGTTTTATTGTATTTTCAAATGAGATTATTTTTCTCTGTTTGAAAATATGATTATATTGTGATATATAATAATGTATATATTATTTATATTATATAGGCCAATATTTTAATGTTTTTATGACCCAGAAAAAAGATAGCCATCTTTTATGCACGTGTCTAAGGAGGCTATGTGCTTTCATTTCTGTACAGTGAAAAATTTCATTAACCACTTCTAGATTTTTTTTGTAAAACTGAAATGTCATCACAAACATTTTATTATGAAAAAATCTCATCATCATAGGTAAACAAATTGCTCTCATTTTATCAGTGGGGTAGAAAAAGTGCACACATTTGTCAGATGCAATTTGTAAATTACATTTGAGAAGTTATACCCACAGACAAGTATACCTCTTACCCATCATCAAAGAAGCTTCCCTTTGTAGCACAAAGAGGACATCACAGAAAACCACAACTGGTCAAAATGCAGAGGGTAAGTGACCATGGACGGCATACCCCAGATTGGCACAACACAGGCCCTAATACAGCAGTCTCCAAGAACATTGTGGAAGAGGAAGTGGGAAACTTCTAGCAGGTCTGGGACATCTGCTGTGAGATAAAGTCTTCTAGACTTGACGGGGAAGCTGCACCCTGGAAATTGCAACAATATGGTTGTCTAAGCAAGACTTGCATAATGACAACATCAGTTGACATACCAGCTTGGATGGAGGAAATTTTACAAGGCTTCACCTCTATATGAAGAATTATTGCCAATAAATGGTTACTGAGAAAGGAAGAGTGAATTTTATTCAGGGACAAGCCTCTGGATAGCTTATCCAATGCTAAGTGCAAACACTAAATCCTAAATGCATATAACATATGAGGAACACTAAATGGATTAAGCAGTTTGTATATATATATATATATATACAGATATATGTATATATATACGCACATGTGCGCATTGTGTGTTGTGTGTGTGTATGTGTGTGCAACAACAATAAAGGGGAAGAGGTCATGAATTTGAAAGGGGAGACACAGAAGGATCTGGAAGCAGGAGAGAGGAGGGTGGAAATTGTTGAAATAAGAGCGACGGGGCTGCGTCCCTGGCACCCGGCCACCCACATGGCTAGCTCTAGGTTATGCCCCAAAATAATTACACAGAAACTGTATTCTTTTAAACACCGCTTGGCCCATTATATCTAGCCTTTTCTCTGTTAACTCTCGCACCTGGACTAGCCCATTTCTTATAATCTGTGTAGCCCACGAGCTGGCTTACCAGGAATGATCTTAACCTGCATCTACCTGGAGTGGGAGAATCATGGCAACTCCCTGACTCAGCTTCTTCCTCTCAGCATTCTGTTCTGTTTACTCCGCCTATCTATGTTTTAACCTATGAGGGCCAAAGCAGTTTCTTTATTGCTTAACCAAGGAAATCAACAGATTGATATATGACACTCCCACATCAGGAAATTATGTAGATATAGTACTCATCTATGAAATTCTCCAAAAAAAAAGAAATGAATAAAAAAGTTTACAGGTACCAATGTACTTGTGGAAATATATATATATATATATATATATATATATATATATATATATATATATATGTAAAGGCAGAGGTGGCACACACCTTTAATCCCAACACTCAGGAGGCAGAAGCAGGCAGGCAGATCTCTGTGAGTTCAAGACCAATCTGGTCTACAGAGTGAGGTACAGAACAGCCGGATTGTTACACAGAGAGTCCCTGTCAAAAAAAAAAGAATAACTTATATATTATAGTTGGTATCAATTCGCTGTTCAGATAAGTCTACCAGAAAAGATGACAAGCACATTTGCCTCGCAGACAGTTCTTTTCCACATCTGTCCTCCCACCACGACACTATCACTTGTTCATCATTCCGCAAATGCACCTCATGTTCACCAAATGTTTTCTGTCGGCACTTATTAAATAGTTGGTATGTCATGTCATTTTTTTTTTTTTGAGTTAGCATCCGGGAGGCAAACCTTGCCCAATATTTTAAAATTATATGTGTGTGTGAGTGTGTGTAAAAGGGTATTTTATTTGTTGTTATTGGTAGAAGCAGGTGAAATATAAATTCACAAATACAGATTTGAATCTAATGGACATGCTTCTGAAATTTAAACATTTATCACATATTTTTTAAAAATTATTTTATGTTGACAATTGTCATCAATATGATTACAGGGGGAAGGCCAATTCAGGCATCCTCTCCACTATTGCTTAGAGTCTTAGGTGGTGTGATCCTTGTCGACTCCTGCAACTTTCCCTGGCACCAGTTTCTCATTAACCCCATAATGGCTCCCTCAATCAAGATATCTGTTTCCTTGCTCTCCCTCTCTGTCTTTCCTCCAACTCAACCATTCCCTCATGTTCTCCTCCCCCCTCCTCTTCACCCCCTCCTAATTTACTCAGGAGATCTTATCTAAGTCCCCTTCCCAGAGGCATCCATGCATGTCACTCTTAGGATACTCTGAAGAGAGGAAGGAGGGATTATATGAGCAAAAGAATCAAGAACACAATGGGGAAACCCACAGACACAACTGACTAGAGCTAGTAGGAACTCACTGAAACCACCTCCAGACTGACAGCTGGGGAACCTGCATAGGATGGAACTAGGCCCTCTGAATGTGGGTGACAGTTGTGTGGCTTGGATAGTCTACAGGGGCCACTGGCTGTGGTACCAGGATTTATGCCCAGTGTATGAACTGGCTTTTTGGAGCCCATTCCCTATGGAGGATACCTTGCTCAGCCATGATACAGAAGGGAGAGGCTTGGTTCTGCCTCAATTTAATATGGTGGGGGAGTAGGTGGAATGGGTGGGCGGAGGGAAGGGAGGGGGAACTGTAGTTGGTATGCAAAATGAAAAAAAGTTAAAAAAAGACATACTCAGAAGACTTTAAAAATTACTTTAAATAAAAATTTTAGACTTTATTATAAAAACCTTTCTATGGGACAAGGCCAGTCCAGGCACCTTCTCCTCCACTGCCCAGGGTCCTAGCTGGGGACATCTGGGAACCCCTCTAGAGTCTAGCCTCTTGCCAACCCTGAATGCCTCCCTTAATTAAGATATCTTCTTCCCTGCTCCCATATCTGTCCTTTCTCCATCTCAATTATCCCACTTCCCCAAGCTCTTCCCAACTCCCCCCTTCTCCCTTCTCTCTCCCCCTCTCCCCTTCCTCCACCCCACCCCCGCCCCCATGCTCCCAACTTTTGCCTGGCAGTCTTGTCTGCTTCCAATTTCCAGGAGGATCTATATATGTTTTTCTTTGGGTTCTCCTTATTTCATAGGTTCTCTAGGATCGCGAACTATAGGCTCAATGTCCTTTGTTTATGGCTAGAATCCACTAACAAGTGAGTACATACCATATTCATATTTTGGTCTGGGTTATCTCACTCAGGATAGCGTTTTCTACTTCCATCCATTTACATGCAAAATTCAAGACGTCATTGTTTTTTTACAGCTGAGTAATACTTTAATGCATACGTATTCCACACTTTCTTTATCCATTCTTCCACTGAGGGGCATCTACATTGTTTCCAGGTTCTGGCTATTACAAATAGTGTAGCTATGAACATAGTTGAACAAATGTTTTGTAGTATGATTGGGCATCTCTTGGGTATATTCCCAATATTAATATTGCTGGATCCTGAGGTAGGGTGATTCCCAATTATCTGAGAAACCGCCACACTGATTTCTAAAGTGGTTGTACAAGTTAGCCTTCCCACCAGCAATGGATGAGTGTTCCCGTTACTCCACATCCTCTCCAGCATAGGTTATCATTGGTGTTTTGATTTTAGCCATTCTGACAGGTGTAAGATGGTATCAAAAAAGTTTTTTTGATTTGCATTTCCCTGATAGCTAAGGAAGTTGAACACTTGTCTGGTGATAGATGGAGATAGAGACAGAGACCCACATGGGAGTACTGGACTGAGCACCCAAGATACAGTTGAAGAACAGAAGGAGGGAGAATAAGTCCAAGGAGGTCAGGACCATAAGGTGTTGGTCCACCCACTGAGACAGTGTGCCTGAACTAATGGGGGAGCTCACCAAAGCAAGACGGACTGGGACTGAATGAACATGGAATCAAACTGGACCTTCTGAATGTGGCAGACAATTGGGGCAGACTGAGAAGCCAATGATAATGACACTGGGATTTGTCTCTATGGCATGTACTGGCTTTTTGGGATCCTAGTCTATTTGGATGCACACCTTCCTAAGCCTGGATGGGGTAGGGATGACCTTGGACTTCCCACAGGGCAGGGTACCCTGCCCTCTCTTAGAACTGGAGGGAGAGGGGAGGTTGAGTGGGGAGCTGGAGGGAAATGGGAGGACGGGAGGAAGTAGAAATTTTGATTCCTATTATTTATAAAGTAATAAAAAATTATCAGAGAAAAAATAAAAACCTTCCAGATGAAATGCTTTATTTCTTAATGAATTTATGTATTCTGACTGCATAGAAGCTTATTGAGACAGACTTTGGGCACAGTCAGTCTCATGCACTGTGTTGGTGTGGGTCAATATGGTGTCTAACTTATAGGATTCCTGCTGTTTTTCCTAAAATAGGTTCTTTTCTTCTTTATGTATGATACTGGATCTGAAAATTCTGATTCTGTTCTGTTTTTCAGAATGTGGCAGTGCTACCATTACTGAAATGAATGGTTTCTTTTGGCTGAAGAACAATCATTGATACTCGAGTGATAGAATGTTAGTGCTATAGATGGGCTTTAGTCATGAATGTGGGGGACTTAGAGGAAATGCTTAGAGTGGACTACCGTGTATGCTACATGAAGTTTTCAGTAACTGGTAATTTTGTTTTTTCCCTAGTATTTTGGGTTTTTTTTCCTAACTAATACACAAATTCAGAACTTTGATTCTGAGTTCAGCAGTATTTTGTAGTGCCCAGCAGCAACGTTGAAGCTTACATGAAGCTTTTATTTGGACTGCAAGAGGGCTAAAATGCTTCAGCAGTGTGCTGTAAATACTTTATATGAACTGTATGGTAAAGACATCTGCCAGTCTCTTCAAGTGCCTCTTTTCCATAACTTTTCAGAGATGATCCAAGGAATGTTGAGTAGCAATTATACTTTTCTTATTGCACATCAGCTACATAAGGAGCTTTGTATAATAAAAAGACTAACTTGTTTGTCACACCGTGTTAAACTACCGTCATGTTCAGCTCTGTCACATGTCATGACAGACTTGGCCTATCCAATCCTGTGATTTGAAGAGTGTTCCTTATTCATTAAAGTTTTAAGTTAGTATAAAGATCAAATAATCATTAATTCCTAGATCATGTATCTCATCAAATGTATACTAAAATATTTCTATTTCTAATGATTTTGTAAATGTTATTTTTATTTTTAACTTGCAGATTATTAGTTGCTAAGACACAAAAATGCAATGTATTGTTTCCATATTGACTTGATATGTCAATTGCCCATTGCTGATGCAATAAATTGCTAAAGACTTAGTGGCTTAAGACAGCAAAAATTTAATATTTTACAGTTCTAGAATCAAAAATGAGAAAAGAGTATCAGTTCACTAAAGTCAGTTTGTCATAAGAGACATATTTGTTCTAGGTGGGAGGAATCTTTTTTTCTTCTAGTTTTTAGTTCTTATGGTTCACCTACACATTTTGACCTGTGATCATATCAGCCCACATTAAAATTCAGATTTTATGATAAATATTTCTGGCGCTATTTTTCTCAGGTGATCTCTTTTTATTTCCTCCTCTACTGTTATATATGCTTATGTGTTGTCTGCATTTCTGTCCTGTCTGGTTTCTGTCCTCCCACCAGGTCCCACAGTAACTTAGCCCCAACAAAAATCACACAGAGGTCTCCATAAGTTATAAACTGATTGGCCCATTAGCTCAGGATTCTTATTAACTCTTATAACTTATATTAGCCCATTATTCTTATCTGTGTTAGCCACCTGTTTCGGTAGCTTTTTCAGCTGGGCAGATCACATCTTCCTTCTTTGGTGTCTGGACGGGACTGGGAAGGAATGGGCTTTCTCCTTCCCAGAATTCCCCTGTTCTCATTGACCTGCCTCTACTTCCTGTCTGATTGTAATGTGTGTACTTCCTGCCTGGCTAAGGTCAATCAGCATTTATTTAAAACATAATTGACAGTCCAATGCTCCAATGTGGGTCTCTGTCTCTATCTCTATCCATCGCCAGACGAAGGTTCTATAATGATATGCAAGATATTCATCAGTGTTGCTATGGGAGGAGGCCAGTTCAGGCACCTTCTCTTCTGCTGCCCACGGACCTAGCTGGGGAAATCCCCTTGGATACCTGGGAACCCCTCTAGAGCCAAGTCTCTTGCCAACCCTAAAATGGCTCCCTTAGTTAAGATATCTTCTTCCCTGCTCCCATATCCACCCTTCCTCCATCTCAACCATCCCACTCTCCCAAGCTCTCCCCAATCCTCCCCTTCTCTCTTCTCTCTCCCCATCTCCCCTTCCCCCCAGCGCACCTTATGAGTGAGTACATACCATATTCCTCTTTTTGGGTCTGGGTTATCTCACTCAGTAAACTGTTAGGCCCAGATGAATAGCAGAAGGAGGGAGAACATGAGCAAGAAAGTCAGGACCGCGAGGGGTGCGTCCACCCACTGAGACGGTGGGGCTGATCTAATGGGAG
>NC_022026.1:55485257-55510545 GCF_000317375.1 Microtus ochrogaster
ATACACACACACACACACTGAAACTGTGTCAAGAAGTACAGTTGAAAAGTTTCACAAAGCAGCAGAATTAAACAGTAGAAACAGCAACAAAAGTGTAATCAGCCAGGTACTGATAGGTTCAATGATATTATATAGTATGAGAAACAGAAAGAGAAAAGAATAAAAATAGAACACTGTGTTTCTCAGACAAGGAAAGAATAAATGTATAGTAGCAACCTAATAAAAAGTAGATGTAAGCAAGAAGAATATTTGAAGAAACGGTGAAGAAAAATTGAAAATGTGATTTAAAACAAAAACATAGATCTGGACATTCCAGAAGCTCAACCAACTCAACTTAAAGTAAATATACAAATTTAAAGCTTGAAGTATCATAATTAAGCTGTCCCAAAGACAAAGACTGAGAAGAGTATATGAGAAGGTTTTCCAAGGAGGTGGGCTTCATCAGTGTGTATTGTGTGCACATATGAAAAATCCCACTGGCACTTGTCAATATGGGCAGTGAGTGCATGAAAACAGAAATCAAAATTAGGGGGACAGCAAGATGATTCAGCTGGTAAGGGCGCTTGTCCCCAGGACTACCACTGAGTTCAGTCCCTGCAACCGCAGTGGCACAAGGAGAAAATGGACACCCACAAGCTGTCCTCTAATTTTCTCATGCTTGCTGCGACACACACAAACCCACACCCACACACACATCACCTACACACTGAATAAAGGAATGTAATTTGAAAAGGTTAAGAAGGCAGGGGAAAGAAAAATCTGAAAGCAGCTAGCACAATGACTCATCATATTCAAGGTATATCAAAACTATTAGGAACCATGGCAACCAGATTGCAATTGAATAACATATTCACAATGATGAAAGGAAGGGACTAAAAATACCTGTCTGGAAAACATATCTTTTAAGACTAAAAGGAATAATCAAGATGCTCTCTGATGAACATAAATTGAGGTGATGTGTCACTAGCAAATCTTTTCTACAAAAACTACAGAAGGGGCTGGGTGGGACAATATGGACTTGTAGAGCTACTCTAGAGGCTGATGCAAAGGGATTGTTTTAGTCTGTTTTGAGCAACAGAAAACATCATTTATTTTAAATAAATATGAGAGAGAGCCTTTTATGCTAAAATAAAACAAGACATTTGTTACTAATTTCATATGGTTAAACATTAAGTAATGAAAAATGGTACACACACAAACAATTACAAAAAAATAGTACTTTGTTGTCAATGTTTTCTTCTAATTTAAAAGGCAGTCATGGGAAGCTACACTTGTGAAACTGTCTGATGGACTACAATGCAAAAAGATGTCAATTGTACAACTATGTATAAATGGGGGGAGAAAAATAAAGCTGTAATTGGGCAAAATTTATGCATATTGTTGAAATTGAGTTGACATTGCTCCCAACTAGACAGCTTTAAGATATAAATTCTAACCACAAGGGGAATCACTAAGGTAGCTATTCAATAATATACCATAAAGAGAAAGCAAAATAATTGTAATTATCTGAACTTCCTAGTAGAAAAGGAGGTAACAACAGAATAGGAAAGGAGATCAGGAACATAAGAAACTGAACTTGGGGAGGACACAGATGGCACTCTCAAGGACTTTTTGGTCTTGGAGGGCAGTTACAATCAACCACAAACGTGTCTGGTGCCCCTGGCACTGAGTGATCAGGTACCATCATACCAAGTGCTGCTCAAGGTCTCTATGCCCAGGCATGGAAGAGAGGAAAGGCTACAGTTTTATGCCATTTCTTGTGGCTGGGAAAAAGCCACATATGACCTAACCAAGAGACCTCACACTGGGCAATTGGGTGCCACTGGAGTGAGAGAGTACGGGGTAGGGAGGCAGAAGAGGCAGAATAGTTCATGGGCTGGAGAGAAAGGCAAATCTGGAGAGCAGAGGGTGGTAAAGAGCAGGCTGATGGGAAGTGCTCACTGACCACTTGAGTCCAGGGAGATGCCTGTTCTTGGTTCATGAAGGGCCAGGTCTTGGCCCTGGGCCCTGGGTCTTTGTTGATGTCTGTGGCTCCTGTCACTATTGGGGTCTGTGCAGGAGTCTGTGGCTGAGTTGCCACCTGAGGCCATTTTGGTGTGCAAGGACTGCTCTGCCACGGGGGCTTGCTAATCTAGATTGCCTACACAGACACCTGGGGGCTGCTCCCGAGAATCTTGTTTGGGTCCCTGGCATGCCCTGTGTTTGTATTGATATCCCTTGCTTAGGTTGCTGCCAAGGCCCACGTGGATGCCCAGGGTCTTGGCTGAGACATGTGACCATGATGGTGTCTGAGGGCTGTGCTACTGCTGGAATCAGGCCTATCTGGGCAGCCAGGGCTGTCAACTGGGGTCATGGCATTGCTCAGACTGGGGCTACAGTCAAGGGCCATATCTGGGTCTGGGGTTTTGCTGTAGCCAGGGTCTGTGTTGATGTCTGTGACTCCTTTAAAGCCATTGAAGTCCAGCTAATGCTAGGGGTCTGGGCTGCCACCTGTGGTTCTGTTGGTATATGAGGGCCAAGCTGTTGCAGGGGTCATGCTGGTCCAGATAGCCTGTGCTGCCCACCTGGGATTATGTTGACACTGGGGCCTGGGCTACCACCTAGGAACATGTCTAGGTCTGTGGTCCTTCCACAATCAGGATCTGTATTGATATCCATGGTCCACATTGCCACCAAGAACCACATAGATGTGGGGGGTCTGGGCTGCAACCTATGGCAATGAGGGCATTCGAGGGCCATGCTGCCACCAGGGACATTCTGAACTGAGTGGCCCAGCTGTTACCCAGGGACATAGTGTTGTTTGGGCCAGGACTGCTGCACAGGGCCATGTCTGGGTCTGTGGAGACTGCGGTCTGGGGTGGTATCTAGACCCAGTTGCCACCGAGGGCTCTTTGGATGCCCATGATCTGGTCAATCACCTGGGACCATGTTGATGCTGGGAGGCCATATTGCCACTGAGGTGTGCTGGTCTGGGTGGCTTGCTGCTACCAGGTCTTGGTGGCATCTGGGCCCGAGCTACTACCGAGGGTCATGTCTGGGTCATGAGGTCTGTGGTGATGTCCATGCCCCGTTTGACATTGGAGGCCATTGGAACCATGCTGTGCTGAGCTAGCCCACCCTCACTGGTCCTAGGATGGCTAATTCTGCCCCTCGCAAGTGAACTGGCCCTCTCCCTCAGGGAAGACCTCCCCCCACTCAGTAAAGATGGCCTGACCTCTCACAATAGGGGTGCACCTCACCTGGGAAGCACAGTAGAGTGGACCCTGTGGTCAGGGACACAAGTGAGTCAACCCTGAGAGCATAAGAGTAGGAGAGCTGACCCTGTCTGTCCTCTTCTTCCAAGTGGCAGCATGAGTAAGGGAAAGATGCTCTCCTTCCCAATCTCTATTACCATCTGTGGCAGGCAAGAGAGGTGGCTCTGGGGTCACAATCGTGGCATTACTAGCTCTGACCCTCATTGGCTGCAGCGCATGAGAAAGCAGCCTTGGCTTCCCTTCTGGGCAGCATGCTGTTGTCAGGGACTCAAGTGAGCCATCCCTGAGGAGAGGAGAGCAACAGAGCTGGACATTGTCTGCCATTTGGAAGCATGGGTGAGGCAAAGATGCCCTCTTCCCTCTGCCCCTGGCTAGCTGTAACAGTTGAGATAGCTAGTCCCACAGACATGAGGGTAAGAGAACTGGCTGCACTCTAAATCACAGCCCTACATATCACCTGTGCAGCATACAAGAACTGACCCTCTTGTTTTGTGGGGGAGGGGACAAAGGTGAGCCAGTCCTGAAGGTGTGAGAGCAGGAGAGCTGACCTGCCAGCCTCTCATATCCCTCCTACAGGGAGAGAGGACCCTGCACTTGCCTGGGGAAAATGGTAGAGTTGGCCTTGATGATGTGAGTGAGGGAGACCTGAATCTGAGGGCCCAAGAGCAAAAGAACTTGTACCGCTCCGCTGCAGGCTGCATTGGATGGGCTAGCCTAGGCAGTGCCAGAGAGCTCACCTGGGTAGTGATGATGAGGGGAAGCTGGCGAGTTGAGGAGCCCGGCTACCACCCAGGCCCAGAACCAGGGCTATGAATTGGTCTACAGTAGCATCCACCAAATCTATGACCTGTTGGAGCATGCGAAGGAGATAAACATACATATTCAAAACATCAGGACCTCCATAACACAGGACAACAACAGGATATCCAAGAGGAGCCTCAGTGAGAGGCCATTACCAGTGGTACAGCAGAAACCAGAGGCCTTGAGCCAGAAACACTTGCAAGTGAAGATGAATGGGCTAAAGGGTAAACTGTGTGACCCAACAGGAAACGTTACAGCTTCCACAAGAGTCTCTTTCTTCTTTTTTGTTTGTTTTTATTTTGTTTTGTTTCTTTGTTTTATTTTTTCTTTTGAATTTGGTTTTGTTTTGTGGGGGGAGGTTGAGAGGGCAGAGGGCTGATTCGAGGAGACAGGGAGATAAAGCGGGATCAGAATGCATGCTGTGAAATCCACAAAGAATCAATTGAAAAACAGAACATAAGAAATACAGGAAGCAAATAAAATGCCAGATATAAATGCTAACAGTATTTACATATTGTAAATTGATGAAACAATTACGACCAAAAGATGGAGGCAGTAATAGACTTTAAAATGACCAACTTTGCAAGACATGGTGGTCTGTTCCCCACACTCAGGAGGCAGAGGCTGAAGAATCTCTATAAGTCCTATCTCTATGATCTACAATGTAAGTTCCAGACCATCCAGGAATACACAGTGAGCCTCTGTCTCTGAAAAGTAAAAACAAACAACAATCTTTATGGTCCCTATAGAAGACATTAGTAGATTCAGTGACATAAATACATTCAAAGGGACGATTGAAAAGGATATACCATGAAGCAGTACCCGAAAGAGAACTGGAGTTAGATTATTGCCATTGATATTATTTCCCTACCAGAAATGGATGGTAAAGATCCTATTGGCTAAGACACCACACAGTGGTTGCAGGACCCAGAGAAACCATGTTTGAACTGAGCCAGAAGTTTCCTCTCTACCTGATAGCTTTCACACAATGGGGAGGTGGTATAACTGTAACTGGGAAAGAAAAAAATCATAAGCAGTCTGTGAACCCCATATGCTATAACTCTGACCTCAAGGCAAGATGTGCTCCCGAGTGTAATAACGGCATAATTGTTATGGAAATAGTCAATTGCTTTGACTCGATCTGAGGCCCGTTCCACAAAAGGAAGTTAGTGTCTAGGGCTGCGAACCCAAATCAAAGATCCATTTCTAAGAAGGGCATGGGCCCTAGGGGTAAACCTACTACTTTTGTTTTACTAAGTAGACATGTTGTCAAACTCCTCCTAGATATTTTTGTTTATATTTCTCCACAGACTAGTACTGCTCTCTATCTCAGTCAGAGAACCTTCTCTTTGCAGTGAAGAACAATCAATAGAGAGACTTGCAGTGGCTTAAGGTATTAAGAAAAAAGACTATTCAATGTTATATCCTAAATGAGACATATATACATCCCCTACATGGCTCTAGGAACATCTCAAAACAAGGGATAGAAAGAATGTAAGAGACAGGTGCTGGAAAGGAGGCCTACGGAATGCTGTCTTCTAGGAAGGACAGGGTTGTTGCACCCATAAAATCACAGTTGCTTTGGTTGCCTGCATGAAATTAGGACCCTGAACATTCAGTCATGGATGGGGGGACTAATAGGAACTAACTTCTCCCCTAACAGCTATTGGCAGTTGTATTAGTCAGGGCTCTCTAGAGGAGCAGAACCAATCGAATGAATATATCTACATTTTTTAAAGAATTTATTAAAGCAGCTTACGTTGACATTGAAGCAACAGCAGTATCAGACCTAAGAGCTGAAAACCTGGTAGCTGCTAGGCCCTTAAGACCAGGTGTCTTAGAAGTTGGTGTAGTACCCCAGTGGTTGTCTCACAATGGAGAAGACAAAACTCAGTAGTTGCTCAGTCCACACAGCTACATGCCTCGTCAGTCCCAATTTAGTGCTGAGGATCTGGAGTTATGGAAGAGACTCTGGTCCTTAGTCATGGTAGGCTTAGAAACACTGGATCTACGATTAGTAGAGGATTCAGCAGCCAAAACAACAATGGAGTAAATCAACTCTGCAGCAAAAGGGAAGGTCAAGTGAACGAATGTAAATAATCATCCTCCTGCCTTTTTTATCTGAGCAAATACCAGAAGGTGCCATTCACAGTTAGTGTGGGTCTTCCTGTGTCAATCACAACAATTACAACAGTTCTTCAAGTGAGGATCCATGCTCAAGTGTGGAGTGATGTTTTGTTTGTGTTTTAACAAATAAAGCTTGCCTGACGATCAGAGTGCAGAGCTAAGCCACTAGAGGCCAGGCAGTGGTGGCTCACACCTTTAATCCCAGGACTCAGGAGACAGAGGCAGGTGGATCTTTGTTAGTTCAAGGCCACCCTGGGCTACACAAGATGTAGTCTGTCTCAAAGAGAAACAGAGCTTAAACAAAGGTGATCCCAGCACTTGGAATCCCATGCCTTTAATCCCAGCACTAAGGAGGTGGAGACAGGAGAGAAGAATATAAAGTGGAAGGAGACAGGTGCTCCTTGAAATCTAAGGTTTGATGGAGAAAGTTGCAGTCTGAGGTACAGCTTGAAGCCGTCTGAAGAGGCAGTCTGAGTACAGGATCGTCCCTTTCGTCTGAGCATTGGTAGAGGTAAAAGGTCTCTCTAGTGGCTGGCCACACTGCTTTTCTGATCTCTTTTACCCTCTACTATCTGACTCTGGGATTTTTAAGAATAATTAGAATTCGTGCTTCATAAGTGATTCTAATTTGTAGCAAGTTGACATTAAAACCAACCATGACAACAGCTAATAGGTGCTGCTGGAGGGAAGTCACTAATTTCAGTGGTGTAAATGAGTCTCTCTTGATGCAGTGGATAACTTCACAGCCATTCTCCTGTTGAGAAAGCTGCTTCAACCCAGCGGGGAACCAAGGAAACAAAACAAAACAAAACGCCCTGAAACTGGGGAGCGGCATGTTTGGAGGAGGGAAGGTAGGAGGTGAAAGGGGTATAAGAGAGAGTAGAATGGACGAATAAAATTTTCAAAGAATAAATTAAAATAAATAAAACAAGAAAAGTGAGAACTAGAATTAATACATCAAGTAGATAGACTTTAAAATAAAAAGAATTGGTAGAGAAAGTGGAGGAAATTTTTTTACAATGATGAGAGTTTTAATTAACAGAAAGGTATTACAACTACACACATACGCACACACCATAACACAGAAACAAAGATTGGTGTGAGTATACAGAGAAATGTACATCTGTAAGATAATAATTTGAGACTTAGGTTTACCAGATTAAAGATGGTTATAGGATAGAGACAGAAGTCAACATGGACCTAAGAGACTTGAGAAATATTATAAAAAATATACACTGTACATCTAGAACCAGCAGACATATATTTCACAATACACACATAATTGTGGCCTATGTAGAGCAATGGAACAATTTCTAGGATTCAGTACACTTTAGGTCATAAAAAACCTCAATAAATTTAAGATTGAAATCATGAAAAAGATCTTTGTTTAACCAAAACTCAATTAAATTAGAAACTGATAAGCAGGAAATTTAAGAGAATCACAACTATATGCAAAATGTACAACACACTCCTGAATACATACAGATCAAACATAAACAAGAAGAGCTATTAATTAGTTCTTTATAGGCTGAAAGGAAAGTACCTTGCACAAAGCTTGTGGGATATTGCTTAAGTGGTGTTTATAGCGAATTCAAGATGAAAACCAGCAATATTTCAAAATATAGTGGTATATTATTTCTGTTTTAATAAATAAAACTTGCCTGGAGATCAGAGAGTAATATAGTCACACTAGTCAGTTGTACAGACCAGGCAGTGGTGGCACACACCTTTAATCCCAGTAGCCATGCTAGTTAACAATAGAGGCTAGGCGGTAGTGGTGCACACCTTTAATCCCAGCATTAGAGAGGAATATAAAATGGGAGGAGACAGCTCTCAGTCACAGTCTAATTCTGAGGATTCATAGATGTAGGATTGAGATAGAGGTAAGAGCTCTCTAGTGGCTTGGATGCTCTGCTTTTCTGATCCTCAGGTTAAACCCCAATATATGTCTCTGGGTTTTTAATATTCATGCTACATTTGGCATTAATGTTTGGGTTACAAATTTATGAAAAAGTCACCAACACAGGCCAGAACTGAACATGGGACTCTTGCTGGAGCTACATGTGGGGCTTCAGCTCCACCCAGCTAGACTTTCTTTATTTTTATCCCCTAGCCTCTTTGGGATTTTTCTGTTGTAGCCTGAAGTGTTGTTGTAGCCCCCAACACACATACATTTTCTGAACAATCCCCTGTGCATTTTTCAGACAGCTGTCTCTCTCTTCCTCTCTCCCCAGCATGGGTTACAGGCTCTCCCTGAACCCCCTTCTCTGGCTGCCACCAAACTAGGTAGCTGTCTTGATACCCCTGCAGGCATTTACTGTTCTACGCAGCAGCAATAAGTCTCACATCTTCATCAACATTGTGGGTATATTTGAAAGTGGTGTAGGAGGTCCTTCTTTATTTGGGTAGCATTCATTGGTTAATCAATAAAGAACCTACTTGGCCTGATAGGGCAAAACTTAGATAGGTGGAGAAGACAGAATTGTATTCTGGGAGGAAGAAAGCAGCAGATAGAGAGAGTCGCCATGGAGTCGCCAGAGTCAGACATGCTGCATCTTTTCCGGTAAGCCACGACCTTATGGTTCTACACAGATTATTAGAAATGGGTTGAATCAAGATGTAAGAGTTAGCCAATAAGAGGCTAGAACTCATGGGCCAGGCAATAATTTAATTATTACAATTTTGGTGTGGTTATTTCAGGTATAAGCTAGCCCACCTCTCCTTCTTACAACAGGCAAGACAATTGGGAATTCTCTTTTTATTGACTTTTTTTTTGAACTATACATTATTCTCTGCTCGGCTCCCTTCCTCTCCCCTTCCCTTCTACCCTCTCCCATAGTCTCAATGCTCCCAATTTACTCAGGTACTCAGGAAATCATGTCTTTTTCTACTTCTCATGTAGGTTAGATCCAGGTATGTCTCTCTTAGTGTCCTCGTTGTCTAGGTTCTCTGGCATTTTGAATTGCAGGCTGATTTTCTTTGCTTTATGTATAAAAACAGCTTATGAGTGAGTACATGTGATAATTGTCTTTCTGGGTCTTGGTTGCCCCACTCAATATGATGTTTTCTAGATCCATCCATTTGCCTACAAACTTAAAGATGTCATTATTTTTCTGCTGTGTAGTACTCCATTGTGTAAATTTACCACATTTTCCTTATCCATTCTTCAGTCGAAGGGCATTTAGGTTCTTTCCAGGTTCTGACTATGACAAACAATGCTGCTACAAATATAGTTGAGCACATGTCCTTGTAGAACGGTTGAGCATCCTTTGGGTATATACCAAAAGTGGTATTGCTGGGTCTTGAGATAGGTTGTTTTCTAATTTTCTGAGAAATTGTCATACTGTTATTCAAAGAGGCTATACCAATTTGCAATCCTACTAGCAATGGAGGAGTGTTCCCTTTACCCCACATCCTTTCCAACATAAGTTGTCATCAGTGGTTTTGATCTTGGCTATTCTTACACGTGTAAGATGGAATTTCAGAGTTGTTTTGATTTGTATTTCTCTGATGACTAAGGATGCTGAGCATTTTTTAAGTGTCTTTCAGCCATTTTAGAATCCTCTGTTGAGAGTTCTCCGTTTATGTCTGTAATCAATTATTTTATTGGATTATTTGGTCTTTTTATGACCAATATCTTGAGTTCTTTGTATATTTTGGAGATCAGCTCTCTGTCGAATGTGGGGTTGGTGAAGATCTTTTCTCATTCTGTAGGCTGCCGTTTTGTTTTGTTGACCATGTCCTTTGCTTTACAGAAGCGTCACAGTTTCAAGAGGTCCCATTTCTTAATTGTTTCTCTCAGTGTCTGTGCTACTGGGGTCATATTTAGGAAGTGGTCACCTGTGCCAATGTGTTCAAGTGTGCTCCCAACTTTCTCTTCTGTGAGGTTCAGTGTGTTTGGCTTTATGTTGAGATTCAAGACAATTCTGTATAATAAACTGATGTGGGAAGGTCATTGGTTAATTAATAAAGAAACTGCTTGGCCTCATAGATTAGAACATAGGTGGGTGGAGTAAACAGAACAGAATGCTGGGAGGAAGAGGAAGTGAGGTAAGATGCCGTGCTTCTGCTCTCCAGGGCAGACGCAATGAAGCAAGCTGCCAGGTCAGACATGCTGAATCTTTCCCGGTAAGACTGGTGCTACACAGATTATTAGAGATGGGTTGATCGGGATATGAGAATTAGCAAATAAGGGCTAGAGCTAATGGGCCAAGCAGTGTTTAAAAGAATACAGTTTGTGTGTTGTTATTTCGGGGCATAAGCTAGCTGGCGGCCAGGAGCCAGCGGCAGGAAAGCAGCCCGCAGCTCTTTTAACAATACACGAACTTCTGGAGGCATCACAATCCCTGACTTCATACTCTAATACAGAGCTACAGTACTGAAAACAGCCTGGTGTTGGCATAAGAACAGACAGGAGGACCAATGGAACACAATCGAAGACCTGGATATTAATCCACACACTTAAGAACACCTGATTTTGGACGAAGAAGCAAAAAGTATATAAAAAAAAAGAAAGCATATTTAACAAATGGTGCTGGCATAAGTGGATATCAACATTTAGAAGAATGAAAATAGATCCATATCTATCACCATGCACAAAACTCAAGTCCAAATGAATCAAAGACAATTGAGAAGTCTTAAAGGGAGGAATTAGTTAAAAGAGAGAGTTTTTCCCACATTAAAAAAATGGAAAAAAACATCATAATGGAAGGAGTCACTGTATGATAATATGCTAGACAGTTTGAAAACGGAACAATCAAATGAGAAGATATATAATTTAGACAGGGTTTATGTAATGTCTATTGTAAACAATATCAGCTTTATCATTTTTGTCTTATCAAAAAAGTTGGTTAATCTAAGTGCTAAGATATAGGCCTACCAGCCTTAGGAAAGCATAATAAACAGATCCCAGAGATATTAAAATCCAGATAGAAGAATTTAATAGAGAGCCAATTTCAACAGTGCATAGTAAGAATAGAGAGGAACAGCCTAAGATTTTCAGAAAACCAACCTTAATATACACAGTAATCTTATAGGAATTGCAAAATGGCAGAGACTCTATTACAGCTAACTAGACTCCAGTGCCAATGTTAGATTTAAGGAGATTCAAGGAAGCAATATTTTCATAAGGCAGGCATTCACCTTTTATGAAGCAAATGTTAGACTCGTGGTCAGTTTGTAATAGAATTATTTCCAATGACTAGATAGATTTGGTTAAAGGTGTTTTAAATCCTGGTCCACAATCACAATGGAGTACCTGACTGAGAGAAGAGGCTAAGATTATTGAACAATGCAGTAAAGCTAGTGGTAGGAAAATCTCCCAAGATCAAATTCTTAGAAAAGGAGAATATGCTACTATAAAAAGTAAGTTGCATATGGTGACCATACCCTGGATTTATGCCATATAGCAGCTTTGAATGTTTGGGACAGAATTGGAGAAATGGGGAAGAAAATTGAGTCATTTACTAAAGTTATATAGGGTCCAAAGGAAGACTTTATAAATTTATTTTCTATTTATTTATTTATTTATTTATTAAAAATTTTCACCTCCTCACATCCTCCCATTTCCCTCCCACTCCACCCCTCCTCTCCCCTCGCTCTCCACTCCTAAGAGAAGTCAGGGTACCCTTTTCTGTGGGAAGTCTAAGGTCCTCCCCCCTACATCCTGGTCTAGGAGGGTGAGCATCCAAACAGACTAAGCTCCCACAAAGCCAGTCCATGCAGTAGAATCAAAACCCAGTGCCATTGTCCTTGGCTCCTCAGTCAGCCCTCATTGTCAGCCACATTCAGAGAGTCCAGTTTGATGACATGCTCCATCAGTCCCAGTCCAGCTGGCCTTGGTGAGCTCCCATTATTAGATAATTCCCACCGTCTTCATGGGTGGACACACCCCTTGCGGTCCTGACTTCCTTGTTCATGTTATCCCTCCTTCTGCTCTTCATTTGGACCTTAGGAGCTCAGTCCAGTGCTCCAATGTGGGTCTCTGTCTCTATCTCCATCCATCACCAGATGAAGGTTCTATGGTGATAAGCAAGATATTCATCAGTGTGGCTATGGAATAAGGCCAGTTCAGGCACCCTCTTCTCTGCTGCCCAAGGAACAAGCTGGCGACATCTCCTTGGACACCTGGGAACCCCTCTAGAGCCAAATCTCTTGCCAACCCTAAAATGGCTCCCTTAGTTAAGATATCTACTTCCCTGCTCCCATATCCACCCTTCCTCCATCTCAACCATCCCTATCCCCCAAGCTGTCCCCAATCCCCCCTTCTCCCTTATCTGTCCTCATCTCTCCTTACCCCCACCCCACCCTCACCCCCATGCTCCCAACTTTTGCCTGGAAATCTTGTCTACTTCCAATATCCAGGAGCATAACTGTATGTTTTTCTTTGGGTTCACCTTCTTATTTAGCTTCTCTAGGATCACAAATTATGGGCTCAATGTCAATTTCTTACAAAGACTGACTTTAACAGTAAACAGAATGATACCAAATTCAGAAGCTAGATAATTAATAATTGAATCTCTGACTTTTGAGAATGCCAATTTGCTATGCAAAAGGATAATTAGACCATTAAATGCAAGGTCAGCACCTTTAGAGGAATGAATTTGAGATGCAATTACTATCGAATCTCATGAACATGATGATGTATGGATAGGAGAGGTGATTTCTAGCGGTTTGAGGGAAAATCGAAATTTCAATGTTATAATTGTGGCAAACAAGGTCACCTTAAAAGAGATAGTAGACAAGGCATTCTCAGAAACAATGTTTTTTTTTAAACATAATCCATTAAGAACGCCCCTCCCTTCTGGATTATGTGGAAGGTGTGGCAAAGGCAGTCATTGGACTAATGAAGGTAGGTCAATGAGAAATATTCATGATAATCCTTTGCCATTGGGAAACTCCCTGAGTGGCCTCTTGCAGGCCCCTATGATGAATCTGGTTCAGTTTTTTTCCCTGCCACCATGGAGAAAACTCTTTCCCAGAGCAATTAAAACTGATAAAAATTAGATTTGAAGAAGAAATACCCCTTAATTAGAAGAGATGACAAGTCATCAAACAGCATGACCATTTAATCTGAACAAGTCTATAAAACTTATAAATGCTTTTTATTTGATCAGATGTAACTTGACAAAAGAGAATCTCCCTAAAATTAGGGTTGAGGATGGGGTTTGTTTCTCTCTTTTCAGAAGAATAAAGATATCCATCTAAAGAATCCAAAGACCACTGGACAAATGAGACATCTGAAGAAAAAGGACAAATCATCCAGAAAAAAATGTCTCAAGAAAAAGTGTAAATTGGCTTATATGTATATCACATTTCCAACAGGATAAAATTTCATAAATTTTCCCAAATGTTTGTTTCTGCTGTTTTCTACAGACATATACATAATCACAGTCCAATTTACGATTAAAGTTGACTTTGGAGTTGGAGTGTGGCTCTCTCCTTCTCTAAACCCAAACATGCTTAGTAAAACAAAACTCAAAATTTCTTTCTCATGTCAAAAGAGCCACCTGATATGGGACACACACACAAAAAAACCCCAAATATTTAAGGACTATTTTATTGCCACTAATCTCATAATCCTTTGGTTTAACAACTTTTCTTAAGTTATATATATATATATATACATTAAACTTTTTGTCATAATATTAATGACCATATAGAGTACTAACTAATTTTAGAAAAAGGTTTATCTACCTTTCTGTACATGATTTCAGGTTTGAATATCAATTTTTTGCAGTGAACCATGAGCACACCTAACAGTGACCTTTGAAGTCTCCATAAAGAGAATGGGGCCCCATAATAACAATTGCTCTGGGACTACGTTAACACCATTAAGATGAAAAAAACCACCTAAGGATTGGCTTTGGACTACAAACTGCTTAAAACAATTCCAAAGTAGCTAGTTAAAATGATCCAGCCTAACAGACTACTCTAGCCAGGACTTCAGACAAGCCCTGCACTTTCTCATTACACAGAGATTGGGCAACAAATGATACAGCTACCTCTCCCAGGACTTGACCATTTCAAATTTTTCTTTTTAGGATTCCCTAAAGATACTGCCACCCCCAGACAGCAGGAAGTAAATTTAAGAATATGACACCCACATTCCCATAAGGTGAGATAGGTGGTTGTAGGTCATTTAATGGGTTATGGATATTTGTCATTGTTTAGGGGTATTGGTTACAAGTTGCTATTGGCAATAGTCAAGGAAAAAGCTAAATGAAGGAAAATCAGATTCAAGGTTCTTGTTTTGAAAAGACAAAGGAGAAGATATAGGTATGATATGATAAAAAGGTAGATTATAGAATTAACTTTTAAAAAGTACTGGTTTTGAATGTTTTACATTGGATTGGATTTTTGTATACTATATATAAATTTTATATATTGATACAAATTTGAGATTAATTTTGTTAAAAAAAGACCCTACATATATTTATAATCTTGTTCAATGTACCTATACAGCTTATTTATCAATGTAATGCAAATTTCTAGTCCTTTAAAGTTACTATTACCGACTGTTTAGGATAATAAGGAAATACAGGTTAGTAGTTAATCACCCATTACAGTTGAACTTGTAGTCACATTAGGTATGTTTTTAAGGTTAAACAGAGATATATTTTAGATAGACAGGTCATCTTCAAATACTTCAGAGATCTACATAATATGGCATTTAAGATTGCTTAATAACATAGGCTCTCTTTTTTTTTTCAATGACAATGAAACATGCCTGCTCCTGGCAGCACCAATCTACTACAGAGAAAATGATGAAAATGGAAGAATCTCCAAATGAAGTCCTAATGGGACAAGCAGGACACACACACACACACACACAACACTGACTACCAAACCTTGCCCGGACAAGGCGTCAAGGCATGACAGTCATTCAAAACCCTGCTTCATAGGCAAGGTCTGTCAGATATTCTAGGCCTGTAGGCCAAAGATGGATGGCCCAACATTGCAGAGGAACTTTGGATAACTGTCCAGGTAGCCAGATGTTTCTGTCATTTCATACAATTTTCAGAAGTCACTTGCTTGCACTTCCTGCTTAATCAGTTAATATTATTTCCTTCTTGGGTCTCTGGGAAAGTTGAAGATTAGATAGTTATAATTAAAGCTTTCCTTGTTCAACAGACCCAGAAAGCAAGTTAGGTTAGAAAGTAAATTAGGTACAAGACTTTGGACTCACAAGATAGAATAGATGTGGAGTATTTTCTCTGAATTTGTCAAATGCAAATACATTGTGAATGTATTTATTGTCTATATATTGTATATAGCTATTGTTCTTATTGTATATAGTTTTCTTATATTAGTTATAGCCTTCTTTTCTATTTTAGACAGAAAAGGGAAATATAGAGGTGTATTATTTATGTTTTAATAAATAAAGCTTGCATGAAGATCAGAGAGTAAAGCAGCCTGAATGGCCAGCCAAACAGATCAGGCAGTGGTGGCACATACCTTTAACCCCAGTAGCCACACTAGTTAACCATAGATACTGGGCTGTGGTGGTATATGCCTCTAATCTCAGAACTAGAGAGAAATATAAAACGGGAGGAGACAGGTCTCAGCTCATTCTCATTCTGGGTATTCATAGAGGCAGGGTTGCCAGTTCAGTCTGAGGTAGAGGTAAGAGCCAGTGGCTGGCTACTCTGCTTTTCTGATCCTCAGATTGAACCCCAATATATGTCTCTGGAGTTTTATTATGCATGCTACACCAAAACAAGAAAATGGCAAGTTACTAACTTTTAATTTCAAAAGATTGGGAAGAAAAGAAAGCAGGGAGTGAAAATGATATCAGTACGGAAAGAAATAAAATATGCACTAGAAAAGCAGTAAGGAAAAAATCAGTGAAACAGAAAAGGTTGTGTTAAGGGATTTGTAAGTTTGATATGGTTAAGCATCTCTTTGTTTGAAGAGAAAATTTATTTCTGTGTAGCACATTCTAAATAAAAGGATAGCTGTAAACTCATATTACTGACAACAGAGCTTAATATTTTTTAACAGTTTTAAAAAATGAGCTGCTGGTTGGGCATCTCTTGGGTATATTCCCAGGAGTGGTATTGCTGGATCCTGAGGTAGATTGATTCCCAATTTCCTGAGAAACTGCCACACTGCTTTTCAAAGTGGTTGCACAAGTTTGCATTCCCACCAGCAATGGATGAATGTTCCCGTTACTCCACATCCTCTCCAGCATAGGCTATCATTGGTGTTTTTTATTTTTGCCATTCTGACAGGTGCAAAATGGTATCTCAAAGTTGTTTTGATTTGCATTTCCCTGATTGCTAAGGAGGTTGAGCATGACCTTAAGTGTCTTTTGGCCATTTGAACTTCGTCAGCTGAGAATTCTCTTTTCAGTTCAGTACCCCATTTTTTAATTGGGTTAATTAGAATTTTCATGTCCAGTTTCTTGAGTTCTTTATATGTTTTGGAGATCAGACCTTTGTCTGATGTGGGGTTGGTGAAGATATTCTCCCATTCAGTAAGATGCCTTTTGTCTTAATGACAATGTCCTTTGCTTTACAGAAGCTTCTCAGTTTCAGGAGGTCCCATTTATTCAATGTTGCTCTTGTTGTCTGTGCTACTGGGTTTATACATAGGAAGTGGTCTCCTGTGCTCATGTGTTGTAGTTTACTTCCCACTTTCTCTTCTATCAGGTTCAGTGTGGTTGGATTTATATTGAGGTCTTTAATCCATTTGGACTTGAGTTTTGTGCATGGTGATAGATATGGATCTATTTTCATTCTTCTACAGGTTGACATCCAATTATGCCAGCATCATTTGTTGAAGATGGTTTCTTTCTTCCATTGTATACTTTTAGCTCCTTTGTCAAAAATCAGGTGTTCATAGGTTTGTGGGTTAATATCTGGTCTTCAATTCGATTCCATTGGTCAATATCTCTGTTTTTATGCCAATACCAAGCTGTTTTCATTACTGTAGCTCTGTAATAGAGTTTGAAGCCAGGGATGGTAATATTGCTGGAAGTTTCTGTCGTGTATAGGATTGTTTTGGCTATCCTGGGTTTTTTGTTTTTCCATATAAAGTTGATTATTGTTCTCTCAAGGTCTGTGAAGAATTTTGTTAGGATTTTGATAGGGATTGTGTTGAATTTATAGATTGCCTTTGCTAGAACTGCCATTTTTACTATGTTGATCCTACTCATATAAGAGCATGGGAGATCCTTCCATTTTTGGAAGCGAGCAAGATTGCTGGGCAAGAGTTGGGAGCATGGGGGTGCGGGTAGGGGCAAGGGTGGGGATGATGGAAGGGAAGCGGGGGAGAGAGAAGGGAGAAAGGAAAGACTGGAGAGAGCTTGGGGGAGTGGGAGGGTGGAGATGGAGGAAGGGTGGATATAGGAGCAGGGAAGAAGATATCTACATTAAGGGAGCCATTTTAAGATTGGCAAGAGACTTGGCTCTAGAGGGGATCCCAGGTGTCCACGGGGATGTCCCCAGCTAGGTCCCTGGGCAGCAAAGCAGAGGGTGCCTGAACTGTCCTTGTCCCACTATTACACTGATGATTATCTCCAATATCACCATAGAATCTTCATCTGGCGACGGATGGAGATAGAGACAGAGACCCACATCGGAGCAATGGACTGAGCTCCCAAGGTCCAGTTGAAGAACAGAAGGAGGGAGAAGATGAGCAAGGTAGTCAGGACGGCAAGGGGTTTGTCCACCCACTGAGAGTGTGCCAGATCTAATGGGAGCTCACCAAATCCAGCTGGACTGGAACTGAACGAGCATGTGATCAAACCGGACTCTCTGAATGAGGCTGACAATGGGGGTGGACTGAGAAACCATTGATAAAGGCACTGGGAAGTGTTTCTATTGCATGCACTGGCTTTTTAGGACTCTAGTCTATTTGGATGCAAAGCTTCCTAGGCCTGGATGTAGGGGGGAGGGCCTTGGACTTCCCACAGGGCAGGGTTATTTGCCCTCTCTTAAGGAGGTGGGGGGAGAGGAGAATGAGTGGGGGAGCGGGAAGGGAATGGGAGGAGGGGAGGAAGTGTAAATTTTTTTAATGGATGGATAAATAAATAAATAAATAAATAAATGAATAAATAAATAAATAAGCAAGCAAGCTACTGGGAGAAGTTAGGTCAGTTTCCTTCAAAGACCTGGCATCGGCTATATCGACGACATTTTAGGGTAGGTCGCACACCCAGAAGTATCAGTACAAACAGGACTCAATGGGAGAAAGAGAAAGAGGGACGGGGCGGGGGGGGGGGAGAGACAGATAATGAAACTGGGTGGGTAGCAAGTGGGGGGGAAGAGCTGAGAGGAGATAAGTTAGGGTGATGAATATGATCAAAGAAATTTTAAAGTATTTTGTTCAATGGCTTGAAGATAAAATGCGTTTTGTGAGGTGATTTGAATATATTCGACCCTGGTGAAGCAAATTTGAATTTTTCTACCAGTTAGATGCATATTTAATATGTGAGAGAGAAACAAGAAATATCAGAATTTTTATTTAAATTTCTTAGGGTATCATTTTTACTCTCCTTCCACTTTCAACTTCTCAAATTCATGATCTTACCATCTTTAATTATTATTGATATATATATATATATGTACATACACAAAATACATACATAACCTGCTGAATTCATTTTCTGTTTCTCATATGTATATAGTTTTAGAGCTGACCAGCTGGGACTGGATAACTTGCTGAGGGCTTCTCCCTGGAGAAGAATGAATCTTCCTCTCTGAGCAGCTGTTAAATGCCTATAGCTCTTCATCTGGGAGTGAATCTATTAGATATGTCAAATTCTCACACCACAACCCTTATTAAATTTATTTTCTGTTTTATCATATTTATAAATTCTGTGTTGTGGCAAGCATGCATACACACACACACATGATAAATGAAAAATGGAGCAAGAAAAGCATCCTGCAAACGCTAAAACATGCTAAAATGCAAAGTGACCAATAAATTATAATACCTAATCTTTTAAAAATCAAAATGAATTAAATCTGTTCTATAAGGGAGGTGGAAACTGTTAAGAAAAAAACATATATTAGGACTCATTTCTATGTATAACAATGACATTTTTTAATTAAAAGTGTTTGTAAGCTTATTTGCTTGGAATTTTGTCATTATGTGGCATGATAATAACAATATTGATGATGCTTTCTGTTTTCAAAGCCCGTGGAACTCTTGATTTATCTTCCCAGATGTTCCCGATAGCTGTGCCTGTACTCTACAGTGTTAAGTAAGTGCATGTCTGGGACCACAGTGTTCCATCACCATGGTTTCACTAGATTTAATAAACTGTTGCTTAGCAAACCCACTCGTCACCCAGCTATTTTCTCTTTCCACTGTCTTCACGCTATGTCCCTGGTAAAATGTAGCTGAGCCTCTTGGTAATGGAAAATACCAATCTCCACATAAAATGCAATCTTCCCATTTGGAGATGTTTTCTTTCCATTTTTTTTTTAAAAACCAGAATGCGTAATGTCAGAGAGTGTTATAATCTAGTGGTAAAATAGAATTTATGGAACAAGCAGATGTATTCACATCTTGGGCTGTTTGACCTTTAGTCAATCACTAATCTCCCTGTGTCTCATATGCCTCATTTGTAAAACATGATAATTATACTCATCTCAGAGGAACAGTGTGAGGATTAATTTAGATAACATAACTAAAACGCACCTGACACTTTATAAGGGCTCATCAGTTGCTACTGACATCAAGAGAGAAAGAAGATGGCAAAAACAAATTTTCCTAGTGTATACCTATTTCTGTACGTAACTTGATTAATGACCTGAGAATTTTAAATGCTGCATGAATGATTAGAGTTGAAATGCCTACTGTGACAGCTGGCATAAATGTATAATGCACTTTTGTATTTAAAATCAGTGAAGCAGTTATTACAATGTATCTCATTGGTCAGACGCCATTTTTTTATGAAACGGGTATTTATTTACATTTATTGCATCTAAATGTATTAGACAGTGAAATCGTTGTATGTAATTTTAGGTAGAGATAGAGTCACTACGAGGCTTTTTGAAATACCAAACACTTAACACTGGTTTTTATGTCTCTAGGATACTGTTCAAGCAGCCCACAATCATACAACATTCATTCTCAGGATATACAGAAACAGTCAGGTAGAAATTTCTGTTTATTAGGCAAAAAGCAAAATAAATTGACTAATTTTTGACTGCAGAAGTTCCTCATCTTACTTAACTACTCAAATAATTCTTTTCAAAGGCTGAAATGCATGACTCCTAATTGCAAAATAAACCATTTTCATAGTCTGTAAACTTTCATACAGGGTTAACTGTTACAATTTGGAGACAGGAACAGAAGCAGGAGCCATGGAAGAATGCTGCTTGCTAGCTTACTTTCTCCATGACTTACACAGATTCCTTTCTTAAACATCTAGGTCCACTGGCCCACCTGTCTAGGAACCTGGGCAGGCATTAAAAGGTCCCACAGTGGAGTAGACCCTCCTAAGTCAAGAAAGTTCCCTTTATACTTGCCTTCAGGCTAATATGATGGAAACATTTGCTCAGTATAGGTTTTCTCTTCCCAGATGACCCTTGTTTATGTTGACAAAAGCCAGCCAAAACAATTTCCGAAAGAAGTTCTATAGTGTGTCCAGAGCCACACAGCTCCCAGCTTCTTGTAATTGACTGACTGACAGCATCCAAAGCAGATATTTTACGTACCTATTACCACATCGCACCATGGACCCTTACTGTGCTTGTGCATGTGTTTAAGAATTATTAACACAATTGTGGAAGCTGAGAAATCTTATACTCTGATCTCCTTTCTGTAAGCTCCAGCCCAGGGGATGGTTCCAGTGAGAATCTGATGGGCACTTATGGAAATTGTAGTTTGAACACAAAAGGATGAGTCGGACAGGGAGACGGAGTTCTCACTAAGGTGCTCCTCCCATCTCTGGTGCAGCAGGTGTTTGCTTGCAGTCAACCAGCCCTGCTTCCAGGCTGCAGCCGTGGAGACAGAGCACATGACCTGTCAGACGCCATTTTTGTGAGTCTAACTGAGCTTACTACCTTTCTAGAAGGAATGGTATCATGTTATATCTATTTTTCATTTTGTTACATTTCTACTAGTTTACACACACACATACATTGTATATAACAACGTTCAGTTGTTATCTGATAATAAGAGAACATGAGATTCAGTATGTCCCTCTCACCTAGCAACAACTAACTTGGCATACACTGTACATGCATCCATGGGGGAAAATGTGTGCACATGTAATGCCAACCAGCAAGTTTCACTAAGTGCTGTCTTTTACCACTAGAATACATAATGACCCATTCGATACACTGTTAATGGGCAGAAGGGTCAGATTTAGTTTCGTAAATTGGGAGATGCCAATAATGTATTTGTAACTGTTCTACTGTGACAGGAGTGAAGTGTAGGCTGATAACTAATAGATAAGACCAGGGGAAATTTAGAGGCTACCTGGGAGGAAAGAGAAAAGTCGTGAGAATTGAAAATTTTTTTTCCAGCAAAATGCTGAGAAATAAACCTCTGCTCTCTGAAATCTTCATCATCATCATGCTAAAGATGAATTCTTTATGGAAAGCCTGAAAATTCTCCGATCCTTGTTTTAGATTTGGGGCCCAAGGAAAAAAAAGAAGAGGTTACATGTCTAGATATCAAACATTAAATTTACACTTAATACACACAAAGCAACCCTTGTGCAAGTGACAGAATGCGGCCCATGGGAAAAGATGTGATCATGGCCATTCCCCATTACATAGGAGGTATTTGCAGTGTTCTAGAGACTCCTACCTCTCCCCTCACCTAATATCTGTTTCTTCCTTTTTATGTCCTACACACATGCACACACACAAGCACAAGCACACACACACCACACAGTCACGTCTAGATTCTTCATGAGAGAATACAGGTGATATTTGTGTTTCTGATTCTGGCATATTTCTTCTAAGATAATGATATCAAGTTCCACTTACTTTACTGCAAATGTAATGATACTATTTCTCTTCTGGCTTAATAAAACTCTATTGTGGATATGAACTGTCTCACCCTGGTCAATATGACTACTATCGAGAAGGGAAATGACGATGAATGCTGGTGAGGGTGTGTAAAGAGTCGAAACTGGTTCAGCCACGTTAGAAATCAATACAGACATTCCTCTTAGTCTCTCTCCCTTCCTTCATTTCTTTTGCTCTCTCTTTACCTCCTCCCCTCCCTTTGTTTTAAATTGATTTATTTACGTTGTGGGGGCATGTGCGGGTATGAAGGTCAGAGCATAGCTTAAGGGACTACTAAATTTTTATTTTTTTATTCTTTTGAGCCAGGATCTGTATAGCCCAAGTTGGCCTTGAACTCATAGCAGTCTTCCTGTCTTAGTCTTAAGGGTTAGCATTCCAGCATTTAATGCTTCCTTCCGTTTCCTTCTCTCCCTCTCTCCCTTGGTGTCTCTCCCTTTCACTGTCTGACAATTTTTCTTTTCTGGAGTGACTCAAAGTGAGTAGCTAAATCCTCTGCCAGTTGCTGTGTGGGTTAACTGTTTTGGAAGCATATCCTCCAGCCCCAGTGATGCCAGCAGACAAGGGATGAGTAACAGTTACATTCTAAACCAACAAAAACTGCATGAAAAGCTCTGTACCAAATCACTGGGGAAACAGCTTCTATATTGTTGACTCTTGCTTCTGAGTGAGAGAATACACATATTTATGTTATGAACTGCTAAATTTGGAAGTAAATTAATTCTGCAAAAACAGATCACTAATAAAACTACAATAAAAGAATTTTGGAATTAATAAGTGAAGACATCCCCCTTGAATGAATGTGTAATATTAAAAACCCATTGTAACATTACTGGGAAGTCAGAAAAGTGATAACCAGTCAACAGAAAGACATGTACAATCATCAGCAACCTAGAGCAACCATTCCTGTCCTTTATAGCAAGAGATGGTTTCAATTAATACTGGGTTATTTTATCTCCGACCCTCAATTCGTGAATCATCACCCATTTGGACTATGGTTCTCAACTTTCCCCTTAAAGTGTTAAGCAAGAATATAGGAGCAATAAATATGTATGGATTAAAAATGCAAAAAGGGTGTAAATAAATTTTGATAGTGAAAATGTCGGCAAAATTGGATGTTATAATGCACTCCTGTAGTTCTAGTGTCTAGAGGGACTCAGCCAAGAGGATGGAGTAAGTCCAAAAACAAGATGGGTACCAGAGAAAGATCTCATCTCAAATAGATAGTGGTAGATGAAGTAAGTAGGTAAATACAGATTCCTCCAGGGATCAGTCTTCCATGTATAGTGTATGGAAATAACAAATAAGTCAACAGATTTTTGAGACAATCATCTGAATTAAGATTTTCTTAAAATAATGACAAAGTAGATAAAGGATAACTTGACTGAAATGTACTGAAACTAAACATGATGATAATTTTAATAATACAAAGTATAAAATTATGTGGGGCAAATAAACCAACAACAGATTTCAAATGGCTGACAGCACTTAAAAAAAAACAACAAATCTAAATTGAAAAATGAGTAATTCTGACAAGAATTTTAAAGTATTAGAAATGGTGTTCTAATTTCCCATATGATATCCTGTTCCTTCTGTAGCTTTCTACTTGCGACACAGAGCAATGAAGGTTATTACTTAAGAAGGGTTTAGTAAAATAATAAGTTTGAGACCAGCTTTGACAGGCTAAATTATATTATCTCTCAAGTTACATAGGAAAATATGCTCATCTGCCAATAAAGCTTAGCCACAATATTGAAAAGACAGAGAGAATTACATTAACAAAAAAAAAAAAAGCTTCCACCGTGGGCCAAGGAATTAAAGGTAGGAGACAAAAGGGAGACCCAAAAGGGGAATGTTTGCTGGACCTGTGTAACCTGAACTCCTCACTGTTGGAGCTATTTAATAGTTATGGGAAATTCAAAGAGAGCTGACCTTTCACTCAACTGCAATCGAGTACTTTACACCAGGTGGGACAAAACAAAATCCACAAAATTATATGAGAGGCTTAAACACAATTTTACCAGTAATTGAATTAAAATGAAAGGATAATGAGTGTTCTAATTAAAAGTCAAAGATCATAAAACAAGATTTTTCTCTTTTTATTAAATTTGTTCTTAGACAATTCCATACCCGTGTAAAGTACATGCTGATTACTCTAATTCTAATCTCTCTCTCATCACTATCAATGTTCTTCTCCTTCTTACAATTCCTTTTTAATATTCATGTCCTTTCTTCCCCCGCCCCCTCGCGTTCTCTGGTTCAGCTAGGAGGAGTAAGGTCCTGTGAGCCCCTGCCCAATTCATGTTTGACTGCTAACAGGGCTAGCAGGCCTGGCACAGACTGTTGCAGCCCATGTGGAGTGACAAGTGCATTGGCTTTTCTGTGCCAGAAGTCAGGATTTTATAGCCCTTATCCTTATTTTCTGGCTCTTCCATGCTTTCCACCCCATCTTTCCCAAAGTTCCCTAAGTCTTAGAAGTGGTGGTAGAAATATCCTGTTTTGGGCTAAGCACTCAGCCATTGATAATTCTCCACAGCTCGAGTAGCCATGCATCTCTGCACTCACCACAACTCATTGCAGAGCGAGGCTTCTCTGATTAAGAGAGGCTGGGAGTATACATTTGTGTATCAGTACAAACATAACTATTTAGAAGTCAGTTTGGCACCATGACAATTTAAATAACATTGATAAGTTGGCCCTTAAACCTAAGACCTAAGCCTCAGCCTTCTGTCTTTGATCAGGTTTAGAGTTTTGATCAACTATGAGTTCTCCGTAGTAGGCTTCAACTCTAATCATAGAGCAGTTTGTTACCCCCATAATGGTTGTGTCATTATTGTGTAGATGAAAATATACTGCCTGAGAAGTTAGTTAGTATGGTAGGTAGATTGTAGGCTCACAGATGGGTACCTCCTTGATCCTTTCCTCCACTAGCAGCCTGTAATGCATTTTGTGGCACTATTAAAGCTATCCAAGACTTTTATCATAAAGGGATGTTGAATTTTGTCAAAAGCTTTTTCGGCATCTAATGAAATGATCATATGATTTTTTTCTTTCAGTTTATTTATATGATGGATTACATTGATAGATTTTCGTATGTTGAACCAGCCCTGCATC
>NC_022026.1:55511570-55512263 GCF_000317375.1 Microtus ochrogaster
TTTTATAACTGTGGATGTTTGCTTTGTTACCCAGTATGTGGTCAATTTTCGAGAAGGTTCCATGAGCTGCAGAGAAGAAGGTATATTCTTTCCTCAGTAGGGAGGAGTTTCCAGCTTAAGTCCAGATTAATTTCTCTATATCTTGCAATTAAAATGTGTGGTACCTTCAACAGTAAGGCACTAACAAGCAAGTCTGATGAAGTACGAACAAGAGCGGCGAGAGCATATATTGGTCTGAGTTCCCCTGGGGCTTCTGTGATCAACAACTCACAAGGAGATGCCTTAAGCTTTATTTAGGAGCTCAGAGCAATATTATCCAGGCATGCGGGATCACACGTTTCTAGCACAGTCCTTCAAAACACTTTAGACGTATTATTGATTTTATGTGTATGAGTGTTTTGCCTAGATAGATCTATGTGTACCATGTGCATGCCTGGTACTTGTGGAGATCAGATGAGGGTATTAGATCCCCTGAAAATGGACTTACAGATGATTTTGAGTCACTAGATATGGATTTTGGAAACCAAACGCAGGTCTTCTGCATGAGCAACAAGTGCTCATACCGGCTGAGCTATCTTTCCAGCCCCATGTGTCTAATTTAGCAGACCTTCTTATTTATTTATTTATTTATTTATTTATTTATTTATTTATTTATTTATTTATTTATTTAAGATTTCTGCCTCCTCCCCGCCA
>NC_022026.1:55513673-55550672 GCF_000317375.1 Microtus ochrogaster
AGTGTGTTTGGATTGATATTGAGGTCTTTAATCCATTTGGACTTGAGTTTTGTGCATGGTGATAGATATGGGTCTATTTTCATTCTTCTACAAATTGACATTCAGTTTTAGCAGATCTTTTTAATTGTTTTACAAAGTAATAGGTTTCCATGTGCCTTGTTTTCTGCATACCTAGTTTGGATGAATGTTCTTTCCCTCCTCCATTGCCTTTCCCTCCTAGCCCCCATTCCTGCTTAAACTTTCCATCTTCAAATTTATCCTTCTCTGGCTGGGCATGTTGTACATACCTTTAATCCCAGCATTCTGGAGGTAGAGTGAATCTCTTTGAGGTTGAAACCAGCCTGAACTACATGGTGAGTTTCAAGTCCAAGAGGGCTACACAGTGAGACCCTGACTCAAGTAAATAAATAAATTAATTAAAAATTTCCCTTCTCTGTCTTAACATTATCTATGTTCTTCTAACCCCCATCCCTTAAGGAAATCTCCAACTCATTTTTTTCTTTTATAGTTGCCTTGCTATAGGTACTCTAGGTTCAGCACATAAAGATTTGAGTTAGGAGCCACATATGAGAGAGAACATTTTACTCTCTGGGCCTTTCACTCACAATGATCATTCCAGTTCTATCCACTTACCTGCCAAACATCCCCATCCCATTCATTGGACCCTGCAAGCTACAAGTCCCACTCCACCCCCAAAACCTCCTATCCATCCCACCCCCGAAACCTCAGTAGAACTCTGAAACACATCCTGCTACTACACAGAGAGGACCAAGAGGTGAGTGACAACCCACCCGGTGGGACACCCCACTCTCTAGGCCCTCCATACTTGAACAAAACCCTGGGCCTCCTCCCCCACCTGCCGCAGCTTCTCTAGCCAACCAGCAGGCAAGTTTCCTGCAGGTAGGCTGCTCCAACACACCCATCCCATCCATCCAACCCTGCAAGCTACAAATTCCACTCTGCCCCCAAACCCTCCTATTTCCCCTACCCACTCCCCGAAACCTCAGAAGAACACTGAAACACAATCTGCAACTAGACAGAGAGGACTAAGAGAGGAACTCTGAAACACACACTGTGACTGCAGAGTGAACCAAGAGAGCAGATCAAGAGAGCAGAACAAGGGAGTGGGCCAAGAGAGACCTCAGTGGCTCCATGAGACACAGAGAGTGACGGTACAGAGCAAACCAATTACAGTTCTCAAAGACACAGACAGCCCACTGCAAGGATTGATCCAAGAGGCAAAGACATTGCCAGTACCAATTGGAGGAAGAGATGGGTAGGTGCCAATGCAAGAATTCATTCAACAACCTAAAAAGCAACATGGTAACTCCACTTACCTTCCAATTTAATAATTTCTTTTTTTCTTTACAACTTGGTACTACTGAACAAAACTCCATTGTGTTTCTGTATCACATTTCCACTATCTGTTCATCAGCTGGTATACAGCTAGTCTGTTTTTCATTTCTGAGTTACTGTGAATGGAACACTGGTGAACATGGTTGAACGAGTATCTCTGGAAGAGGATATAGGGCTCAAGGATGGCATAGCTGAGTTGAATGGGAGGTCTATTTCTAGATTTTTGAGGATCCTCCACAAAGATTGCCACTGTGGTTGTACCTGACAAACAGGATTGGTAATAAAAATCTAACTCAAAACACATTGATATTAAAAGTCAGGGTGGGAAACTAGGCAAAGTCTGGTACAATAAAGCTGATGAGCTTATACAGCTAGAAAAACATTTGACAAATAGAGCATATGTGGTATGAATGTGAAAGGAGGAGAGGGAGGTTTAAATGGGGATGGAGAAGGGAACTAAAGAGAGGGTCAGCCAGAACTAAGTGTGTACTAAGGAAGCCTGCTTCTTTGTAAGAAATAGTAAAACAAATCTAGGGAAAAAATAAAATAAGGACTTTTATTTATTTATTTATTTATTTATTTATTTATTTATTTATTTATTTTTGGTTTTTCGAGACAGGGTTTCTCTGTGGCTTTGGAGCCTGTCCTGGAACTAGCTCTGTAGACCAGGCTGGTCTCGAACTCACAGAGATCCGCCTGCCTCTGCCTCTCGAGTGCTGGGATTAAAGGCGTGCGCCACCACCGCCCGGCTTGGAACTACTTAAAAAAATTTTTTTTTGAGAGAGGGTTTCTCTGTAGTTTTGGAGCCTGTCCTGGAACTGGCTCTTTTTTTTTGTTTTGTTTTGTTTTGTTTTGTTTTTGAGACAGGGTTTCTCTGTGGTTTTGGAGCCTGTCCTGGAACTAGCTCTTGTAGACCAGGCTGGTCTCGAACTCACAGAGATCCGCCTGCCTCTGCCTCTCGAGTGCTGGGATTAAAGGCGTGCGCCACCACCGCCCGGCTTGGAACTAGCTCTTGTAGACCACGCTGACCTCAAATTCACAGAGATCCCCCTGCCTCTGCCTCCTGAGTGCTGGGATTAAAGGCGTGCACAACCACTGCCCGGCTAAGCACAAAACTTTTAAAACACAAAGAATAAATTAAAACTCAACTTTTCCCAAAAGGCTCATATCAATTGCTCTTAAAAATATAGGTTACTAGCTGGGGACATCTCCATGGACACCTGGGAATCTCTTTAGAGTCAAGTCTCTTGCCAAACCTAAAATGGCTCCCTTAATTATGATATATATTTCCCTGCTCCCATATCCACCCTTCCTCCATCCCAACCATCCCATTCCCCCAAGCTCTCCCCATCCTCCCCTTCTCACTTTTCTCTCCCCGTCTCCCCTTACCTCCATCCTACCCCCACCCCCAAGTTCCCAATTTTTGCCTGGCAATCTTGTCTACTTCCGATATCCAGGAGGATAACTATATGTTTTTCTTTGGGTTCACCTTCTTATTGGGTTCATGAATTATAGGCTCAATGTCCTTTATTTGGCCCGATCCTATAGACATACTGATGAATATCTTGCATATCACCATAGAACCTTCATCTGGCAATGGATGGAGATAGAGACAGAGACCCACATTGGAGCACTGGACTGAGTTCCCAAGGTCCAAATGAGGAACAGAAGGAGGGAGAACATGAGCAAGGAAGTCAGGACCGCGAGGGGTGCGCCCACCCACTGAGACGGTGGGTCTGATCTAATGGGAGCTCACCAAGGCCAGCTGGACTGGGAATGAAAAAGCATGTGATCAAACCAGACTCTCTGTACGTGGCGGACAATGAGTGCTGACTGAGAAGCCAAGGACAACGGCACTGGATTTTGATCCTACTGCATGTACTGGCTTTGTGAGAGCCTAGTCTGTTTGGATGCTCACCTTCCTAGACCTGGATGGAGGTGGGTGATCCTTGGACTTCCCACAGGGCAGGGAACCCTGACTGCTCTTTAGACTGGAGAGGGAGGGGGAGGGGACTGGGGGAGAGGAGGGGAATGGGAGGCGGGGAGGAGGCAGAAATTTTTAATAAAAATATAAATAAAAATATAGGTTACTGAAAGAAATGAAAGAAAAAAAACAAACAAATGATAAGGACACTTATGGTCATTGATTGGAAAGCTTGAGACTATTATAGTTTTCATATTAGCCAAGACCATCCATGCATTGAATATGAGTACATTCCTTACCAAGTTCTCAGTGGCAATTTTCACAGATGTATACATAAAAATTCTAAATTGGTATAGAATTACAAAAAACCTAAAGTAGCCAATACAACCATGGAAAGTGGAACACTTTTTGATTTCAAAATATATTACAAAAGTAAAGTAATCACTCCCATAGTACTACCATAACACACAGAGAGACCAATAAAATGCAGTAACAACTCCAGGAATGAACTCATGCTTGTACAGTCTGTGATGATGCCAAGCTGGGTGGTAAATGCAAAGGCAGGCAGATTTCTGTGAGCTGGAGGCCAGCTTGCTCTATAGAGGGAGTTCCAGGACAGCCAGGGCTATTATACAGAAGCCTTTTCTCAGAATAAAAAGCCCAAAACATTGTTAATTTGACATGGCCTAGGATAAAGCCTCTGGTAATACATGCGAAAAATTATCTACATTAGGTTAATCGAGTAGGGGGAACTCATGTTGGTGACACTGGTCTATGGGCTGAGGTCCAGGACTAAAATAAAAGGAGAAAATAAGCTGAGCACCAAGCGTTCATTGTTCTCTGATTCTCCAGTAAGGGTGCAATGTGACCAGCTGCATCACACTCCTGCCACCATGATGGGCTGCACCTCAAACTCTGAGCCAAAATAAGTCCTTTCTCCCTTAAGTTGCTGGTCTCAGGGTGCTTTATTGCAGCAACAGAAAAAGGAACTTATAAACGGGTGATTATTGACAAGATGTCACGAATATACAGTGTGAAAAGAATATTCTCTTTAATAATTAAGATAGTTTGAGGGAAAGCTGAAAGCTTATCTTTAAAAATGAAATTTGAGCTTTACCTGTTATAATGCACAAAAACAACACAAAACTGACTGAATTCTTAGATATAAAGCCTGAAACTGTAATATCACGAAAAGAGAGCAAAAAGGAAAAACCTATTGATATTTGCCTTGACAGTGATTCTGGGGATATCGTACCAAAAGCTTAGGCAACAGAAGCAAAATTAGGCAAGTAGGACTATATCAAATTAAAACACTTCTACATGCAAAATAAAAAATTCAACACCACAGGGCTGTGGTGGTACACCTACTCAATCCCAGCACTCAGGAGGCAGGGGCAAGCAGATCTCTGTGAGTTCAAGGCTAATTTGGTCTACAGAGCAAGTTCCAGAATAGCCAAGGATGTTACACAAAGAAACCCTATCTCGAAAAAAAATTCAACATCATGAAAAGGCAATCTGTGAAATGAGGGAAATATTTACAAACCATATATCTGATATTGAATCAATACTCTAAATACATAAGGAATGTTATTACTTGATAACAAGCAAAAAATAGCCTGACTAAAAATTGTGCCAGGGATTTGAATGACTGCCTATTCCTCCAAAGAAGAAATGTAAATGGCTGATAGACATGTAGAGAATATGACCAACATTAATAACAATTAGATAAATGCAAATTAGCACTAAAATAAGATATAGATATCCCCTTACAACAGCTACCTTACAACAGCTTCATTATTAAGAAGATTAAAAAGATACGTGATGGCCAGGCTGCAGAGGGAAGGGAATGTTTGCACAGTGTAAGTGGGAAGGAAAATTAGTACACCATTACAGAAAGCAGCATAGAAGTTCTAAAAAAGGAAAAGTAGAACCCATATGGTTCAGCAATATTCCTACTGGGAATATAGCCAAGGGAATGAGATCAGTATGTCCAAGACACATCTGCAATCACACATTCACTGCTGCCATATCCGTGATACCCACAATATCGAAGCATTCTTAGTGGAAAAATGTGGCAGATACACATAATAGTATTCAGTTTTAAATGAAGACAGAATGCCATTTATGAGGACATGCATAAACATAGAAGACATTACATTAAGTAAAACACATTTACAATCTCACTTATGTGAAATGTCCAACTTGACCTCATGGAAGTAGAGGTAAAGATGGTTAACAGAGGTTAGAGAAAGCAGAATAAGATGAGTGAGAAGTCAGAAGTTCTAGTGAGATGCTGTAGCACGTTCTAGTACCATATTACAATAGGATGACTATAGCGCAGCAATATACTGTTTGAAACAACTGCAAGAGAACATTTTAATATTCTTGCCACAAAAGAAAGGCAAATGTTTAGGATGATGGCTACTATACTTATGCTGCTTTGGCCATTTTTCATTGAATACATGCATCAAAACATCATTACATACCCTGTGGCTATATGCATTCATGTATTGATTAAACTTAAACTAGCAAGATACTGGGGCTAGAGAGATGACTCAGGGATTATGATCATTGGTTAATCTTGCAGAAGTCCGAGGTTCAGTTCTCAGTAATCACATGGTGGTTAACTACAGCCTGTAATTCCACTTCTAACACCCTCTTCTGGCCTCTTCAGGCATCAGGCACACACCTAGTGCCCAAACATGAATGCAAGAAAGCACTAATTTCCAAAGAGAAACCCTGTCTCGAAAGAACAAAAAAAAAATGAAAGAAAGGAAGAAAGAAAGAAAGAAAGAAAGAAAGAAAGAAAGAAAGAAAGAAAGAAAGAAAGAAAGAAAGAAAGAAAGCACTAATTTGCTGTAGGAATTCCTACTGCCAGTAGCCTGTAAGTTAACCACCCACTTGGGTGTGGCCTCTTATATTACATATGCTTCTGTAAATCATGCGTCTGGCCTCTTTCCTGGCTGCTGGATTCAATTGCTGTTCCTTGTTCAAGGAGAGGATTGTGATCTGTGAGTCTACCCCTAAATAAATAACCTTTCATTATACTCAATTCTGAGCTAGTGTGGGATTTCTTTTTTAGTGTCTCTCTTCATCTGGTACCCACATAGATCTGGACTCCACGCCTACTGGGTAGACTGGTTTAAAGGCCTAGGTCCAGAGCCCAGAAAGTCTCCCACCCCAACCCACTTGTCTTGTTTTTACCTAAGTTTTTTTTCTTTGTAGATTTACCAAGTGCAGGCACACCCCCTACCCCTACTGCTGCATTCTCTGCCATGGTTCTTTGTCATTTGATGACTTGCACAGCTTCCAATTTGTGCTCCCTGCCCATTAATTCTTGGCTTTTTGCTCCGTGTACGGAGTTGAATTAATTGCTTTTATTTATCAAGCAAAGCGTATTTCTCAGTATTTAACCAGAACCAAGGTGAGGAAGGCAAAGTGGCTCAGGACTGTTTGTGGCACCAGGTTGCACCACTACTTGCAACTCTACAACCACGACAACTGCTGGACAATAAAGATTATTATACCTAAAACAATTTAGCAGACCTTAACCAGGTAAATATTTTATTAATTAATAAGTCAATAAACTTGAAAGTCATATAATGGCAGACAACATTACCATGGAAACTTTTAGTAACTTTTTTGCTAATACTATGGATTGTATTCTGCAAGACTTATATGGTTATGGTGATACATCATTTTATTGGATATTGGGACTCAGTTTTTTTCTTCATATTATATCCTTAAGAAAATGGTTTGATAATAGAGCTAAGAATGAGGCACTTTTAGAAATGATACAGTTTTTACAGACTAATAATGAACAGCCAGCTGACAGGATTAATACCATCGAAAATCAAAAGTTACCTGGAAAAATTAATGCTATTGAAAAGGGTAACATTAATTTGACAGACAAAATCGAATCCATGTCAAAGGATACTGAGAAATTATCTGAAAGAATTCATACTGTTGAATTTGACAATCAAAAAGTGTTAAAAAGTTCTGGTAGGTTAGCAGATAGAGTATCTCTCCAGGATGGCAATCTGCATGCTATCCAAATAATGTTCAAGGATGAGGTGTTATCTTTAAAGGAAAAGCTTCAGACTTAGGAATCACATGTGTGGAATGAAGACCATGCCTCAATGAAATCACTAGAAATATATACAGGCCAGGAGATTCAGGCTTTATTAAAGACAATAATGAAAAGACTTGAAACGATTGTGGAAATTGTTGGAGCTGATGAACAGGAAAAGAAGGCACAAGGACAGGATTCAACATCGCCAGTAGCTGTCAGAGATGATTTACCCAGGGTTTTAGCTTCCTATCCTGTAAATCTTCTCTGACAAAGTATCAAGTTCTAAAGGCCCAAACGAATCCAAAGAAGGTAGATGGATACCTATAGGAATGAATGATCTAAATGACATTAAACAAACTATCATAACTTATGATTTGCATTCTGCATTTGTTAGGGAGATGATAAAGACATGGGCATCTAGCATTAAAGCAAAGCCACATGACAGGCTTCAGTTAGTTTCAGCTTCAACTGGGCCTAGATGGGGTAGATGTTATGGTAGTTCAACCCAAGACCCAGTTGTGGGCCTGGGTACTAGCTGAGCTGCTCAGTCTGGGTCATTGGGGATGCCCACATCAGGTGGGAGAGCGGAACCAGCTTCCCTATGCTCATACCATCAGGGTCAGTTCTCCTTCACTTGTGGTGAGGGGTGGGACCATCTCTCCTGAGCGCGGGAGGTGAGGGTGGGGTTTGGGAGAAAGCAGTTCTACCATGAGGGGCAGGACCAGCTCTCTTGCCACAGTGTCCAGGGAGGGGCTGGGCCAGTTTTCCCAGAGCCAGGAAAGAGTGGGACCAAATCAGCATGGCCCTTTGATTTCACCTAACATGGTTCCTATGGACCCCTGAGGTGACATAGGCCACAAACATCAACATAGACCTCAGTTGCAGGAGGACCATGGATCCAGACATGGTCCTCAGCAACAGCTCAGACCCAGACTGCATCCTGGCTCTGGGTGGAAGCATTGGCCACTCAGATCAGGATGGCTCTGGCAGTGGCATGGCCCCCTAGACACCAACAATGTCGTAGGCTACAGCCCCAATGCTTGGCTCCTGTGTGACCTTTGATGTCAATATGGGCCTCAGACTAACACAGATCTCAACTACAGTAGGAGCACAGATCCAGACATGTTCCTCAGCAGCATCCAGAATGCTGCTGGATGTCACAATTGTCCCAGCACATTCCTATCAGCATGACCCTAGCAGTAGCATGCCTCACTGACACAAACAGGGCCCCAGACCTCAGGTGTCTGCATGGCCTTCAATGGTAGCAGAAGCCTCCGACACCAGCATGAACTCTAGCTGCAGTAGGACCATGAGCACAGACATGGCCCTGAGCTGTAGCTCTGGCTCAGATGTCACCATGGCATTGTGTAACAGCACAAGCCACTCAGATCTGCATGGCCCAGGCTGTAGCATGACCCTCAGACACCAACATGGCTCCAGGTGGTGGTCCAGAACCCAGGAATCAGCATTACCCTTGATGACAACAGGAGTCACAGACATCAACATCGACACAGACCCTGGCTGCAGTTGGGCCATGGACTCAGAAGTGGCTCTGAGCTGCATCCCTGATCCAGATGTCCATCAAGGTACTAGGAAGAAGTATGTGCTACTCAGATCTGTATGGCCCTAGCTGCAGCATGGCCCTTGGGCACCAGCGTGGTCCCAGATGGCTGACTTGACCCTGGGCAACCACGGGGCCTTCGATTACAATAGGAACCACAGACATCACCTCAGACTGTAGCTGCCATAGGGCCACAGACCCAGACATGGTCTGAACAACACCAGGGCCTCAGGTGACAGCACAGAGGTTGGACACTAACAAGGCCCAGACACTGGGTTTCTGTCTGGCCTTTGGTGGCAACACTGGCGATAAACGTTAACACAGACCTTGGCTGCTGTAGGGCCACAGACCCAAACATGACCCTCGGCAGCAGCTTAGGCCTGGATGACATCACATGGCAGCACAGGCCACCTAGATCAACGTGGCTCCAGTGGTGGTCCTCAGATATCTACATGGCCACAGGGGGCAAACCAGATACTGGGCATCGTTGTGGCCTTTGGTGGCAACATGGGCCATGGCTGTCCACTCAAACCCCAGCTGTAGTAGGACCATGGACCCAGACATGGTCCTTGGCAACAGCATGGTCCAGGCATTACCATGATCCTGAGTGGCAAGCAGGCCTCCCGCATCAGCCTGCATTTCTTCCATTCTGCCTCTTTCCACAGCACATAACCCATTCTGCTTCACTTTCTCTACCATTTCTCCGCTGCATATTTGCTTATCATAATGGGACCTGTCTGTCATGGCACCAGGGGGCCCATGGATGTTTTCCCACTCAGGCTGGCCTGTGGTAGGTTAGCACCTGCCTGAGCAGCAAGCAGGCCGTGGATGTTCAAAAATATATTTACCTGAACCAGATCTGCACAATGACACCAGTTGACGTACCAACTTAGATGCAGGAAATCTCACCAGACCCTAAGCCTAGATAAGGAGGCAATTAGTGGCTACAAAGAGGGGGAGAATCACTTTTCCCCAGGGGCAGGCTCTCTGATAGATAATCCAAACCTAAGAGATTGGCCCTAAACACACACACACAAGCAACATTGACTGAACTCAGCAGTCTGTGTGTGTGTGTGAATGAGTGTGTGTGTGTGTGTGTGTGTGTGTGTGTGTGTAATAATAACTAAAGATGAGGTCATAAATTTGGAAGGGATTAGAGGGGGCATGGAATAAGATGGAGGTGGAGAGAAAGTGAAAATATAATGAAATTCTCAAAAGAAGCATAATTTATTTATTTTTTAAAAAATATTTATTTATTTATTATTTATTTATTATGTATACAATATTCTGTCTGTGTGTATGCCTGGAGGCCAGAAGAGGGCAGCAGACCCCATTACAGATGGTTTTGAGCCAACATGTGGTTGCTGGGAACTGAACTCAGGACCTTTGGAAGAACAGGCAATGCTCTTAACCTCTGAGCCATTTCTCCAGCCCCCAAGAAGCCTAATTTAAAGGGTTGAATTTGCTAGGAAGAATCAAAGGTAGATGCAGTTCTTCTCTTCTGCTACTTTGTTGAAAGTGTTTATCAGTTTATCACCATTATACAAATGGTGACATTTTGTATCATTTAAGTTTTATTGTGTCATCTGCAAAAAGGAATACTTGTATTTCTTGTATTTCTTTCTCTTCCTTTATGCTGTTTTCAAGAACTGTATTCAGTAAGAGCAGAGAGACAACACCTTATCTCATTCCTGATTTCCAAGCTCATGCTTCCTGATTTTCCTTATTTAGTAAAGTGTTCCTAAAAGTTGCTCATAAATTATTATATTGAGGTATGTCCCTTCTATTTATAGTTTTTCCATTGCCTTTATTATGAACCCATGTGGTCTTTGTTGAAAATCTTTTCTGTAATCTACTGAAATGAACTTGTAATTTCTGTCCTTAAGTATACTTATATGTTGTGTTATATTTATTGATTTGTGTATCTTAAGCCATCATTGCTTTCCTGGAATGAAACCAACTTTGTCATGATGTATGTGTTTTCTGTGTTGTTGTTTTGTATTTTATTGATAATTTTTGTTCATATTCATCAGAGAAATTGGTCTATGATTTTGTGTGGGAGGTGTATTGCTGTGGGACAATGATTTATCAGTTATATTGCTTTAATAAAATGCTGATTGGCCAGTAGCCGGGCAGGAAATACAGGCAGGGCGACCAGGAAGGAAATAGAAGCAGGACAATGAGAACAGGAGAATTTTGGGAAGGGGAAAGATTCAGTCTGCAGTCACCATAGAGGAAGCCAGACACAGAGGAAGATGAGAATGCCTCAATGAAAAAGGTACTAGGCCACATGGCCAACAAAGACAAGAATAATGAATTAATATAAGATGTAAAAAGTAGTTAATAAGAAACCTGAGCTAATAGGCCAACCAGTTTATGATTAATGTAGACGTCTGTGTGTTTCTTTGGGACTAAACAGCTGTGGGACCAGGTGGGACAGAAACCTCTGTCAACAGTGTATATTCATTTTTATCATGTTTTGGAGTCAGGGTAAAACTAGCTTCAGAACACAAGTTTGGAGGATTTCCTTTGCTTTCTATATTATGGAATAATTTGCAGAACTTTAATGTTAGTGCCTTAAAAGTCTAAGATTTCACCAGTGAATCCACGTGGTGCTGGAATTTTTGGTGTTTTTTTAAGCGATACATTCTTAATTTTTGTTCAATCTCATAACTCTGCACATTTCTTTGTAACCTTTTAGATTAGTTTACGCAGATCTCATGTCTAGAAATATATCCATTTTTGTTTTCTCTATTTTATTGGAAAACACCTTTCTAAAAAAACATAATGATCTTTTTTTTCTTTTTTTTCATAATGATCTTTTGACTTTCATCTTTTTCTGTTTTCATATCCTTTCCATCTCTAATTTTATGAATTCGAGTTTTTCTTTCCTTTAGTTAGGTTGCCTAAAGGTCTGCTGGTTTTCTTTTTTTTAATTGATTTTAATCGAGTTCTACATTTTGCTCTGCTCCCCTCCATGCCTCTCCTTTTCAACCCCCGCCTAAGGTCCCCATGATCCCAATTTACTCAGGAGACCTTGTCTTTTCCTACTTTCTACTTCCCATGTAGATTAGATCTAGGTAAGTCTCTCTTAGTGTTCTCATTGTTGTCTAAGTTCTCTGGAATTATGATTTGTAGGTTGGTTTTCTTTGTTTTATGTTTAAAAACCACCTATGAGTGAGTACATGTGATAATTGTCTTTCTATGTCTGGGTTATTTCACTCAAAATAATGTTTTCTAGCCCCATCCATTTTCCTGCAAATTTCAAGATGTTGTTAGTTTTGTTTTTGTTTTTGTTTTTTTTTTTGCTGTGTAGTACTCCATTGTATAAATGTACCACATTTTCCTTATTCATTCTTTGGTTGAGGGGGCATTTAGGTTGTTTCCAGGTTCTAGCTATGACAAACAATGCTGCCATGAACATAGTTGAGCACATGTCCTTGTGGCATGATTGAGCATCCTTTGGATATACACCCAAAAGTGGTATTTCTGGGTCTTGAGGAAGGTTGTTTCCCAATTTTCTGAGAAATCACCACGCTGACATCCAAAGGGGTTGTACTAGCTTGCATTCCCACTAGCAGCGCAGGAGTGTTCCTTTTTCCCCACAACCTCTCCAGCATAAGTTGTCATCAGTGTTTTTGATATTGGCCATTCTTACAGGTATAAGAGGAATCTCAGAGTTGTATTGATTTGCATTTCTCTGATGACTAAGGATGTTGAACATTTCCTTAAGTGTCTTTCAGCCATTTTAGATTCCTCTGTTGAGAGTTCTCTGTTTAGGTCTGTACTCCATTTTTGTTACTTGGATTATGTGTTCTTTTCGTTTCCAATTTCTTGAGTTGTTTGTATATTTTGGAGATCAGACCTCTGTCAGATGTGGGGTTAGTGAAGATCTTTTCCCATTCTGTAGGCTGTTTTGTCTTGTTGACCGTGTCCTTTGCTTTACAGAAGCCTTTCAGTTTCAGGAGGTCCCATTTATTAATTGTTTCTCTCAGTGTCTGTGCTGCTGGGGTTCTATTTAGGATGTGGTCTCCTGTGCCAATGTGTCCAAGTGTACTTCCCACTTTCTCTTCTATAAGGTTCAGCTTTACGTTGAGGTCTTTGATCCATTTGGACTTTAGTTTTGTGCATGGTGATAGATATGGGTCTATTTTCATTCTTATTTTCATTCGTATACATGTAGATACCCAGTTATGCCAGGACCACTTGTTAAATATGCTTTCTTTTTTCCATTTGATATTTTTTGCTTCTTTGTCAAAAATCAGGTGTTCAAAGGTGTGTGGACTGATATCCGCGTCTTCTATTCGCTTCCATTGGTCCTCCTGTCTGTTCTTATGCCACGGTTTTATTTTTTTTCAAATGCTCAAGTATTAATTTTACTGATTCTTTATAGTACTCTTTGCACCCCAATTGCATTCATTTCTACCCTGATCCCAACTACTTCCTTTTGTCTACTAATTTTAGGATTAGCTTACACATGTTTAGACCTTGAGCCACATTGTAAGGTTATGTATTTGAGATATCTCTGATGATCCAATGTGAGCATTTATAGGTATGGCTTTCCCTCTTAGAACCAATTTTATTTTACTTTATTTTGAGAAAGAGTGTCATGTAGTCTGCATTGGCTTGAAACAGAATATATAGCAGAAACTGAGCATTAACCCCCGATCTGTTTGCTTCCACCTGCCATTTTCTGGGATTACAGGCTTGTACCTCCATGCCTGCCTTAGAACAACCTCCACTGTTTCCCATGGGTTCTGGTAAGCTGCGTTTGTATATCTTTTCTAGGAAGTTCTTAATTTTTCTGCTGGTTTATTCAGTGGTCTACTGATTACTCAGTTATGTATTGTTCAATATCCATGAGATTATATTTTTTTTAGTTTCTTTTGTGGTTGATTTCTACTCCCATTCCATTGGGATCAAATCAAAGGCTAGAAAATATTTCAGTTTCCTTGTATTTGTTTTCTGTACGTTAGAGGACTTTCCACAGACTCCTGTGAGGAATATATAACCTGTGGCTATTGGCTGAACCTTCTGTGGAGCCATCTGAGGGGTAGCATCATTTAATTCTGATGTCTAGTGAAGTTTTGTCTAAACAATGTGCCTATTGGTGAGAGCAGGGTGTTTAACTCATTCCTGATTATTGTGGTTCGGTCAACATGTGCCTTTATGTCTAGCTATGTTAGTTTTATGAATTTGATGTAATAAAATTCAGTGAGTATCTCTTTAGAATTTTCATATCACTGTTAAGGACTGTCCTCTGTATTATTATGCAGTCGTCCACTTCTTTTCATTTTGATCCTGAATTTACTTCATCAAGAACAGGAAATTTTACACTGACTTGGTTTGGCAGTTCATTCCCTTGGTATATTGATGCCCATCTATTAAGTCTTTATTACTTTAAATATACTTCTTAAGGGAGAAATGCTGTTAAGAAATGGTTAGCGTACATGCATTTTGCAGGTAATAATCAATATACATGTGAATGTCTAGAGAAATCAGAGAAGTCTATTCGTTTAACTTATACAACAAACAACCATGTGTCTTTTGATGGGTTATTAGCACAATCAACTACAGATGTCATGTATCAGAAACAGGCAAGCCTGAATCACCGGTCTACACCAGAACCAGGGATGAAGATGGGAATCTGGGAACGGGACTAGTGCTGTTATATTTTCCTTTTCTTTTTTTTATACATCCATCACATAGGTTTCGTTTTATCTGTGTGATCTTATAAAGGAGTTAAAGCCATGGACTGGAAAAGAATTTTCCAGAATATGCTTTAGCAGGTGGCATCTGAGATGCAGTATCGCCCTCCAGTGGCTGCCGTAGGAACTGAAGAGCCCTAGAAATGCGTCAAGAAGCAGAGAGAGTTGAGTCTTCTGCTGCAGGTTGTTCTTCACAGGTATATGTTTGGTTGGCTGTTGAGTGTGCTGCTTTACAACAGAGTAGGTGCAACAAGATTATCTTTGCACTCAGTGAACAAAATTAAAGCCAGTTGATGCCTAAGAGTACAAACAAATGCTATACAAATAATAATAGGAACCACTTATGTCTAATACAGTTGTTGATTATAACTGGAAAGTATGTGATATTCTGAGAGAATCTTTAAGTGTTTGAAATATGCCCTCTGGGTGGTACTGCAGCGTTAGGAGTCATCTTTTCTATCTTACAGAAAGCAAACCCTGCCTACTGTCTGTATTAGACATAAGTGGTTCCTATTATTATTTTACTTGGGATATGTCCTTCTGCTGCATCCATGATTTCACATACTGAAGAACTTCTTTCCTTTTTTATAATTGAATTTTCCTCGGACAATATGAAAATATACTCATATATGTATGACTATATATTTTATCTTATTTTTCCATCCATCTAACTGTCCATGGACACTTGACTGCTTGCAAATCTTAACTCTTATTTCCTCAGTGAACACAACAATGCAGACAACAGCACAAGATTTTGATCAGATTTCTCTTCATCTAGCTATGTACCCAGAATAGGATCACTGATTGTCTTAGTATTCTCATTGCTGTGGAAAGAGCAATTTAAGGGGTAGAAAGCAGAATTGGCTGCTCACCCTGATGACCCGAGTTCTAGCCCTGGAACCCACATGGTGAAAGGAGAGAATCAGCTCCCATGATTTGTCCTCTGACCATAAAACCTGTGCCCCTGGAGCCTGTCCTGCACACACGCAAAAACAACCAAATAAATGTAAGGGGAAAGGGAGAGGTGACATGAATCATCAAGTAGAAAAGCTTTCCACCAAGGCTGATGCTCTGAGTTCAATTTCTGTATCCCATAGTGGAAAGAAAGAACTAAATCCTGTGATTTGTCCTTTACCCTCCGCGTAAGCGCTGGTTCACACTGCCCCTCCCATTACTGCCCCCTAAAGTAAGTAAGGGTAAAAAATATTTTAAGGAAGGACAAGTTTATTTTGGTTCATAGCCCAAGAGCAAAGTCCCTCACAGTAGGAAAAACATGGGTGGCAAGTTGTCACACTGTATCCACAGGCAGGCAGTAGAGGGACATGGATGTTGTGTTCAGGCGACTTTCTCATTTTATTCTATCTATAACCCCAGGCCTTGGAATATTGTTGTCTACATCTCCACCCCTTGCCTATGTGATATCCAAACACATCATTTCAGCAGTAACCCTCTACTCTTTGTCCCCACAGGCTCACTACAGTCTCATAATGCAAAAATACATGCAGCCAAGCTTCAAAAGTAACAGAAGTCTAACAATTCTAACTCTAAAATTACAAAGTGCTAGCTGGAGGGATGGCTCAGCATTTAAGAGTGCTTACTGGTCTTATTGAAGATTCAAGGTCAGTCGCCCACATGGAAACTCATAACCACCTGGTAACTCCAGTTCTAAGGGACTGATACCCTCTTCTGACTTTCACATGCTCCTGCATGAATATGGTGCACACATACACACATGCAAACATAAATACACCCAGTAAAATAAATATTAAAACTCTAAGTTTCATCTATTTCTAAAGGCAATCTCTTAAATATGAGATTATGTAATATGTAAAATCAAAAATAAGATACTTATTTTTAATACACAAGATCACAGAAAAAAACAATGCATTCCAAAGGGGGAGAATGGGGAGTTGTTGAATGAGAAATGTCCCCTACAGGTTCATGTATTTGAACCCATGGTCTGCATATTGGAAGCTATGGCACCTTTAGCGCAGATGTAGCCTTGCTGGAAGAAGAACATAACTAGTCAGGGGCATGTTTTGAGGGTTTATAACCTTGACCCTACTTCCCGCTCTCTTTCTGTTTCCCCCCTCCTTCCCTTCCTCCCCCCCCTTCCTCTGTGAGAATGGAAAGAGTCCCACACTTTTCCCAGAGTCTAGCTTTCTCTTCACAAAGGACACAAACACTGGGCTTAAAGCTAGTTTTTTGGTGAATAGATTCCCTTATTTTTCATAGACTAGTAGCCACAGGACACTTCAGTTGGTGGGAGGAGTGCAAAAAAAATTCTCCATTGGCTTGAGAGAATCACGGCTACACTACGAGGTGAGAGAGCTCACCACTAATCCAAGATGAAACTGCAGGCCTAGTGTGTGTCCTCTGTTGGCTTCAGTTTGTCTACCTGCACAGCTGAAGTAATTGCTCTGCCTGCCTTCAGGGTATGCTTATAGGTGGAGGATGCTGAAGCCCCAGAAAGGTTAGTTTTAAGAGGAGGAATGGGTCAGGCAATGTGGAAAAGAGGTGATGTGGGTCAACTAAGGTACAGCCAGAGTCACCTTCCAGACAAGAGACTCTGTAAGTCTGTGATGTGAGATGTGGGTCCATCACCAGGTGAGGTCACACCTGGAGTAACAATGTTGTTTCTGCTGCTTCTTTTCCTCTATAGTTCTGTGATCTCTGACCAATGGGTTACATAGTGCCCAAATGACATCATTAGAGCAGAGAGTCAAAAACACCCACTGTGATGTGGGAGTGTTGTATATCTATCTGTTGATTTCATTGGTTAAAAAAAAATAAAGAAACTGCTTGGCTGGCCCTCATAGGTTAAAACATAGGTGGGAGGAGTAAACAGAACAGAATGCTGGGAGGAAGAGGAAGTGAGCTCAGACTCGACAGCTTTGCTCTCTGGAGCAGAGATGCCATGCTCCCATCTCCAGGGCGGACGCGAGAGCTCTTCTCTCTGAGGCACACGCAATGAAGCTCTGACCCAGGATGGACATAGGCTAGAATCTCCCTGGTAAGCCACCTCATGGGCTACACTAGAAATGGGTTAGTCCAGGTGCGAGAGTTAGCTGAGAAGAGGCTAGACAGAAATGGGCCAAGCAGTGTTTAAAAGAATACAGTGTCCGTGTAATTATTTTGGGTAAAGCTAGCTGGGTGGTGGGACACAGCCCACCGCTCATATTACTACACCACTGAGTCTCTATCAGTGACTCACGAGGTCTCAGATAAAATATTGATTGCCATCACCATTGTTTATTCAACCATTCTTCATTGGGAAGGTTAAACATTGTGTGATTTGCCGTTATACTATTCTAAATGAACTGAGGATTGTACATACAATAATAATCATATAATCGTCAAGTTTAAAGGCCTGAATATTCAAACAATGCAATCATGTATGAGAAAAACAAATAAAAAGCAGGCCGGAACCAGTGACTGGTGTGGGACTATGGTCTGTATTCTGTCAATTATGTTTTAAATAATCACTGATTGGCCCATAGCAAGACAGGAAGTATAGGCAGGACAACCAGACAAGAAGTAGAGGTGGGACAATGAGAACAGAATTCTGGAAAGAAGGAAGCCCATTCGTCTGCAGTCCTGACCCTGCCACAGAACAAGCAAAATGTGACTGCCTCACTGAAGTAGGTACCTAACCACATGGCTAACATAGACAAGAATAATGGGCTAATATAAGTTATAAAAGTTAATAAGAAGCCCAAGCTAATGGGCCAATCAGCTTATAACTAATGTAGACCTCTGTGTGATTTCTTTGGGACTTAACGACTGCTGGAACCAGGCAGGACAGAAAACCTCAGACAACAAGTGACCTCAGCCAGAGCAGGCCTAAGGCAGCAAGCCCCCACAGGGGCAGGCCTGAGCCTGTAATCTCCACTGGAGCAGGCCCGAAACAGTGACTACACAATAGCAGGCCTGAGCCAGAGACTTCCGACAGAGTAGGCCTGAGGCAGCAACCTCCACAGGAACAGGTACAAGGGAGCAACCTTCTGAGCCTTGGATTCACAGTCACCAACTACCCCAATCACAGAAAAAGATGGGTACACAAGGTAAGAACACTCTCAATACCACAAAGAACAACACAGCACCAATAAAAAATAGTGGATCTACAGCAGCAAGACTTGAACCTGGATATTAATCCACACTCCTTCAAACACCTGATTTTTTGACAAAGAAGCAAACATATCAAATGGAAAAAAGAAAGCATATTTAACAAATGGTGCTGGCATAACTAGATAGTAACACATAGAAGAATGAAAATAGACCCATATCTATCACCATGCACAAAACTCAAGTCCAAATGGATCAAAGACCTCAACATAATGCCAACCATACTGAACCTCATAGAAGAGAAAGTGGGAAGTGCACTTGAAAGCATTAGCACAGGAGACCACTTCCTAAATATAACCACAGCAGCACAGACACTGAGAGAATCAATTAATAAATGGGAACTCCTAAAACTGAAAAGCTTCTGTAAAGCAAAGGACATGATCAACAAGACAAAATGACAGCCTGAGTCCCTGACAACAGCATGATGCCCAGAAGGGAAGCCAAGACTGCTTTCTCATGCGCTGCACCAATGAGGGTCAGAGCTAGAAATCCCACTATTGTTACCCCAGGGCCACCTTTCTCACCAACCACAGATGGTAATAGATGATGGGAAGGAGGGCATCTTTCCCTTACTCATGCTGCCACTTGGCAGAGGAGGAGGGACAGGGTAAACTCTCCTACTCTTATGCTCTCAGGGTTGACTCACTTGTGTCCCTGACCACAGGGTCCACTCTACTGTGCTTCCCAGGTGAGGTGCACCCCTATTGTGAGAGGTCAGGCCATCTTTACTGAGTGGGGGGAGGTCTTCCCTGAGGGAAGTTAACCTGCGAAGGGCAGAATTAGCCATCCTAGGACCAGTGAGGGTGCACTAGCTCAGCACAGCATGGTTCCAATGGCCTCCAATGTCAAACGGGACATGGACATCACCACAGACCCCAGCTGAAGCAGGAATATAGACTCAGACATGACCCTCGGTAGTAGCTCGGGCCCAGATGCCACCAAGACCTGGTAGCAGCAAGCCACCCAGACCAGCACACCTCAGTGGCAACATGGCCTCCCAGCATCAACATGGTCCCAGGTGATTGACCAGATCATGGGCATCCAAAGAGCCCTCGGTGGCAACTGGGTCTAGATACCACCCCAGACCCCAGTCTCCACAGACCCAGACATGGCCCTGTGCAGCAGTCCTGGCCCAAACAACACTATGTCCCTGGGTAACAGCTGGGCCACTCAGTTCAGAATGTCCCTGGTGGCAGCATGGCCCTCGAATGCCCTCATTGCCATAGGTTGCAGCCCAGACCCCCCACATCTATGTGGTTCTTGGTGGCAATGTGGACCATGGATATCAATACAGATCCTGACTGTGGAAGGACCACAGACCCAGACATGTTCCTAGGTGGTAGCCCAGGCCCCAGTGTCAACATAATCCCAGGTGGGCAGCACAGGCTATCTGGACCAGCATGACCCCTGCAACAGCTTGGCCCTCATATACCAACAGAACCACAGGTGGCAGCCCAGACCCCTAGCATTAGCTGGACTTCAATGGCTTTAAAGGAGTCACAGACATCAACACAGACCCTGGCTACAGCAAAACCCCAGACCCAGATATGGCCCTTGACTATAGCCCCAGTCTGAGCAATGCCATGACCCCAGTTGACAGCCCTGGCTGCCCAGATAGGCCTGATTCCAGCAGTAGCACAGCCCTCGGACACCATCATGGTCACATGTCTCAGCCAAGACCCTGGGCATCCACGTGGGCCTTGGCAGCAACCTAAGCCAGGGATATCAATACAGACACAGGGCATGCCAGGGACCCAAACATGATTCTCGGGAGCAGCCCCCAGGTGTCTGTGTAGGCAATCTAGATTAGCAAGCCCCCATGGCGAGCAGTCCTTGCACACCAAAATGGCCTCAGGTGGCAACTCAGCCACAGACTCCTGCACAGACCCCAATAGTGACAGGAGCCACAGACATCAACAAAGACCCAGGGCCCAGGGCCAAGACCTGGCCCTTCATGAACCAAGAACAGGCATCTCCCTGGACTCAAGTGGTCAGTGAGCACTTCCCATCAGCCTGCTCTTTACCACCCTCTGCTCTCCAGATCTGCCTTTCTCTCCAGCCCATGAACTATTCTGCCTCTTCTGCCTCCCTACCCCGTACTCTCTCACTCCAGTGGCACCCAACTGCCCAGTGTGAGGTCTCTTGGTTAGGTCATATGTGGCTTTTTCCCAGCCACAAGAAATGGCATAAAACTGTAGCCTTTCCTCTCTTCCATGCCTGGGCATAGAGACCTTGAGCAGCACTCGGTATGATGGTACCTGATCACTCAGTGCCAGGGGCACCAGGCACGTTTGTGGTTGATTGTAACTGCCCTCCAAGACCAAAAAGTCCTTGAGAGTGCCATCTGTGTCCTCCCCAAGTTCAGTTTCTTATGTTCCTGATCTCCTTTCCTATTCTGTTGTTACCTCCTTTTCTACTAGGAAGTTCAGATAATTACAATTATTTTGCTTTCTCTTTATGGTATATTATTGAAAAACTACCTTAGTGATTCCCCTTGTGGTTAGAATTTATATCTTAAAGCTGTCTAGTTGGGAGCAATGTCAACTCAATTTCAACAATATGCATAGATTTTGCCCAATTACAGCTTTATTTTTCTCCCCCCTTTTATACATAGTTGTACAATTGACATCTTTTTGCATTGTAGTCCATCAGACAGTTTCACAAGTGTAGCTTCCCATGACTGCCTTTTAAATTAGAAGAAAACATTGACAACAAAGTACTATTTTTTGTAATTGTTTGTGTGTGTACCATTTTTTCATTACTTAATGTTTAACCATATGAAATTAGTAACAAATGTCTTGTTTTATTTTAGCATAAAAGGCTCTCTCTCATATTTATTTAAAATAAATGATGTTTTCTGTTGCTCAGAACAGACTAAAACAATCCCTTTGCATCAGCCTCTAGAGTAGCTCTACAAGTCCATATTGTCCCACCCAGCCCCTTCTGTAGTTTTTGTAGAAAAGATTTGCTAGTGACACATCACCTCAATTTATGTTCATCAGAGAGCATCTTGATTATTCCTTTTAGTCTTAAAAGATATGTTTTCCAGACAGGTATTTTTAGTCCCTTCCTTTCATCATTGTGAATATGTTATTCAATTGCAATCTGGTTGCCATGGTTCCTAATAGTTTTGATATACCTTGAATATGATGAGTCATTGTGCTAGCTGCTTTCAGATTTTTCTTTCCCCTGCCTTCTTAACCTTTTCAAATTACATTCCTTTATTCAGTGTGTAGGTGATGTGTGTGGGGGTGTGGGTTTGTGTGTGTCGCAGCAAGCATGAGAAAATTAGAGGACAGCTTGTGGGCGTCCATTTTCTCCTTGTGCCACTGCGGTTGCAGGGACTGAACTCAGTGGTAGTCCTGGGGACAAGCGCCCTTACCAGCTGAATCATCTTGCTGTCCCCCTAATTTTGATTTCTGTTTTCATGCACTCACTGCCCATATTGACAAGTGCCAGTGGGATTTTTCATATGTGCACACAATACACACTGATGAAGCCCACCTCCTTGGAAAACCTTCTCATATACTCTTCTCAGTCTTTGTCTTTGGGACAGCTTAATTATGATACTTCAAGCTTTAAATTTGTATATTTACTTTAAGTTGAGTTGGTTGAGCTTCTGGAATGTCCAGATCTATGTTTTTGTTTTAAATCACATTTTCAATTTTTCTTCACCGTTTCTTCAAATATTCTTCTTGCTTACATCTACTTTTTATTAGGTTGCTACTATACATTTATTCTTTCCTTGTCTGAGAAACACAGTGTTCTATTTTTATTCTTTTCTCTTTCTGTTTCTCATACTATATAATATCATTGAACCTATCAGTACCTGGCTGATTACACTTTTGTTGCTGTTTCTACTGTTTAATTCTGCTGCTTTGTGAAACTTTTCAACTGTACTTCTTGACACAGTTTCAGTGTGTGTGTGTGTGTATTCTCATATTTCTAAGAGAATACTTACATATATATATATATATATATATTTCTATGAGAATATCCTACCTAGATACAATGTATTTTGATCCTAGCTACTCCCATTCTCCCCTCTACTTCCTCACAGACTCCTTCACCACCTCCCTCTCCCACCTTGATGTCCTCTCATTTAAATATTTTACTGCTCTCTAAGTTCAGTTAATGCTGACTGAATGCACATGGGTATGATGCCATCCACTGGAGTGTGGTTTACTTACCAGGGAAATACATCCTTTCCCAGCAACCATCAGCTACCAATAATTTCTCACTAGGGGTGGGATCTCATAAATTCCTCCCTATCTGTGCAGGTCTTATGAAGAACCATTGATTATAACATCTTTTGTAGCACACAATGGAATACAAGTTATATCTGTAATTAATGGTATTCTGGCCTTACAATAAGAATATCATATAGAATTACCTAAATAGACTTAATATAATTATAGGTGGTGCGGGGCAATTGTCTATATTCTGTCAATTATGTATATTTATTTATTTATTAAAAATTTCCACCACCTCCCATCCTCCCATTTCCCTATCACTCCTCCTGATCCCCCTCCCCCTTGCTCTCCAGTCCTAAGAGAGGTCAGGGTACCCTGCCCTGTGGGAAGTCCAAGCCCCCAACCCATTCTGGGTCTAGGAAGGTGTGCATCCAAACAGGCTAGGCTCCCAAAAAGCCAGTATATGCAGTAAAATCAAAATCCGGTGTCATTATCATTGTTTCTCAGTCAACCCTCATTGTCAGCCACATTTAGAGAGCCCAGTTTGATCCCATGCTCATTCAGTCCCAGTCCAGCTGGCCTTGGTGAGCTCCCATTATATCAGCCCCACCGTCTCAGTGGGTGGACGCACCCTTCGCGGTCCTGACTTTCTTGCTCATGTTCTCCCTCCTTCTGCTATTCATCTGGGCCTAACAGTTTACTGAGTGAGATAACCCAGACCCAAAAAGAGGAATATCGTATGTACTCACTTATAAGTGAATTCTAGCCATAAACAAAGGACATTGAGCCTATAGTTTGTGATACTAGAGAAGCTAAATAAGAAGGTGAACCCAAAGAGAAACATGTATTTTTCCTCCTGGATATTGGAAGGAGACAAGATCGTCAGGCAAAAGTTGGGAGCAGGGGGATTGGGGTGTGCTAGGGGGAAGGGGAGATGGGGAGAGAGAAGAGAGAAGGGGAGGGTTGGGGAGAGCTTGGGAGAATGGGATGGTTGAGATGGAGCAAGGGTGGATATGGGAGCAGGGAAGAAGATATCTTAACTAAGGGAGCCATTTTAGGGTTGGCAAGAGACTTGGCTCTAGAAGGGTTCCCAGGTATCCAAGGGGATTTCCCCAGCTAGGTCCGTGGGCAGCAGAAGAGAAGGTGCCTGAACTGGCCTCCTCCCATAGCAACACTGATGAATATCTTGCATATCATTATAGAACCTTCGTCTGGCGATGGATAGAGATAGAGACAGAGACCCACATTGGAGCATTGGACTGTCAATTATGTTTTAAATAAATGCTGATTGACCTTAGCCAGGCAGGAAGTACACACATTACAATCAGACAGGAAGTAGAGGCAGGTCAATGAGAACAGGGGAATTCTGGGAAGGAGAAAGCCCATTCCTTCCCAGTCCCGTCCAGACACCAAAGAAGGAAGATGTGATCTGCCCAGCTGAAAAAGCTACCGAAACAGGTGGCTAACACAGATAAGAATAATGGGCTAATATAAGTTATAAGAGTTAATAAGAATCCTGAGCTAATGGGCCAATCAGTTTATAACTTATGGAGACCTCTGTGTGATTTTTGTTGGGGCTAAGTGGCTGTGGGACCTGGTGGGAGGACAGAAACCAGGTAGGACAGAAATGCAGACAACATATAAGCATATATAACAGTAGAGGAGGAAATAAAAAGAGATCACCTGAGAAAAATAGCGCCAGAAATATTTATCATAAAATCTGAATTTTAATGTGGGCTGATATGATCACAGGTCAAAATGTGTAGGTGAACCATAAGAACTAAAAACTAGAAGAAAAAAAGATTCCTCCCACCTAGAACAAATATGTCTCTTATGACAAACTGACTTTAGTGAACTGATACTCTTTTCTCATTTTTGACTTCTAGAACTGTAAAATATTAAATTTTCGCTGTCTTAAGCCACTAAGTCTTTAGCAATTTATTGCATCAGCAATGGGCAATTGACATATCAAGTCAATATGGAAACAATACATTGCATTTTTGTGTCTTAGCAACTAATAATCTGCAAGTTAAAAATAAAATAACATTTACAAAATCATTAGAAATAGAAATATTTTAGTATACATTTGATGAGATACATGATCTGGGAATTAATGATTATTTGATCTTTATACTAACTTAAAACTTTAATGAATAAGGAACACTCTTCAAATCACAGGATTGGATAGGCCAAGTCTATCATGACATGTGACAAAGCTGAACATGACGGTAGTTTAACACGGTGTGACAAATAAATTAGTCTTTTATTATACAAAGCTCCTTATGTAGCTGATGTGCAATAAGAAAAGTATAATTGCTACTCAACATTCCTTGGATCATCTCTGAAAAGTTATGGAAAAGAGGCACTTGAAGAGACTGGCAGATGTCTTTACCATACAGTTCATATAAAGTATTTACAGCACACTGCTGAAGCATTTTAGCCCTCTTGCAGTCCAAATAAAAGCTTCATGTAAGCTTCAACGTTGCTGCTGGGCACTACAAAATACTGCTGAACTCAGAAACAAAGTTCTGAATTTGTGTATTAGTTAGGAAAAAAAAACCCAAAATACTAGGGAAAAACCAAAATTACCAGTTACTGAAAACTTCATGCAGCATACACGGTAGTCCACTCTAAGCATTTCCTCTAAGTCCCCCACATTCATGACTAAAGCCCATCTATAGCACTAACATTCTATCACGCGAGTATCAATGATTGTTCTTCAGCCAAAAGAAACCATTCATTTCAGTAATGGTAGCACTGCCACATTCTGAAAAACAGAACAGAATCAGAATTTTCAGATCCAGTATCATACATACAAGAAGAAAAGAACCTATTTTAGGAAAAACAGCAGGAATCCTATAAGTTAGACACCATATTGACCCACACCAACACAGTGCATAAGACTGACTGTGCCCAAAGTCTGTCTCAATAAGCTTCTATGCAGTCAGAATACATAAATTCATTAAGAAATAAAGTATTTCATCTGTAAGGTTTTTATTTTTCTCTGATAATTTTTATTATTTTATAAATAATAGGAATCAAAATTTCTACTTCCTCCCCTCCTTCAATTTCCCTTCAGCTCCCCCATTCAACCTCCCCGTACCCTTCCAGTCCTAAGAGAGGGCAGGGTACCCTGCCCTGTGGGAAGTCCAAGGTCATCCCTACCCCATCCAGGCTTAGGAAGGTATGCATCCAAATAGACTAGGATCCCAAAAAGCCAGTACATGCAGTAGAGACAAATCCCAGTTCCATTATATTAGCTTTTCAGTCTGCCCCATATGTCAGCCACATTCGGAAGGTTCAGTTTGATCATGTTCATTTATTTCCAGTCCATCTGGCTTTGTTTACCTCCCATTAATTCAGGCACACTGTCTCAGTGGGTTTATCAATACCTCGTGGTCCTGACCTCCTTGGACATATTCTCCCTCCTTCTGCTCTTCAACTGTACCTTGGGAGCTCAGTCCAGTATGCCCATGTGGGTCTCTGTCTCTATCTCCATCTGTTGCCTGACAAAGAATGCCACTCAATGGAAGAATGGATAAGAACGTGTGGAATATGTACACATTAGAGTACTACTCAGCAGTAAAAAACAATGACATCTTGAATTTTGCATGATGTCAAAATTCTTGAGTGAGATAACTCAGACCCCAAATGATGAATATGGTATGTACTCACTCATTAGTGGATTCTAGCCTTAAACAAAGAACATTGATTGAGCCTATAATTTGTGATTCTAGAGAACCTAAGTAATAAGGTGAGCCCAAAGTAAAACATATATAAATTCTCCTGGAAATTGGGAGCAGACAGGATTGCCAGGCAAAATTTTCTAGCATGGGTGTGAGTGGGGTCGGGGGAAGGTAAGAGGAGGAGAGAGAAGGGAGAAGGGGAGGGTTAGGGAGAGCTTGGGGGAGTGGGATGGTTGAGATGGAGGAAGGACAGATATGGGAGTAGGGAAGAAGATATCTTAATTAAGGGAGACATTGTGGGGTTGGCAAGAGGCTTGACTCTAGAGGGGTTCCCAGTTGTCCACAGGGATGTCCCCAGCTAGGACCCTGGGCAGTGGAGGAGAGGGTGCCTGAACTGGCCTTTTCCCATAGTCAGACTGATGACCATCTTGAATATCACCTGAAAAGCTTCTGTAAAGCAGAGGACACAGTCAAGACATAAACGACAGCCTACAGAATGGGAAAGATCTTCACCAACCCCACATCAGAGAGCTTATCTCCAAAATATACAAAGAATTCAAGAAATTGGTCATCAAAAAAAAAACCACAAATAATCCAATAAATAATGTGGTATAGACCAAAACAGAGAACTCTCAACAGAGGAATCTAAAATGGCTGAATGACACTTAAGGAAAAGCTCAACATCTTTAGGCATCAGAGAAATGCAAATCAAAATAACTCTGAGACTCCCTTATACCTGTCACAGTGGCCAAGATCAAAACATTGGTGACAACTTATATTGGGGAGCATGTGGGGTAAAGGGAACATTTCTCTATTGCTGGTGGGAGTACAAACTGGTACAGCTCCTTTGGGTATCAGCATGATGATTTCTCAGAAAATTAGGAGACAACCTTCCTCAAGATCCTGCAATGCCACTTTTGGGTATATATCCAAAGGATACTCAATTGTACCACAAGAACATGTGCTCAATTATGTTCATAGCAGCTTTGTTTGTCATAGCCAGAACCTGGAAACAACCTAAATGCCCCTCGACCAAAGAATGGATAAGGAAAATGTGGTACATTTACACAATGGAGTACTACACAGCAGAAAAAAATGACATCTTGAAATTTGCAGGCAAATGGATGGAGCTAGAGCTTATCATATCGAGTGATATAATCCAGACCCAGAAAGACGAATATCATATGTACTCACTCATAAATGTCTTTTAGACATAAAACAAGGAGAAACCAGCCATTTTAGGGTCGGCTAGAGACTTGACTCTAGAGGTGTTCCCAGGTGTCCATGGAGATGTCCCCAGCTAGATCCTTGGGCAGCCGAGGAGACGGAGCCTGAAATGGCCCTATCCTATAGCCATACTGATGAATATCTTGCATATCACCATAGAAAATTCATCTGGTGATGGATGAAGCTAGAGACAGAGACCCACATTGGAACACTGGACTGAGCTCCTAAGGTCCAAATGAGGAGCAGAAGGAGGGAGAACATGAGCAAGGAAGTTAGGACTGCGAGGGGTGTGCCCACCCACTGAGATGGTGGAGCTGATCTAATGGGAGCTCATCAAGGCCAGCTGGATGATGGAGCATGTGATCAAACAGGACTCCCTGAATGTGGCTGAGAAGGATGGCTGACTGGGAAGCCAAGGACAATGGCACTGGGTTTTGATCCTACTACATGTAATGACTTTGTGGGAGCCTAGTCTGTTTGGATGCTCACCTTCCTAATCCTGGATGAAGGGGGGCGGACCTTGGACTTCCCACAGGGCAGGGAACCCTGACTGCTCTTTGGACTGGAGAGGGAAGGGAAGGGGGATGGGGGGAACAGGAGAGAAATGGGAGGAGGGGAGGAGGTGGAAAATTTTAATTAAATAGTAAAAATAAAAAAATTCAAAAAAAATTTTTAAAAAGAAAAAAACAATCAAATTTAAAAGTTGGGTACTGTTCTAAACAGAATTCTCAAGAGAAAAATGTCAAATGGCCAAAAGATGCTTAAAGGATTGTTTAACATCCTTGGCTCTCAGGAAAATGCAAATCAAAAGTACTTTGAGATTCATCTTATACCTGTCAGAATAACTAAGATCAAAAGCACAAATGACAGCTTATGCTGGAGAGGATGTGGAATAAGGGGAATAATATTCTATTTCTGGGAGTGAAAACTTGTACAGCCACTTTGGATATCAATATGACAGTTTCTCAGAAAATTAGGAATCAATCTACCTCAAAACCCAGCAATATCACTCGTGGGCATATATTCATAGGGCACTCACTCATACCACGAGAACATTTGCTCAGCTATGCTTATAGCAGCATTATTTGTAATAGCCAGAACCTAGAAACAACCTCAATTAAAGAATGGATAATGTGGTCCATTTACCCAGAAAGACAAACATTTGTCATCAGAGAGCTTTCATCCAGTAACTGATGGAAACAGATGCAGAGACCCACAGTCAAACATTAGACCTAGCTCAGGGAATCCTGCTGAAGAGAGGGAGGAAGGATTGTAAGAGCCAGAAAGGCCAATGACATCACAAGAAAACTCACAGAATCAACCAACCTGGGCTCATAGGGGCTCACAGGGACTGAACCAACAACCAGGAAGTCTGCATGGGAATGACCTAAGTCCTGTTACATATATGTGACAGTTGTGTAGCGTGGTCTGTTTGTGGAACTCCCAATGACAGGAGCAGGGGCTGTCTCTAATGCCTTGACTGACTCTTGGGAACCTATTCCTCATACTGGGTTACCCTGCCCAGCCTTAATACTAGGGGAGGTGCTTAGTCTTACCACAACTTGACACATCATGTTTTGTTGATATCCATGGCAGACCTGTCCCTTTCTGAATAGAAACAGAGAAGTGGATTTAGGGAGTGTGTGGAGGGATTCACAGTGGAAAAGGAATCAAGCTAGTTCTTAACAATGCATGTTACAGAAGTGTACATAATTGATTTAACTTATTCTGGTTTATACTAAATCTTGATCTTTTTTTCTAATTTAGTTTCTGTTGTTGAGATAAATATTGACCAAAAGCAACTTGGGGGTAAATATTTTTGTTATTATTTTGTGTTTGTTTGTTTGTTTACGACTAACAGGTCACAATCCATCATGGTGAGAAATCAGGGTAGGAACCTGAAAGCACGAACTGAAGCAGAGACCACAGAAAAATGCTTTTTATCTACTTGCATGGCTTGCTCAGCCTGCTTTCTCATACAACCCAAGACCCAGGGGTGACACCATCCAGAGTATACTGTACTCTGCCATATTAAACATCAATCAAGAAAACTGTATGAGAAAAGAATTCAAAAATTAAAAAGAAAATGCAGCACAAATTTGCCTATATATAAGACAGTCTGATGGAGTCAATTCCTCAAGAGAATTTTTTTTCTTCCCAAATGACTCCAGTTGGTGATAAAAGCTAACCAGAACACCTGTTTTCTTTCTGGCTGGCTGGAATTTGCAAAGGTGCTGGGCAGAGAATACACATGTGGTCACCAAGTCACAAGTTTCCTTTTGTACAGCATGCTTTATGTGTGGTCCCAATTCATTGCTGAAGAAATACATTGAATTATTCCAAGGAGACTTTCAGGGGGTTGTACCAGTTTTCTTCTGATTGTGCCTTATCCCTTGCTTTATTTTGGTTTAACTCATTGCGTTGTAGTGATGGTGAATTATGATGTCAACCGCTTCCTGATTGTCATGTGTTCTGTCAAATTTTTAACCTTCAGACTGACACTGCAGACAAAAATGGCCATATTTTCAACAGTTACATTAGTTCATACTTATCCTTCATTATATCTGAAATTTTTCTCAGCTATGTTGTCTATATTGTCAGATATTATTATCATCTCTGCTTTTAGTTATTACTAAAGTTTGTCAATTATATATGTTTGTACTCATGTATAGCCTATATATAGAATCATATGTGAAATGCATTTTGTCTTGAGTCCAGTCTAGTCTTTCTTTCTCAATCCATTTCACAATTTTTAGCAGTGATGAAATACACATTTGACATTTAATACTATTAATTACATGGTTTTGTTTGTATGTGTAATTTCATAATTGATTTTCTGTTTTTTGTGGATTTTATTTCTCTTTTCTACTTACTGAGTTCTTTGGGTTCAATGAACCTTATTTTTGTTCTTTGAACATCTGTCATGCCATCAAAAATTAATCTATTGTATGTCTTTTGCAAACCTTTGGAAGTGGTCAACCTCATAATTAAAGCTCTCAAGAATATTTTAAAGAAGCTCACAGTAAGAGGCTGCTGTATTTTTGTCCAAATAGAGTCCACTTTTGTCACCCTTTCTTCATTTTAGGTGACCCGAGCTTTCTCTGTTATTTCTGCTCTGTCTGCAGAAACTGCACAGTTTAATTTTGTTAGCCAGCATTCTCTCCTCACCTGTCCTCATGCATGTCAGTATCACTTTTACACCTGCTTCTCTGAAGACTGCCTTTGCAGCTTGTTTGATTCCGAGTAGATGGTTTTTTTCTTATGATTAGAAAAATATTTATTTTGGATACCCTTGATTTCTGAGGGAAAAACAGGCTCCCCTAATAGGTATTTCTTTCTCCCCTAGTTTTCTGCAATTTCATCACTGCTGTAATTTTCTACAGGTTGCTTATGCTGCGTCCACTCATGTGATTCGATGTGTCTATTCTTAGGAGTTACAAGATGCTTAAAAGTATAAGTCTATATATTTGCTAGCTTTTAGAATCACTCAGCCACCAGTAGTCCAATACCATTTAACATCACTATAGCCTTTCTCTTCTCTTCCTAACAGTCTGACAAAATCAATCACAGGCTCTTGAAGCTATGCTTGCCTATTTAAGTTATGCTTGCCTATTTTTGTTTTAACATCTTTATTTTTCAGCTTTGAGAATTTCTAGCAATGTATTCATACATTCACTGGTATTTGTTTCCATTCTGGAAAATACTTCTTTTTTTATTTATGTGAACATGTGAAACTCTGACAGTGAATGTGCACCCATGAGTGAGTATGTGGGAACTGGAGGAAGCCCAAAGAGGGCATCATACCACCTGAAGCTTAAGCTTGGGTAGTTTTCATCCACCAAATATGAATGCTGGAACCAAACTCAGGTCCTTGGAAAGATCAGCAAATGTTCTTAGCTGCTAAGCCGTTGCCCCAGTTCCTTATTCTGGTTTTGAAGTCCATTCGTAGATACACATGTTTGGACTTTTGCCTTAGGTTTATGCTGCTGTGACAAAACACCATGACTGAGCAACTTGGGGAGGGACAGGATTACTGTCAGCTTAGAGTTTTCAAGTCACACCCCATCACTATGTGAACTCAAAGCAGGAACCTGAAATAGGAACTGAAGGAGACCCGTGAGGGAATGCTTCAAACTGGCTTTCTCCTTATGGCTTGCTCAGTCTGTTTTCTTATAGAACCCAGGAATACCAGCCCAGGGGTGGAACCTGACACAGTGAGTTGGACCATCCTACATCAATCATCAACCAAGAAAACACACCACAGGCTTGCCCACAAGTCAGTGTGGTGTGGGCATTTTCTTAACTGAGGTTTCCCCTTCTAAACAAGACTCTGGCTCGTGTAAAGTTGACAGCATGGTCTTTTGTGCTTCATACATTTTGTACCTTTTTCTTCTAAAATCCCCATTGGGGCATTCCTTAACTTTGTCTGTGTGTGTGTGTGTGTGTGTGTGTGTGTGTGTGTGTCTGAGTCTCTCTCTTTCTCTGTGTGTGTCTTTCTCCCGAACTTTCTCTCTGTGTATGTGTGTTTGCCTGTCTGGTGTGCATCTCTCTCTGCGTTTATCTGTATCTGTGCTTCGATGAATCTCTCTCTGTGTGAGTGTGTTTCTCTCTGTCTCTGTGTTTCTCTCTGTCTCTCTCTGTCCCTTTGTCTCTGTCTCTGTCTCTCTCTCTGTATGTTTTGAAACACTCTCTTTTTTTATGTTTGGATTCTAGGTCTCTAGGATGGCTGTTTGGAACACTGGCAAAATTCCCACAACATTAAAGACAAATAAGCTTGCCTGTAAATCTCTATCTGATGCAACTCTGACAAACTTTTTCTCCATTTCAGTGGAATTACTCTTTTTTCTCTATTTTCCAACACCTTTGCTAAATTGCACCCAGAACAATTGTTCAGATCTCTGTTTGTCTTGTGCAGAAGTAATTCCTAAAGACTCTGTTCACATTGTATCTTATCAGCCAGGTTGCCACTGTCTGTCCTCTGTCACTCGTTTTCCATCATCCTACATTGGCATAACGATTGATTACTTCAGTGGAAGGAATGAGTTTAATATGGACAAGTCTTAGGAGTGTTGGCTTGGCGCATCCTTGGAACTCCAAGGATTGTATGCGGGGGCGGGGGGGGCTACATTTCCAGTTCCTCAGAAAGAATCAGGGGATCAAAGAGAAGTAAAATGGTTTGCCAATGTTCTAGCAACTTCAGGGGTCCTTAAGTCTTACTACTTCACTGAGGTTTGCACAAGAGAAGCAGCAGTAAGCAGCTTTGAACTCCATCATTGTTCGTCTTTATCAAAAGTATTGCTCGGGAAGGACTAGCGGTCACATGAAAATGTCTCAGTTTGACATGAGTTCCAATAACACTTTGCTTTTGGAGGCCAGGAAAGAAGGAACTTAGAAAGCGGGGTAAGCAGTTAAGAGTGCTTTCTGCTTTTTCAGGGGACGAAGGTACACACGGTGCCTTCCTTTCACCTACATAGCATTTTGTTTTTGCTGTAATTCTATTATCAGAGAACCTGACACCCTCTTCTGGCCTACATGAGATCAGGTCTGCACACAATGCACACATGCATAAAAGCAAAACACTCACATGCATTTAAAATTAATAATTTTTAAAAAGCTGTCAAGTTAATTTCTTATATTTTCCTAATGTATGATAAATCAGGATTAAATATATATTCAAACATTATCACACATTTTAACATCATTTATATAAGGGACCACCATCTATCCGAGGGACAAACTTCACAAGAATATAAAAAAAAAGAACACTGCAAAATACAAGAGAGAAAATAGTACCATTCTGAGAGACAAGACATAAACAAATAGGAATCTTTACATTTGTCTTCAATAGATTTCCGCTATGATAGAAGCATGCTAGTCCTCCACAAATGAATGTGTGAAGAGAATGTGTGGTCAGTGAACCTGTCAAAAGAAACTTTGGTTTGAGCAAATGACTCTCAGGGTAATCAGAAAAATAAAAGTGCTAGAATACCCAGGAGAAGACAGAAAGCAATGAGAAAGTTTTTCAAAACACACGGCAAGAGTCATTTTTACTCTACCTGGACAGAAGTGGAGAGTAGGTATGAAAGAGAGCTTCTGGAATTAGTGCTGAGACTGTCTGATGAATGTCTATGGTCTGGATGACAGACCCAGACTCATCCAGCATCCAAGACTGTAGGTGGAGGTTTATTGCTGAGAAGTGGAGGGTTATTTCTCCAGGCTCAATAATCCAGAGAATTTGGACCTCCAGTATTTTTGGTTGGAGTCTTATTCTTCAAGGATTTAAACCTCAGTATCTGTGGAACATTTGAGCCTCTACAATCCCTGATTTCCAACAGCAGGGTGGAGCAGAAGTAGGGAACATCCCAAGTTTTACATTTCTTCCTTAGAATGCTCAGGTCCTTGATCCTAACATCCAGGTTCTAGGGTCTTCAGTGTTGGGACCCTTGTCCCCTGAGAGAGGTTCTTGTCACAGGTGCAAAACCTAGAATGCCAAGACCTTTGGCCTTTCCAGACTCCTCAAAATCTTCCAGGAAGGTAGATCCCACACCTTTCCATCCCTGGATCCTCACAGCCTTCTGTCTTTCTTCAGCATCAGTGCTCTGCCTCCTCTGTCTCTCTGTTGTTCCTTGTCTCATCCTCTCTTCCTGCTCCCCATCATTTCTGCCTCAGCCTGTGTGGCCCAAGAACTCTTCCACTGCCCCTTCTTGTCCCTGGTGCTACAATAAGGGCTGCTACCTCTGCAGGGACAGCAGACGCTGATCTATGAGCTGCTGTCTCGGGTGCCATCTCTTCTTCAAGCTACCAGCTTAGCCCAGGGTGTCACGAAAAAAACAAAACCCTAGACCCCAAACTGGCAAGAACAGACCCCAAGGGATGTTCTTCTAATGGACCTAACATTACAACAGCAGAGGGCAAGCTGACCCAGAAAGAGAAGCAAGCTGCCAGCTCATACAGCAGGAATGGGGGTGCAGCAAATGTCTTTGCATCAATAACTTCACAACCCTTCATGCTAATGGAATGTTGTGAACTGTACCAATGGCAGCCATCCCGCTGGGCCACCAGGGCAAGTGTTGCCCTCTGACCTGGGTGAAATGGCTGTAGAGCCTTCTGAGGTGTATATCCAGGGCTGCGATGCCAAAATACAAACCCTGACATAAATATCTTAATGCTATTTGAAAACATGCTGGCAGGTAGAGCACCTTCTGGAACTGGAGCTGGAATGTTTTTTAATTGCAGTCTGCTCAAGGCATCTTCGCACTGTTCCAAGTCACCAGGGTACAACCAAGGCATTTTGGTAGGCTTCTGAACGGGAACCACATAAGGCTGACAGGCACAAGCAGACAGAGGGCTTGTAACAGTGTCTGGTCTTGAGAGTCTGAATCACATACAGAGAATATTCAAAGGAGATTTATACAGTAGACGTAAGGAAAGCTCAAAATCGCACTAACATTTCCAGCATTTAACAACACTTAAAACTATTGAACAGTGATAAGTGGGGCTTAATATCCCAGGCCTGGAGGAAGAGGCAGGTCCCTGTGATCTGTTGCAGAAGGACAAGCACTACTTGGCATTTTAAACACAATTCTCTGAAAGTAATTGGTGTGGGACGGTAGCAGGAAAGGACAGGCATTTTAACAGAAGACAATAAGTGGGGTAAAGTAGGTCTAAAAGTGACCCGAGGTGTGAAAGGACATCTAAAGAGCAATGGGAAATGCAGTAACCACTGTGTCTCCTTACTGATCTGTTTTTCCCCATTAGATAACAGATTAATGCAAGCAGAGAGGTGCTGTAGAAATCAGGCAGGGATTATTTTGTTCTATGTCACTGGGCAAGGCTTTAGACCACACCAAAACTTCCCAGAAGGCAGGGTGGCAATGAAGGCTTAGTGCACATATAAAGATTCACACTGAAGCCAGGTATGGTGGTACACACATTTAATTCCAGCACCCAGGAGACAGAGGCAAGTGGATCTCTGTGAGTTTGAGGCCAGCATGATCTACAGAGTGAGTTCCAGCACAGCTAGAGCTATATAGTGAGACCCTGTCCCAAAACAACAAACACTCAGAAATAAAACAAGTAAACAAACTTCCCCCCTGAACATTCAAACTGAAATCCTTAAAATCACCCACTGTAAGGGTGAGTCTTTTGAGATTCATAGCAGCCTCTCCTGTCTTTCTGTATCAGAAGAACAGGCCTAGCATCAGTTCTGTAAAGAACCTCTTTGTATCCCTTGCAGCTTTTCATTGCCACACCCTCCTGAGGCTGATTATGGCTAGTCCGTTGCTGAACTGTTGAAGCATTCATTATTGGTCCTCGACAATGCCCTCATCTCCCCATGTTAGAGCTATCTTTAGGTTCTTTATTGACCTTCAAACTTCTTTGCCTCTAATCAGCTAGTGGGTTCTCTGACTATTCCTTTCAATGGCTTAAATATAAATGTGGAGGCACTGATCAACATACACTACGATGTTGTCTTTTAAAAAAACTAACATCCCTCCCCCTCCCTTCGGAATTATTCCTATTACATTCTTCCTCTGTTTTAACATCACAACTTTTAAAATAATGGATACAACCACACATCAGACAAAAGACTGTTTGGTGTAGGAATTCCTTCTGTTTGTGTGTTGCTTTCAATGGATAATGAATAAAGAAACTGCCTTGACCTAGTTGATAGGAAAAAACTTAGGTAGGCAGAGTAGACAGAACTGTATGCTGGAAAGAAGGGCAGAGTGGCAGATACCATAGTTCTCCTGCCTGAGATGGACGCTGGTTAGAATCTTGCAGGTAAGCCACAGTCATGTGCTGATACACAGAGGAATAGAAATCGGTTAAATTAAGATGTAAGAATTAGCCAATAAGAAACTAGAGACAATGGGCCAGGTAGTGTTTAAATGAACACAGTTTCTGTGTGATTATTTTGGGTGTAAGCTAAAACAGAGGAAGAATGTAAGAAAAGAGAGGTTAGAAGGGGAAGAGGAAAAGAGAAGGGGAAGGTTGAGGAGAACTTGAGGGAATGGGATAGTCAAGATGGAGGAAGGACATAGATGAGAACAAGGAAAGAGATATCTTTTTTTAATTCTTTTTTTTATTGAGAAAAGGAAAAAAAACAAGTTTCCACCTCCTCCCAGCCTCCCATTTCCCTCCCCC
>NC_022026.1:55555565-55577596 GCF_000317375.1 Microtus ochrogaster
TGGAAAATTTTGTTTTCTCCATTTATAGTAAACGAAAGCTTGGCTGGGTATAGTAGTCTGGGCTTGCATCCATGGTCTCTTAGTTTTTGCAGTACATCTATCCAGGACCTTCTGGCTTTCATGGTTTCCATAGAGAAGTTAGGTGTAAGTCTGGTAGGTTTACCTTTATAAGTAACTTACCCTTTTTCCTTTGCGGCTCTTAATATTCTTTCTTTATTCTGTATGCTTTGTGTTTTGATTATTATATGGCGAGGGGATGTTTTTTTTTTGATCCAGCCTATTCGGCGTTCTGTATTCTTCTTGAACCTTCATAGGTCTATCTTTCTTCAGGTTGGGAAAGTTTTCTTCTATAATTTTATTAAGTATATTTTCTGTACCATTGAGCTGCACTTCTTCCCGTTCTTCTACTCCAATTATTCTTAGGTTTGGTCTTTTTATTGTGTCCCATATTTCCTGAATGTTTTGTGATGAGAGTTTGTTGGACTTGCTGTTTTCTTTGATCCGTGCTTTTATTTTCTCTATGTTATCTTCAGAATCTGAGATTCTTTCTTCTATCTCTTGTATTCTGCTGGTTATGCTTGTTTCTGTAGTCTCTATTGGTTTACCTAGATTTTCCATGTCCAACTGGCCCTCTGTTTGTGTTTTCTTCTTTGCCTCCATTTCAGTTTTCAAGTCATGAACTGTTTCCATTATCTGCTTGATTGTTTTTCCTTGGTTTCCTAGGGTATCATTCACTGATTTACTCAATTCCTCAAACTTTCTGTTATACTTCTTACCCATTTCTATAAGGGCGTATTTTATATGCTGTTTAAGGGCCTCTATCACTTTCATAAAGTCAGTTTTTTCTACTTCTTCTTGATTAAGGTGTTCATGTCCTCCTGTTGTGAGGTCGCTGGGTTCTGGTAGTTTCATGTTGTTTTTCAGATTGTTGGGTGAATTCTTGTATTGGCGCCTGCCCATCTTTTCCTCCAAATGCTCCCCTATGGATCTTCTTTTACAGGATCAGGTCTTCTTGCCCACTGATGTACCTTCCCAGTGATGTCACTCCCCAGTGATGGTTCTCCTGGTGCCCAGATCGGATCTCTGTGCTTCTTGGGAAGCTCGCAAACAAAGGGCCCACCCTGTTTGCTGCAGGCAGGCTATGGAGACAAAGCAACTACCTCCCTCCCCTTTGCCCTCCCGATTTGGGTTCGGTCCCAGCGCCAGAGCAGGCTGAGCTGGGAGGTGCTATGCTGCCAAAGAGGGAAGGGAGCGAGGGAGACAGGGGGTGGGGGGTTCTGGATGTAAGCTGGATGGGATAGGAAGAGAAAGGAGGTCTCGGGCAGTATAGCCCCTCCACCTTTCTGGAATTTTAAGTGTAGTTGATTTTTTCTTACTCTTTTTACTCTTTTGCCCTTTAGTTCTTTGGGTGCCCCACATAAATATAAATGAAGACTTATTGTTATACATATAAATGAAGACTTATTGTTATACATATAAATGAAGACTTATTGTTATACATATAAGTGCAGACTTATTGTTACACATATAAATGCCCGGCCTTAGATTGGCTTGATTCGAGTCAGCTTTTCTTAAATTGTCCCGACTATCTTTTGCCTATGGGCTTTTATCTTTCTCTACTCTATATACCTTTTTTTTTTACTTCTTATTTCATGTTTGGCTGTGTATCTGGGTCTCTAGGCCCTTCTTTTCTCACTCCCAGGTTTCTCCTATCAACCTTCTCTGCCTGCCAACCCCACCTATTTCTTTCTCCTGCCTTTCCATTGGCATAAGCTCTTTATTACACCATCAGTTGTTTGAGAAAGGCACAGTAACAGAGCTTTACAGAGTTAAACAAATGCAACATTAAAGAATCCAACACATCTTTGCATCATTACAGCAAATGTTCTACAGCATAAACAAATATAGCACATCTTAAAATAATATTCCACAACACCCAGGCCTTAATACAGTTGCCCACTCTCCCTCATGTCTAGGTGTGTCTATATATTTTAATTTTTTATTTGTTTTACATACCAACCATAGTTCTCCCTCCCTTACTCCCTCTTGCTCCCCCAACTACCTTCCACCCTCATCCACTGCTCACAGAGGATCAGGCTCCCATGAGGAGGCAACAATGCCAGACATAGCAAGTTGAGGTAGGACCAAGCCCCTCCCCTGTGCATCAAGACTGAGAAAGGTATTTTATCATAGGTAATTGGCTCCAAAAGTTCAATTCATGCACCAGGGATAAATCCTGATCCCACTGCCAGGGGCTCAACAAACAGACCAAGTCACACAAGTGTTACACACATTCAGAGGGCCTAGTTTGGTCCCATGCAGGCTTCCCAGCTGTCAGGCCAGAGTCCATGAATTCCCATGAGCTTGGTTCAGCTGTCTCTGTGAGTTTCCCCACCATGATCTTGACAGCCTCTTGCTCATATAATCCCTCTTCCCTCTCTTGGGACTGAAGGAACTCAGCCCAGTGCTTGGCTGTAGATCTCTGTATCTTCTTCCGTCAGTTACTGGATGGTTTCTATGATGACAATTGGAGTAGTCACCAATCTGATTACAGGAGAAGGCTAGTTCAGGAACCCTCTCCACCTTTGCTAGGAGTCTTATCTGGGGTCATCCTGTGGATTCCTGGGGATTTCCCTAGCACCAGATTTCTCCCTAACCCCGTAATGACTCTGTCTATCAAGATATTTCTCTCATTGCTCTCCCTCTCCATCCCTCCCCCAACTCACCCACCACATTTCCTCATGTTCTCAGTCCTCAAGGCCTCTCCCTATACTCTCTCTTCACCCCCAGTTTACCCAGGAGATATTATTTATTTCTCTTCCTAGGGCAATCCATTCTGGTCCTTCTTAGGGTTCCTTGTTTCCTATCTTCTCTGGGATTGTGGAATATATATAAGGTGGTAATCTTTGCTTATATCTAATATCCACTTATGAGTGAGTACATACCATGTTTGTTTTTCTGTGTCAGAGGACCTCACTTGGGATGATTTTTTATAGTTCCATCCATTTGTCTACAAATTTTATGATGTCTTTTTTTTTCTGAGTAGTACTCCATTGTGTAAATGTACCACATTTTCTTTATCCATTCTTCAGTTGAGGGGCATCTAGGTTGTTTTGATGTCCTGACTGTTATGAATAATGCTGCTATGAATATAGTTGAGCAAATGGCCTTGTGTTATGATTGAGTATCCTTTAGGTATATGCTCAAGAGTGGTATTGCTGGGTCTTTAGGCAGATTGATTCCCAATTTTCTAAGAAGCTGCCATATTGATTTCCAATGTGGCTGTACAAGTTTGCACTTCCATCAGCAATGGAGGAGTGGTCTCCTTACTCCACATTCTCTCTAGCATAAACTGTCATAAGTATTCTTGATCTTAGCCCTTCTGATAGGTATAAGATAATATCTCAGAGTCATTTTGAATTGTATTTTCCTTGCAACTAAGGACGTTGAGAAACACCTTAAACATCCTTTAGCCATTTGAGAGTCTTCTGTTGAGAATTCTCTTTATAGATCTGTGTATTATTTTAAAATTGAATTATTTGGTATTTGGATATCTAGTTTCTTGAGTCCTTTATATATTTTGGACATCACACTGTTGTAGGGAGCGGGACCCCTTGTTCCTTCCCCCCTGGCTAGCTTATACCCAAAATGATCACACAGAAACTGTATTTAAACACTGCCTGGCCCATCAGCTCCAACCTCCCATTGGCCAACTCCTACATCCCAATTCAACCCATTTTCAGCAATCTGTGCATTGCCACATGACTGTGGCTTACTAGAAAGATTCTAAGCAGCATCCTTCCCAGGCGGGAGATCCCTGGTATCTTGACTCTGCCCTTCTTCCTCCCAGCATTCTGTTCTGTCTACCCTGCCTACCTAAGTGCTACCCTATCAAAAGGCCAAGACTGTTTCTTTATTCAACCAATGAAAGCAACACATAGACAGAAGAACCTCCTACACCATTTTCCCTTTTTCTGCTTAAGGCTTTAACTTTAACATAGTAATATTACATATAACAAAATAGTTATCAAGCAAGAATTATAGTTATAATATTTAAATTTATTTTATCTTTTATTATAACAGAGGAAAACCATAACTATAATTACCCATTCTTCAACTCCATCAAAGATTCCAGAAGGATATAATATTACCTAAGTAAACAGGAAGTGTATTGTAAACAACTTCCAAAACTCTAGAAATAACAGAGACATCTTGCTGCCTAGACAGGTTACCCAAAGTTCTTTTGTACGGTTGGGGCATCCATCTTGAGCCTACAGGCCCATAGTATCTAGCAGACATTTTTATGAAGCAGGAATTTTTATTTATTTTTTATTAAAAATTCCCACCTCCTTCCCTCTTCCCATTTCCCTCCCCCTACCTCTCTAGTCCTAAGAGCAGTCAGGGTGCCCTTCCCTGTGGGAAGTCCAAGATCCTTCCCCCTACATCCAGGTCTAGGAAGGTGAGCATCCAAACAGACTAGGCTCCCACAAAGCCAGTACGTACAGTAGAATCAAAACCCAGTGCCATTGTCCTTGGCTTCTCAGTCAGCCCTCATTGTCAGCCACATTCAGAGAGTCCGGTTTGATGACATGCTCCATCAGTCCCAGTCCAGCTGGCCTTGGTGAGCTGTCATTAGATCAGTCTCACTGTCTCCGTGGGTGAACATACCCCTCACGGTACTGAAGCAGGAAATGTTAAAGACAGTTCAGCCACTTTTTTTTGTATCCTACAGAATGTCTTACAGACTCTTTCATGAATCAGGAACCCCGAAGGACCATCTCACCATTAAGCAAGTTCAGTAGTCCTATCTCTACGGGTTTTTCAGGTCCAGTTTATGTAACAGTCCAGGCAAGAGAAGTTTCTTGCCCAAATGGCTAACCAGTTCCATAAGGAGTCTCTTCAATGCCCATCTTCCTCAGGAAGTAGCTTGTGCTATCAGGAGCAGATGTCTCTCATTGTCATGAAAAGCCCTAAGTTATTAAAACATTTTAAATCCCATATTCTATAGTCTTTGAAAGATATGAAGAATGCCTATCTAACTGAAATATATCTCTATATATCTAGAAAATCAAATTAACATGACTATAAGCTTGACTATTATCGATGATTATCCATTAACAACCTATACTTCCTAATTACACATTATTTTTTAAAATGAACTACACAATCACAATACCTTAATCAAGAACAGAAGTATGCATATAATAAAATTGACCTTAATTAGTATCAGTAAACCAAGATTCATATCAATGCAAATTATTCATATCTATATCATATCTTCCTTTAAATGTAAAAGAACATTCATAAACATTATTTGGGAATATGGGCACAGTTTTTTCTCTCCAAACTGCTTCGTGCTGTATGGGGGCATTGTTATTTAGGTCTTTCATGGTATATCATGTGTGCTAGATTTATCTCAGCAGTTGAGTGAAGTAATATTCTGAAGGTGTTCATGGTGACCTTTCAGGAGGGTGTGGTCTATTATACCATATTGGTCTAGAAGCAATCTACAGGGTCTCATCTTATGTGAAAACAAAAGAAGAACCTCTTTTCCAAAGCATCATATTCTTAGACCCAAATTCTGAAGTCATAATACCTTTATAATATCCTTGCTGGTTTTGCATAGCAGCCCACACAATGAAATGTCTCTTTGTACTTAGCTCTTTCACAGTCAAAAAATTTAAAGAAAAAACAATGATACACAGAATCCAGACTGACTGTGAATTTTCCATTTTTTTTAATTTTCCATTTTTATGTGACTTATTTTTGTTTACTTTCTTTAATCTATGATTATCTGTACTCTGTCTCTTTAAAGAGTTTACCCTTTTTTAAAGTATTAACTTTATTTTATGACTCTCTATACCTTTTATTTTATGACTCTCTATACTTTTTTCTTCTCTCTCCCAAGTCTCTTTATTCAATATTGTGACCCATTTAGAGGTCTTTTATGTTAGAATCTGTCCTATTTCATTGTCTTTAATTCTCCACTGTCTTGAAGAGCTTTTAAAATGCTAAGCTCTTAAGAATCTAAGCTGTGTCAATCCCAGGTCAAATACAGGTACTGCCTGCTTGCCCTGCCCAGTCCAACATGGTAGAGCCACTTATGCCTCTGAGCCGTGTGCACTGCACCACTAGCATGGCGGAGCTGCTTGTCCCTCTGAGTTACTTGTGCCTCTGAGCCATGGCGTGCAATGCCCCATTTCAGGCACACCGTAGAAATGCTCTGTCTCTTTCACAAGAGACAGAGACTGTGCTAGGAGCATAGCCCAGAAAGCCAGTGTAGATGTGGGGTTGGTGAAGTTCTTTTCCTATTATGCAGGCTGCTCTTTTGTCTTATTTACTGTGTCCTTTGCTTTACAGAAGCTTCTCAGTTATAGAAGGGTCCATTTATTAATTATTGATCTTAGTGCCTGTGATATTGGTGTTGTATTTAGGAACTGATTTTTTGTGCAAATGCATTCAAGTTACTTCCCACTTTCTCTTCTATCAGATTCATTGTAACTGGGTTTATGCTGAGGTCTTTCATGCATTTGGACTTGAGTTTTGTGCATTGTAATAGATATGGATCTATTTTCATTCTTCTACAGATTGACATCCAATTATGCCAGCACCATTTGTTGAAGATGCTTTCTTTTTTTCATGGTACAATCTTTGCTTCTTTGTCAAAAATTAGGTGTTCATAGGTGTTGATTAATTTCAGGGTCTTCAATTTGATTCCATTTATCTACATGTTTGTTTTTTATGCCAATACCAAGCTGTTTTTATTACTATAGCTCTATATAGCTGAGTTTGAACTCAAGGATGGCACTGCCTCCAGAAGTTGCTTTATTGTACAGAATTGTTTTGGCTATCCTGAGGTTTTTGTTTTTTGTTTATGTATATCTTAAAGGAAGGAATACAAGTGCTCTGGTTGTTTCAGCTGTTGCAGCAGCAGGACTCCTGGCACAAACATGAATGCTTTGGCTAAGAAGGCTGTCAAAGGAGTATTCATTGAAACACTGCCTGACCCATTAGTTCTAGCCTCTTATTGGCTAACTCTCACCTCTTGACTAATCCATATCTAATAATCTGTATGCCACCGCGAGGCCGTGGTTTACCAGCACGAGTCTATCCAGTGTCTGTCTTGGGAAGGGGAATCATGGCGTCTGCCTGACTCTGCTTCTTTCTCCCAGCATTCTGTTCTGTCTACTCCACCTATCTAAGCTGCTGCCCTATCAAAAAGCCAAGGCAGTTTCTTTATTAACCAATGAAATTAGCACATAGACAGAAGACCCACCTACATCAGAAGGCCCTCCTAACAGCAAGTTGCTGAGCAAACAGGGCTTCCTGCCATGTTGCCTAATGCTGGGAATGCAGCATTCTCTCTCATTCTGTTCTAAGCCAAACCTTTCTAGAACTCTTTATTAAGTGATGACAATACCCATGACCCTGTAGGTACCCTTGAAGCAACTCAGACTACAAACATACATGCTTATTCTCTTTCTGCCCAAGACAGCTTTACCTTTAGGGCCTTGTCATACATTTGCTTCCAAGTTCACCAGCCCAACAATCCAAGTTATAGTCAAGGTTGAACATGGCCTCTCTGCTCTCTAGGCCCTGTTTCTATTACTACATCTTTAGGCTGAGACTGTAACATGGTCCAAGAGGGTGACTCAAGGCAGGTAACTATACCTTTGTCTATATCATGATGGTTGCCTTGTGGGGCTTTGGAGGTATAAGTAAGAATAGGAAGAAAAGAGGACAGGGCCTCCAGCTGCCACATTCATCTCGTCCAACCCGGGCCCAGCTCTCTAGGCCCGCACCCCTCCCTCCCAGCCAAGGTGCTCTTGTCTCCACCTACAAACCGCAACAATAAACCTGATGGGCTCAAAAAAAAAGAGAGAGAGAGAAGGACAGGGAAGCAATCTGCAGAGAACACGTCCAATTCGGGAAGCCTGTGCAGGTGCTTTCTCCTTACCTCATTCCCATGGATGCCGCATGAGGAAGCACACTCCAGTGAGACACTGATGTCATTTGAGCAGAGGACAATTCCATAATACTTACAAGGTGCAGAAACTGAGTGGCTCCTGTTATGGTCCTCGGTTGTCTGGGGCATGGCCAAGCCCAGCCCAGGCCTTACCTGCTAAGCCCATGCAAGGCCTGTGTCTCTAAGCTTCCCTATCTCTGCCCAGGACACAAGCACACGCAGGAACTTAATACCTCCACACTGTTCACTCACCTGACACAAATCATAAATGTGGGTATGCAAGTTTCACTTGCTCTTCTAATATAGCACAAAAATTATATCCTATTCATTCTCTTTATCTCTCTGTCCTCTGTATATGTCAGTCTTTCTGTCTCTATCTCATTCTAACTAGAGATCATTCTCATTGGCATGACAAAAGATACCTCGGAGGCACACCTATCAGTAGCAGCCACTACTAGAGGTCTAGCTTGTTGTGGTTGTCAGTCCTGTTCTCAGACCTTGCACAGCCTGAGTTTAACTCACGGAGGTCCCATTGCCAGAGAGGATGCCTTCCGTGTCTCCAGAACACAAGGAATAGTTGGCATGACTGACTAAACATCAGAAACCCATCGGTGGTTTTCCTCAGTGGGGATTGTTCACAGCTGCACTCAAGGGTCAGCACAGAAGAGTGGAAGAAGGTGGATGGCAGGAAGTCTTGGTTACAACAAAGGTCTGATGACAGCAGCAAGCAAACAAACAAGACCCATTAAAGGCCTAGACCAGTGCTAAGCAAAGAGCTTTCTGGGGTCATTTCTATTTGGTCCCCTTGGGTCTGTGGGGCACTGGAGAAAGGAGTCCATGAGATAAGAGCCATCACTCAAGGCGGAGTGTTCACTGTCACAATGAAAGTCAGGCATCCCTCGTCTGTCTACATAAGAGGAAATATAGAATCAGACACAAGCAAACTACATAAGAGGATATCAAGCTTACTCTTATGTCTGCATCTCACAGGTAGTGCTTCTTTCTCTGTTTTGTTTTAGAGACAGGGTTTCTCTGTGTAGCACTGGCTGTCCTGGAACTCACTCTGTAGACCAGGCTGTCCTCAGACTCAGAGATCTGCCTGCCTCTGCTTCCTAAGTACTGAGGTTAAAGGCATGTGCCACTGTGCCCATCAGTAGCAATTCTTATTAATTCCAATGTTCTCTTAACAGCTGGGTGGATTACTGGTGTCACATACCAAAGAGAGTATGTACAAGGTACGGACGTAGTAGGGGCAGAAACTGGTGCTGTTCCCACAACCACAATGACTTAATCTCCCAGTCCCATGCCCAGTGGTACTACAGGCCTGCTTTCCAGAACCTGGACTGATTTCACCTGCCGTACAGAAGCAACTATCCACTATGAGTTTCACCACAGTTCTGCTTCCGCACATGAGGAAGGCCCCTCCCCTCTCTTCGGGCCTCAATAAAACACATGGTAGTGGGAGAGGGAAAACCTTAGAAAGGTTTAAGTAAGGAAAAAATCCATGCCATACAAACACAAAATGCTTTGGTCCTGAGGGAAAATATTTGGGAGTGTAACTGTAAACTGTAGGAATAATGAAACCTCACCAGAAGAAATGGTACAGGCCTGGAATCTCCAGTGTTGGGGTATTTGGCAGAAGGAGGAGTTCAAGGTAAATTTGGGCCACATAGTACATTACAGTCTACCCCTTTTAGGTCCAGTGATACATAGAGAGAACCTGCCACAAGAGGATGCTAATATCCTGGCCATGGAATGCAGTCAGAGCATCTGAGGCACAAATCTCAGTGGCTGCATGTTGCGGGAGGTCCTTCCTCTCCTCCAGCCTATAGCCGCTGAGATACCCGCCCATTGGGGCGTGGTCTCTCTCCCTTTAAAAAAGCGGCCACTTCCTTCTCTCGCTCTCTTCACTTCCTGCTCGGCTGGCGGCTAGACTCCCTTCCTGGTCGTACAGAGGGCTGACGGTGATCTGTAAGTTTTTTTCCCCTTTAAATAAATACTACCCTATTAATTATAATTCCAAACTGCTGTGGCATCGTTTGTGACTTACGTCTACAGCTGCAGCCTATGGGCATCTGGCCAGGATGTGGAGGGCACCACCAACAATACAGCACACTGCTTGAAGCAGGCTCTCCTCTCCAGGGTTGAGGTAAGATGACACATGCCTTGGATAAATGCAACAATTTATCCAAGATATCAGAGTTGAAATTAGATCTTAGGAATGCCAAACTCATTACCCACAGTCTGATCAGTGAGTACAGCATAGAAAGAATGTTTCATGAATATGCGGACCAAATCATGGGAATAATTTTTATTTTTTAAATAGGTATTGCCACTGATCCTCATATAGCTATCAATATAGGTGATGAAGATATATGTGCCTATTTCAGGTTTGAGTAGTAGTCATTTCTGAAAGTCTCTTCAAAGCAGTTTCTACTTGGATACACAGAATCAAAAAATAATCACTGGCAGAACAACGATTTCTGTTTGAAGACTGCACATTCTACAGAGACTCCAGTTGAATTACATTAATATTCTCTGGTCAAAGTGGTTCATAATATGCCTTTTGATAAAATTAATTTTGAAAAATTTTACTTAGACTATACCAAAAGACGAGAGGGAAAAAGGGTGATGTAGACTTTCTGTGTGGAACTAGAAGATGATGGCAAAACCAGGTTCTTGTTTGACAAAAAACACAAGATGTGCTGTACTCATTGAAACAGAAGATAAAACATGAATCAGCCACACATACACACTGCATCCAAGCCATGAGTCTAGTGGATGAAGCAGCTACAGTTAATAGTTATGCACTGGCAAAAGGTCATGGACCTGTGACTCAGGGTGGGCACGAGAACACATCAAATGCATTTCCTTCTTCATCCCCCTAAAACTCCTTTCCCAGAGACTGTGCTATTTTATATATAAGGGGGAAATTTTTTCCCTGAAGAGCAAAGCTGCAGATTGAATAGAGAAGGAACCCCCTTTGAATACATTTTATACCTCAGTCATATATGCTCTGGTGCACTGTCATTCTGTCTGTCTAAAACTTATTCCCAGTTGTCTAAAATAGATCAAAATCTATGCTTTCTCACTATAATTCTTTGACAAAAATGGTAATAAGAAATTAATTTCTTCTAAGGATGAATATTTCGTTTTATGTAATATCATAGTTAGAGTAGCAATTACAGTGCCATTCAAATGTCAGACATTCCTGAGCACTTTAAATGCATTCTCTTTATTAGCACAAAAACCCATGATGCAGGTAATATATCTCCATGCTATAAGTAAGGAAATGGAGTCTCATAAGTAATTTCAAAGACGTTGCAGGACAAAAAAATTGGAGAGCCAATATTTGAACCTTTGTTTCTAATTCCTAGGCCATTTGGTATATTTTACTTTTACAAAGTGAGTATCATCCCTGGATAATTTTTTTAGAACATGAGCATGCTCATAACTACTAGACTTTAATCATTGTGTTGGCATTACATCAAGAAAACAAAATCATTTTCTAACACAGTAAGACCTTGAGGAACATTTTCCTTTAAAGGTCTGTGATACATATGCATCTATAGGTATGTAGATAATAGAGTGGACATGTGTTACATGTACAGTTAACTTCATGTAAATTTAACTACAGATAAAGACAAAGGGAAATAATTTTACTGGAGTTGTTTCCTCGTTGTCTTAGAGATGTCCTCATTGCCTGTGATGATTGCTGAATGCTTGATATCTTGTTTTCCCATATACTCTGAAGCATTGTTTCATGGTACCAGAGTTAATCCACCTTTACATGATTTAGGCTCCTTTATATCATTACTTGTATACTTTAGAGACACTCCACTATAAAGTAAAATATCTCTCTCTGTGTCTCTGTCTCTGTCTCTGTCTCTCTCTCTCTCTCTCTCTCACACACACACACACACACACACACACACACACACACATTGCAGTATGTCATTTGACCTGATAAACAATGTAGCTATTATGTGACAACTCACAAATAGTTTGCACCAAAAGATAATTCACATTCAAACATAGGAATTTGATGTGTGTGGAGTGTGGCTGGGTCCTAACGTCTTCCTCACGGGAGGGGATGATAAGCTGCAACATTAAGGACCACAGATGCAGGGAGTCAGGTAAAAGTTTACAGTAGACTCATTTATTAAATAGTGAGGAAAAACTTTTAGACCCTCCCAACACCCAGGCCGAGTGACAGTTGACAGTGGACATCTCAAGCTCATCTCTCATTGCCTAGGCACAATCAGAACCTCTGACAGTGCCTGTTGCTAGTCACTCAGGAAACAATGCTTAGTAGCTCCTTATTGGCTAGGCACAGACAGGACCTATGACAACTCCAGGTTGGCTCCTTTTGGTCTTATCTTCCTACATGGAGTTTTCCACCTAATGCTTTTGACCATGGAAACTGAAACCAGTGTGAGGGGTAGGTGCTGCCATACTGTACATTTTATCACAATCCTCTCAGAGTATGAAATGAAAAATGATAGGTAGATCCCATGCCTTGCCAGTCAGGTCAGTCAACACTGTGAGCTCCTGTCTCTATGTACACAGGCAGGAGGGAATAGATCCCTGCACACAAATACATACGTGAATATACCATGGACACGTTTACACAGGAGAAAAATGAGATCCAAAACAAAGAACACATAAAGAATAGTGAAAATCCTAAAGTTCTGTACCCAGTAAGTTATTGAAGATTGAGGGTGGGATTTCTTTCTTTTTTCTCTTTGTTTTTATTACACAGAAATTAAAAATATGAATTAATTCAAACAAGCAAACAGTGATAATACTCTGAGTGATTAAAGAAAGAAGTTAAGGCCTAAGCAGAGCATGGCCAGGCATGGTAAATGTGAACTATAAGAAGAAAATATTAAGAGCAAATACATAGTTACAGTGGGGAGTGTACAGGGGTCTGAAGAATCCTAGTTAAAAACCAACTGCACTTTGTCTACAAATTTGACATTGAAGAACACACATACTAAAATTTCATTTACTTTTGGAACATTTTAACAAAATAAAGATATCAAAACATAAAGATTTAAGATAATCATCAGTCTGACTACAGGGTAAGATCAGTTCAGACACCCTCTCCTCTATTGCTTAGGGTCTCACCTGGGTTCATCCATGTGGGTTTTTGAGCATATTTCTAGAGCCAGGTTTCTTGCTAACTCCATAATGGCTCACTCAATCAAGATATTTCTTTCCTTGCTCTCATATCTGTCCTTCCTCCATCTCGACCATCCCATTCCCTCAAGTTTTCCTCAACCCCTTCTCCCCTTCCCTCTACTCCCTGCTCCCCTGCTCCAAAATTTTTTTTTCTGATTCCAATTTCCAGATGGGTCTATATATGTTTTTCTTTGGGTTCACTTTATTACTTAGTTTCTCTAGGATCCTGAACTATAGGCTTGTTGCCCTTTGTTTATGACTAGTATCCACTTATGAGTGAGTACATACCATATTCATTTTTATGGAACTGGGTTACCTCACTCAGGATGATGTTTTCTAATTCCATCCATTTGCATGCAAAATTCAAGATGTCATATTTTTTTTTTTACTGCTGAGTAGTACTCTAATGTGTAGATGTGCCACATTTTCTTTATCCATTCTTCAGTTGAGGGGCATCTAGGTTGTTTCCAGGTTCTGGTTATTACAAATAATGCTGCTATGAATAATTGAACAAATGCTCTTGTAGCATGATTGAGCATCTTTTGGATATATTCCCAAGAGTGGAATTGCTGGATGTTGAGGTAGTTTGATTCCCAGTTTTCTGAGAAACCACCACACTGATTTCCAAAGTGGTTGCACAAGTTTGCATTCCCAAAGCAATGGATGAGCATTCCTTCCCCTTGCTCCACGACCTCTCCAGCATAAGCTATCATTAGTGTTTTTGATCTTAGCCATTCTGACAGTTGTTTTCTCTCTGCTTTTTGATTAGTTTGGATAATAGAACCTTCATACAACAAAAGATGGGAACAGAGGCAATGACCCACATTGGCGCACTGGACTGAGCTCCCAAGATCCAGTTGAAGAGTGGAGGGAGTGCGAGTATGAGCAAGGAATTCAAGATCATGAGGGGGTCATCCACATGAGACAGTTTGCTTGAGCTAATGGGAACTCACCAACTCCAACTGGACTGGGAGTGAACGAGCATGGGAACAACCAAGCCCCTCTGAAGGGGGTTGACAGCTGGGGCAGACTGAGGCGCCACTGATAGTGACACTGGGATGTGTCTCTATTTGCATATACCAGTTTCATGGGATCCTATTCTCTCTGGATGTAAACCTTGCTTAACCTAGACATAGTAGGGAGGGCCTTGGACTTTCCACAGGGTGGGAGTGCATGACACTCCCTTAGGGTTAAAGGGGTAGAGAGGAGGGTCGGTGGAGGAGGGGAGGAAGTGGGAATTTGGATTGGTAATTTTCTAAGTAATAAAACAGGAAAAAAATAAAAAGAAATAAGTACTCATGATAACCAAAAATAAAACATAGAGATTTATGAAACTACAAAACAACTTCAGTCTTGTTGCCACATATAATACCAGCATGTTTATGTGTGGGACAGTCATTTAAATTAGCTTAATCCAATTTGTTTAAAAGATAGTTTGGTGGCCCCATCTGAAACTCAGTACTAGTATCTCTTAATATAGATATAATCAAAAAAGTAAAGGAGATAAAAATAAAATATAGCTAAAGGAAAAGAGAGAGAGAGAGAGAGAGAGAGAGAGAGAGAGAGAGAGAGAGCTGTATTGTGATGTGACATCATGTGCTAACCCACCTGGATGGCAGAGCAATCATGCAGGCTCAGTACTGTCATTTCTCCTTTAAAATCATAAAGAATCAGGCTAGAGAGATGGCTCACAGGTTGTTAAGAGTACTAGCCGCTCTTCCTGAGTTCAATTCCCAGCAACCACATGGTGGCTCACAAACATCTATAATGGAATTTGCGGCCCTCTTTTACACTGTATAAACATTAAATAAATAAATCTAAAAAATATTAAGTAAAAAGGATATAAATGTACTTTCTGCCACCACACAGCAAGTGCAGATCAGAAACTAAGAATAAACCATTCCTATTTTTTGCCTTAGCTTAAAGAGGCAGAGTTGACAGGCCCCAAAGAAATTTGTCTCACTATATATTCCTAGATCCTTTCCCTTTTAGTTTACATAGTAAGTAACAATTTCTAGCAATTTCATAACCTGTTTTGTAAACCTGGTGCTTATGTGAAGAATTGAGATACACTACACTTTGATGTCTCTTTATCTTTAAATATATACTTATATTTTAGTGTGTGTGTGTGTGTGTGTGTGTGTGAGAGAGAGAGAGAGAGAGAGAGAGAGAGAGAGAGAGAGAGAGAGAGAGAGAGAATTCAGGTGATTAAGTCTAGAAGAGAAGAGAACATGGATACCCTGGAGTAATAGTTAAACGCAGTTATGAGTCACGAGACATAGCCTCTGGGTTCTGGGGGGGGGCGAACTCTGGTCCTCTGCAGAAAGAACTCTTAAGCACTGAGTCATCGCTCAAACTCCAGACAACTGCCTGCTACTGTTCTTCCCCTCCTCCTCTTTCACTTTTCAGGCTTTTTGTTTGAGCCAGACATTTTTATCAAGTTGGTTTCAGAGGGGAGAGTTGGTTCTAAACAGGCAAATTTCAAGCTGTCAATGGTTCCCAGTCAGGCCAAAGCAGAGAAGCTGAGGAAAATTCTTCACTGGTTTATGTTAATAAAAATGTAACTAGAAATAAGAGTTTCAATTTAATAAGTACAATAGCAAGAAAATTTTTAAAAAGTTGAGGATTGAGACAACAAATTCCACAGCAGTGGGACTAAACCAGCTACCTAGTCCAAAGTGGGCATGAGGAAGCAAGCTCCATGGGAGCAGGAGCTGGGAGCCAATCCAGTCCTGGGACATTGGCAGACCTGGACTAAGTCAGCAACCTGGTCCAGAGCAGACTGGAGACAGAGAACTCCACTGGAACAGGGGAATAACTGCTGAGCAAGTGAGCCAGAGCCAGAGACCACTGAGAGTCCAGACATGAATCCTGGATCTTCAAGGGAATAGACCTAAGCCAGGACATCTGCAAGTTTGAGTGTGATTCTGGGACCTTCAAGGGAGGAGGCAGGAACCAGAGATCTCTGTGGTGCCAGGTGTGAGTCTGGGACCTCAGAAGGAGTAGGCCTGAGCCAGGACCTTTGTGGGTTGGGCATCTGTCTGGAACATCAAAGGGAATATGCAGGAACCTGAAACCTCTGCTGGTTTGAGAATGAGTCTGGAACCTCTGAGAGAGAAAGCCTGAGCCAGGTCCTCTGTAGTTATGGGCACACCTGAGCCTGGGAACTCCAAGGCAGTAGACTGGAGCCTTTGCAGGGCCAACTCTAAGCCAGGGACTTCTGCCTGAGGGGATCCAGACCAGGATTTACAGAAACAGGTCAAAGCTGGTTACTTAGGCCAAAGGAGGCCTGAGACAGAAAACTCCAAGGGAGCAGGGCAAATCCAAGGAGTGCTAAGCTATCTCCGGAAAGATGGAATAACCAACAGGTTAACTAGAACTGTGGCACTGACTGTACCATGAGGAACAACCATCTGAGCTTTGGATTTACTGCCACCTAGAAGATCAATCAACAGAATCTCAGACAGCCCCACCATACCTATTAGAGGAAAAGATGAGTAGAAAAGGTAAGAACACATGCAATACCACAAAGAGCAACACAACATCAGTAAAACCTAAAGACCCTATAACAGCAAGATTTGAAATACCAAATATAGATGAAGCAGAAGAAAATGACCTAAAAAATAACTTCAGGAGAATGTTTGCAACTCTTAAAGAGGAAATGAGAAATTCTCTCAAAGAAATGGAGGAAAAGACAAACAAAAAATTGGAAAAAATCAGCAAATCCCTTAAAGAAAACCAAGAAAAAGAAATCAAACATATGAAAGAAACTATTCAAGACTTGAAAACTGAAATAAAGACAATAAAGAAAACACAATCCAAGGGAATTATAGAAACAGAAATCATGAGAAAATGATCAGGAACTACAAATACAAGAATGAACAACAGAATACAAAAGATGGAAGAGAGAATCTCAACCACCGAACATACAATAGAGGAAATAGACTCATCAGTTAAAGAAAACATTAAATCTAACAAAAGCTTAACCCCAAATATCCAGGAAAATAGATACCATGAAAAGGCCAAATCTAAGAATAATAGGTATAGAAGGAGTTGAAGTTCAACTCAAAAGCACAGAAAATATATTTAACAAAATCATAGAAGAAAACTTTGCCAGCCTAAAGAAAGATATGCCTATGAAGATACAAGAAGCTTACAGAACACCAAATAGACTGGATCCAAAAAAGTCATCTTACCATATAATAATCAAAACACCAAACATACAGAGTAAAGAAAGAATATTAAGAGCTACAAAAAAAGGCCAAGTAACATATAAAGGTAGACCTATTGGAATTACACTTGATTTCTCATTGGATACAATGAAAGCCAGAAGGTTGTGGTCAAGCGTTATGCAGACATTAAGAGACAATGGATGCCAGCCTAGACTACTATACCCATCCAAACTTTCAATCACCATAGAAGGAAAAAAAACAAGATATTCCATGACAAAACTAGATTTCACCAATACCTAGCCACAAACCCAGCACTACACAAAATACTAGAAGGAAAGCTGCAACCCAAGGAAATTGGCTACACAAACAAAAACACAGACAACTGATGGTCTTATAGCAGCAAATCCCAAAGAAGGGAAAATGCACAAATTATTATCACCAACAATGGAAACTAAATTAACAGAAGATAGCAATCACTGGTCATTAATATCCCGTAATGTAAATAAACTCAACTCACCCATAAAAAGGCACAGACTAACAGACTGGATACCAAAACAGAATCCATTTTCTTCTGCATACAAGAAAAACATCTCAACCTCAAAGACAGACATCATCTCAGAGTAAAAGTTTGGGAGAAATATTCTAATGAAATGGACCTAAGAAACAAGTATTTGTAGCTATACTGATATCTAACAAAATAAATTTCAAGCTAAAATCAATCAAAAGAAACAAAGAAGGTAATTTCATATTAGTCACAGGAAAAATCCATCAAGAGAAAATCTCAATACTGAACATCTATGCCCCAAATACAAAGGCCCCTTCATATGTAAAAGAAACACTTTTAAAGCTTAAATCATACATTAAACCCTACACACTAATAGTGGGAGACTTCAACACTACCCTCTCACCACTGGATAGGTCAGTCAGACAAATAATGAACAAAGAAATAAGAGAACTAACAGATGTTATGATTCAAATGGACTTAACGGACATCTATATAATATTCCATCCAAACAGAAAAGACTATACCTTCGTCTCAGCACCTCATGGAATCTTCTCAAAAATTGACCACATACTCGGTAACAAAACAAACCTCAACAAATAAAAAAAAATTGGAATGACCCAAAGTACCTTATCAGATCACCATGGTTTAAAACTAGAAGTCACCAGCAATACTAATTCCAAAAAATCAACAAACACATGGAAATTAAACAATGTTCACCTGAATCATCAATGGGTCAAGGAAGAAATAAAGGGAGAAATTAAAGACTTCCTAAAATTCAATGAAAATGAACTCACAACATACCAAAATTTATGGGACACAATGAAAACAGCGTTAAGAGGAAAGTTCATAGAACTAAAAGCATACATAAAGAAGATGAAAAAAACCCCACACTAGTAAATTAACAGAACATATGAAAAATTTAGAACAAAAAGAAGCAAACTCATCTAAGAGAACTAGATGGCAGGAAATCATCAAAATGAGAGCTGAAAGCAATAAAATAGAAACAAAGAAAACAATAAAAAGAACCAATGAGACAAAGAGTTGGTTCTTTGAGAAAATCAACAAAATAGACAAACCTTTATTCAAACTAACCAAAAGACAGAGAAAGAATATCAAAATTAATAAAATCAGAAATGAATGGGGAGGCATAACAAGAGACAGGGAGGAAATACAGAGGATCATCAGGTCATATTTTGAAAACCTGTACTCCACAAAATTGGAAAACTTAAGTGAAATGAACAACTTTCCGAATAAATATCACTTACCAAAATTAAATCAAGACCAGATAAGCAAATTAAACAGACCTATAGCTGGTGAAGAAAATGAAATAGTCACCAAAAGTCTCCCAACCAAAAATAGCCCAGGACCAGACGGTTTCAACTCAAAATTCTACAAGATTTTCAAAGAACTTGGTCTTCTATGTGTTGCTTTCATTGTTGAATAAAGAAAACTGCCTTGGACTTTGGATAGGGCAGCCCTTAGGTGGGCAGAGTAGACATAACAGAATGCTGGAAAGAAGGGAAGTGTGGCAGACACCATGCTTCTCCTGCCCAATATGGACATTGGTTAGACTCATACTGGTAAGCCATGACCTGGTGGTGAACACAGATTAATAGAAATGGGTTAATCAAGATGTCAGAGTTAGCCAATAAGAGGCTAGAGCTAATGGGCAAAGCAGTAATCTAATTAATACAATTTCCATGTGGTTATTTCGGGGGTTAAACTAGCTGGGCAGGCCTGGCGGTTCGCCAGGAGCCAGCCGGGACACAGCCTGCTGCTCTCCTTACTACAAGAACTAATACCAATATTCCTCAAATTGTTCCACACGATAGAAACAGAGGGAGCATTGCCAAACTCTTTTTATGAGTCTAAAATTACCCTGATACCCAAACCACAGAAAGACATTACTAAGAAAAAGAATTACAGACCAATCTTACTTATGAACATTGATAAATACTGGCAAATCAAATCCAAGAACACATCAGAACCATCATCTACAATGATTAAGTCAGCTTCATCCCACAGATGCAGGGATGGTTCAATAAATGAAAATCTGTCAATGTAATCCACCATATAAACAAGCTGAAAAATAAATACCACATGATCATCTCATTAGATGCCAAAAAAGCATTTGACAAAATACAGCATCCCTTCATGTTGAAGGTGTTGGAGAGAGCAGGGATACAAGGAACATACCTAAACATAATTAAGGCAATATACAACAAGCCAACAGAAAACATCAGATTAAATGGAGAGAAATGTCCAGCAATTCCACTGAAATAAGGAACATAGCAAGGTTGTCCACTCTCTCCATATCTATTCAATATAGTTCTTGAGGTCCTAGTTAGAGCAATAAGACACCAAAAGGAGATCAAGGGGATACAAAGCAGAAAAGAAGTCAAACTCTCACTGTTTGCTGATGATACGATAGTTTACATAAGCAATCCCAAAAATTCTACCAAGGAACTTCTACGACTCATAAACACTTTTCAATAATGTAGCAGGATACCAGATTAACTCAAAAAATTAGTAGCCTTGCCAGGCGGTGGTGGCACACGCCTTTAATCCCAGCACTCGGGAGGCAGAGGCAGGTGGATCTCTGTGAGTTTGAGGCCAGCCTGGTCTACAAGAGCTAGTGCCAGGAGAGGCTCCAAAGCTACAGAGAAACCCTGTCTCAAAAAAACAAAAAAAAATTAGTAGCCTTCCTATATACAGATGATAAAAGGCCTAAGAAAGAAATCAGAAATACAACACCCTTCACAATAGCCTCAAATAGCATAAAATATCTTGGAGTAATTTTAACCAAACAAGTGGAATACTTGAATGATAACAACTTTAAATCTTTGAAGAAAGAAATTGAAGAAGACACCAGAAAGTTAAAAGATCTCTCATCTGAGTAGGCAGAATTAACATAGTAAAAATGGCAATCTTACCAAAAGCAATCTACAGATTCAATGCAATGCCCAGCAAAATTCTTCACAGACCTCGAAAGAACAGCACTCAACTTTATATGGAAAAGTAAAAAACCCAGGATAGCCAAAACAATCCTGTACAATAAAAGAACTTCTGGAGGCATCACAATCCCTGACTTCAAACTCTACTACAGAGCTACAGTACTGAAAACAGCTTGATATTAGCATAAAAACAGACAGGAGGAACAATGGAACCAAATCGAAGTCCTGGATATTAATCCACACTCCTTCAAATACCTGATTTTTGACAAAGAAGCAAACATATCAAATGGAAAAAAGAAAGCATATTTAACAAATGGTGCTGGCATAACTGGATATTAACACATAGAAGAATGAAAATAGACCCATATCTATCACCATGCACACAACTCAAGTCCAAATGGATCAAAGACCTCAACATAATGCCAGCCACACTGAACCTTATAGAACAGAAACTGGGAAGTACACTTGAAAGTATTGGCACAGGAGACCACTTCCTAAATACAACCCCAGCAGCATAGACACTGAGAGAAACAGTAAATGGGACCTCCTGAAACTGAAAAGCTTCTGTAAAGCAAAGGACATGGTTGGTCAACAAGACAAAATGACAGCCTACAGGATAGGAAAAGTTCTTCACTAACCCCACATCAGACAGAGGACTGATCTCCAACATATATAAAGACACTCCCACAGCACCTGTAAGAATGGCCAAGATCAAAAACAGTGATGACAACTTATGCTGGAGAGGTTGTGGGGGAAAGGGAACACTTCTGCATTGCTGGTGGGAATGCAAGCTGATATGACCCCTTTAGATGTCAGTGTGGCAATTTCTTAGAAAATTAGTAAACAATCTTCCTCAAGACCCAGTAAACCTCTTTTGGGTATATATCCAAAGGATGCTCAACCGTTCTACAAGGACATGTGCTAAGCTATATTCATAGCAGCATTGTTTGTCATAGCCAGAACCTGGAAACAACCTAAATGCCCCTCGACTGAAGAATGGATAAGGAAAACGTGGTACATTTACACAATGAAGTACTACACAGCAGAAAAAATAATGACATCTTGAATTTTACATGAAAATGGATGGAGCTAGAAAACACTATTTAGAATGAGGCAACCCAGACACAGAAAGACAATTATCGATAAACCTGTACTCACTCATAAGTGGTTTTTTTATTTTTCTTTTTTATTTATTTATTAAAGATTTCTGTCTCTTCCCCGCCACCGCCTCCCATTTCCCTCCCCCTCCC
>NC_022026.1:55578646-55579188 GCF_000317375.1 Microtus ochrogaster
TCTTTATATATTTTGGAGATCAGACCTTTGTCAGTTGCAGGTTGGTGAAGATCTTCTCCCAGTCAGTGGGTTGCCTTTGTGTCTTAGCAACAGTGTCCTTTGCTTTACAGAAGCTTCTCAGTCTCAGTCCGAACATAAGTGGTTTTTAAACATGTAAAGAAAGCCAACCTACAAACCACAATCCTAGAGAACTTAGACAACAATGAGGACCCTAAGAAAGACATACATAGATCTAATCTACATGTGAAGTAGAAAAAAGAAATTTTCAGTTGAGCAGCCAGAACTATGTATACATTTTAAGAAAAACAAACAGGTGCCAACCAGAAACAATGAAAAATAGAACACACTATCATGTGTGTGTTTAAACTTCCAATGATATCCTAAATTCGGCAGGGAGAAAATACTGTCATGCTTGGAGGTGTCTACATGGAACAAATGAATACTGCTGTATTTGCTTTGTTTCTAGTGCAGAAAAGTACAAAAGAAAACATTATCCCATGCTTTTTCAGACCCAGGCTAGCTGGTCTTGGTGAATTCCCGAA
>NC_022026.1:55579886-55585118 GCF_000317375.1 Microtus ochrogaster
AAAGAAAAAAAAAAGAAAAAAAAGAAAACATTTTAGTTTGGTTATTTTAGCTTTGTGCGATATTTTACTCAGGATAGTACTTCGTTCTTATTGTCACCCAAAGTCTTGTGTATTGTGGATGACTGCCCCTTTACTTGCTCATGAGGCTCCAACTCATGAATAAGAAATTGTATGGTCTTAATAGTGCCATGGAAATGCACATTATTTTTCTTAAGTATGCGATATGGATTCACTAAAGCAGGTATTCCTAAAACATGTATCAACACGACTAACCTTTGGTTCAAGGTCTTCTATACATGCCTAAGAATACACTTTCCTTCTTTATAAGACAGCACGAGTTCACCATTTGTTTCTATCTGGAAGAGTTGATGGCAACATTACAGGTCTGCACTAGATTTCAGAGAATCTCTTTTTTTGAAAGAAAAATCTGATGTCAAAGTAACAGTGAATTACTTTTGCAGTACTCAAAGAAATAATATTTCCCACAGTGGACACACCATGCCTTGTAACATCTTTCTTCTTGTCAGTCAATGGTTTCTCTGCTCTATGAGATTCCCCTTGGCTGCTGAGTCTAGGAATATAGAGCCAATCAAAGGTTTTGTAAAACTGATACATGTATGATGAATATATGGTCATATGTGTCATATACATCACACACCTATATAGCTTGCACACACAAATAACAAGAGGCTATATATAAACATAGATTATGATAAAGCCATGTGCAATTCCAGTTGTGTACATTTGTTCTTATTACTGTGACTCTTTCCAGAGAGAGTTTACTGCAAACATTAATCCATGAGAATTTTGGAAACAATTTTCACCTGTGCTCAGAGGTAGCATTGCAAGCTTGCTAGCTAGTTTAAGGACACATGTCTGGAAAACAGATAAACATGCACATTCCTGTAATGCCAAAACGGAACCCTCCAAGATAACTGTTTCCTTCAGTTGACTCCACCGAAACTTCCTAGCACAGGAGAAGTCTTTATAAGTGTGCACATGAAATCCCAACATTTGAAAGCACAGTGCTGTAAATAGCAAGGCACTCACAGTCTTTGGTACAAGCTGGCATACAGTTATTTGATGATCTTTTTGGCCTTGACCTTGGAGTCAGTCCTTGCCTTGACATTCATATACTACATTGAGAGTACAAAGTTGCGGATAGAAAGAAGTGCCTGAAAGAACACTTTTCTTTGCCTGTTTAAAACACTAGTATGTTTGTCCATAAACTGTGAAGATGTACTCAAAATATTTCAGAGAGAATTTATGGCTATGCAAACTTCCCATTCAAATCACATTCAGACCTGTTTACTTCCCGTTGAAATCGACACAGATGTCAATTTAAGGCATGTGGTAAAAGCCCCATCACTGACCATTGAGTAGCATCTGAAAACCCATCATTTGTGAAAGTTTGTGTCTGGCCTTCCAAAAGAAAATGCCTCTGAGTTCAATATTAAAGCTTGCTTTGGCAGATAGATTCCATATCAGGCAGCCCTTTAGGAAAATGCCAGCAGAGAGGTTGAAAGCTCTAGTTGGGTATATGATGTCACCACCACTAACTAGATTCATTTGCCTCCAAAAGTGGTCAACTGGGTCCCATTCCCCAATCCTGCATTTACTAGTTGGTGTCTTCTGTTGAACTTTCTGGAATGTCCAAGGCAGAGAGGTAAGAAGCTGAGAGGCAGAGGGACCCTTTGCTCCTCAGGGGCCTCTACAGGTCTCAGGTACACAGGAGGTCACCCTATCCACACCAGCTCCCTGATGATAGGTCTTTTCTTCCCTGCCTGTGTGTCCCATGGCAGGCCTTCCCACCTCCTCCTTGCTTGCAATGAAGACTAAGGACTCTGTCCTCTGGGACCTGTTAGGAACCTCCAGACTTAAAGAGTGCTTCCAAAGAACCTCCTGACACCTCACACTAAAGCTTCCCCTGTCATACTCCCTGCACAGCCTCAGAGGGCGCTCACAATGACTTTGAGGCCTTTCTTCCGTGGTCATGAAAAACCTACTGCCAGACCCACCCTAAAGCCATCTGAATCTCAAAAGCCTCACTGTTAAAGTGGGTGATCTTAAGGATTTCAGTCTGAATGTTTAAGAGAATGTTTGTTTGCTTGTTTTATTTCTGAGTGTTTGTTGTTTTGAGACAGGGTCTCACTATGTAGCCTAGCTGTGCTGGAACTCACTCTGTAGATCATGCTGGCCTCAAACTCACAGAAATCCACCTGCCTCTGCCTCCTGGGTGCTGGGTGTACCAGCATACCTGGCTTCAGTGTGAATCTTTATATGTGCACTAAGCCTTCATTGCCACCCTGCCTTCTGGGAAGTTTTGGTGTGGTCTAAAGCCTTGTCCAGTGACATAGAACAAAATCATCCCTGCCTGATTTCTACAGCACCTCTCTGCTTGCATTAATCTGTTATCTAATGGGGAAAAACAGATCAGTAAGGAGACACAGTGGTTACTGCATTTCCCATTGCTCTTTAGATGTCCTTTTACACCTTGGGTCACTTTTAGACCTACTTTACCCCATTTATTGTCTTCTGTTAAAATGTCTGCCCTTTCCTGCTACCATCCCACACCAATTATTTTAGAAAATTGTGTTTAAAATGCCAAGTAGTGCTTGTCCTTCTGCGACAGATCACAGGGACCTGCCTCTCCCTCCAGGCCTGGGATATTAAGCCCCATTTATCACTGTTCAATAATTTTAAGTGTTGTTAAATGCTGGAAATGTTAGTGCGATTCCTTACCTCTACCTACTGTAAATCTCCTTTGAATGTTCTCTCTATGTGATTCAGACTCTCAAGACCAGACTCTGTTACAGGCCGTCTGTCTGCTTGTGCTTGTCAGCCTTACACCATTTCCTTTTAGAAGCCTACTAAAATGCCTTGGTTGTACTCTGCTGGCTTGAAACAGTGCACAGATGCCTTGAGCAGCCTGCAATGCAGAAACATATGTACACCAGCTCCAGTTCCAGAAGGTGCTCTACCTGCCAGGGTATTTGCAAATAGCTTTAAGAGGTTTTTGTCAGGTTTTGCATTTTGGCATTGCATCCTGGGGTATACACCTCAGAAGGCTCTACAGCCATTTCACCCAGGTCAGAGGGCAACACTTGCCCTGGTGGCCCAGCGGGATGGCTGCCATTGGTACAGTTCACAACATTCCATTAGCATGAAGGGTTGTGAAGTTACTGATGCAAAGACATTTGCTGCACCCCCATTCCTGCTGTATGAGCTGGCAGCTTGCTTCTCTTTCTGGGTCAGCTTGCCCTCTGCTGTTGTAATGTTAGGTCCATTAGAAGAACATCCCTTGGGGTCTGTTCTTGCCAGTTTGGGGTCTGGGGTTTTGTTTTTTTCGTGACACCCTGGGCTAAGCTGGTAGTTTGAAGAAGAGATGGCACCCGAGACAGCAGCGTCTGCTGTCCCTGCAGAGGTAGCAGCCCTTGTTGTAGCACCAGGGACAAGAAGGGGCAGTGGAAGAGTTCTTGGGCCACACAGGCTGAGGCAGAAATGATGGGGAGCAGGAGGAGAGGATGGAACAAGGAACAACAGAAAGGCAGAGGAGGCAGAGCACTGGTGCTGAAGAAAGACAGAAGGCAGTGAGGATCCAGGGATCGAAAATGGTGGGATCTACCTCCCTGGAAGTGTTTGAGGAGTCTGGAAGGGCCAAAGGCCTTGGCATTCTAGGTCTTGCACTTGTGACAATAGCCCCTGTCAGGGGACAAGGGTTCCAACACTGTAGACCCTAGAACCTGGATGTTAGGATCAAGGACCTGAGCATTCTAAGGAAGAAATGTAAAACTTGGGAGTGTTCCTTACTTCTGCTCCACCCTGCTGCTAGAAATAAGGGATTGTAGAGGCTCAAATGTCCCACAGATACTGGGCTTTAAATCCTTAAGAAATAAGTCTCCAGCAAAAGTATTTGCAGCCAAGAGTCTCTGGATTATTAAGCATTAAAAAGACTTTTTAATTCTTTATTCTATTATTCTGTTTAATGGAAACAATATTAAACTTCCCCCTAACATTTCTTTATGTCCATACATTAGTTCTTCTCTCAACAGTCACAAGAAAGTCACCGTTTGAAGTAGATGGCAATTATTATCAGAACCTCTAATGGTCAACGTGACTTGGATGCCCCCAAACCCGCAAAACGGGTCATCTAAAGGATGAATCTGTCCATTCCAAGTCTGAGGGACCATCAGGGAAGAAGGGAAGGAACAATTGTAAAAGTCAGGAGTGGTGGATGTTTGTCAGGAAATTCCATTTGCAGGACATGATAGCACTGTTGACACATGAATTCCATGGCAGCTGTGCCCACATGCACAACACAAACACAAGATCAAACCAGGAAAAGCTTATCATGGATTACGAATCAGTTCATGAATTTACAAAAATCTCTTAGCAAGTGATGGTTATTGGGGAAGAACCCAGCTTTGTAAGGGATTTGACTCCTGAGAAGTGACTCATGCGCCAATAAACATTCTTAAAGCCCTGCACATTACAAGGTCTTAGGAGGACGTTAAACAGTACATGTAGTTGGTAGGTAAATATGGCAGGAGGGGAAGAACAGAAATTTTCTGATGGGATTGATCCGAGCAAATTCTATATACGTATGAAATTATTGAATGATAAAAGTGGCTAAATGAACTTGACACCAGCCTAATGATGTGTTTTCAATTAGATTCCATGTGGAATCAGGAAAGAAGAAGCTACAAAGACTTGTCTTCCAGCCACCACACATAAACTATAACATGTATCTCCACACAGACACACAGAAAAATAAATAAATGTAATTTCAATTGCTTAAAATATATTGAACAACACACTAATTTAGGAATATATTCTTGTGTTTGGGGACATGATTACTTCTCAGGAAAGCTTATGCTTGGAGAATTTAACAGATTTCAAAATTCTTTCATTTCGTCATGTGGCTAAAACTATGTAAAATGGGTCTGCTTTGCACAAACACGTGAGGAAAGACACACACAGGCTAAGTATGTTTTTTTTACAAAATAACATTATATACAAATCTCCTGAATAACTTTATCCATATAGTATCTGTATCATGATGATATTATTTGATTTAGACATGTGATATTTCATTTTTTTTCACTTTCAGAATTATTTCTCCGTTAGAGAAATTCTTTTTTTTTTTTTTGATTTTTCGAGACAGGGTTTCTCCATAGCTTTTGGTTCCTGTCCTGGAACTAGCTCTTGTAGACCAGGCTGGCCTCAAACTCA
>NC_022026.1:55585218-55590284 GCF_000317375.1 Microtus ochrogaster
TGCAAAGATATGTTGCATTCTTTTTTCTTTTTTTTTTTTTCTTTTTTTTTGGATTTTCGAGACTGGGTTTCTTCTTAGCTTTTGGTTCCTGTCCTGGAACTAGCTCTTGTAGACCAGGCTGGCCTCAAACTCACAGAGATCCGCCTGCCTCTGCCTCTTGAGTGCTGGAATTAAAGGCGTGCGCCACCACCGCCCGGCGAGAAATTCTTTACATTAAATGTCAAGTGCAATATCTTAGGTATTGCCCTGATGCCGTTAATTTTCCTATTTAACTTATTATAAGGAGATAAGTCAGGAAACATTTGCAAAAGTCACTGGCAATAGATCCAGCCAGTTATGTGTGTTAACACTTCTTTGTCTGGGCATACCCTCTGCTTGCAATATGCAACTTCATTTTTGTAGATGAAATGAATGTAGTTTGATTGAAAAGTGTTTAAAATAAGTACGGTATCTGACCATGAAGAATTCTCTCAGACAATAAAGCAACATTAAAAAGTAGGCAAAATAAGTGAACTCAGACAAATATATGTCTAAAATCCTACCAACTATCTTTAATATAATAAGTGATCAAGATGATCCCTATAATAGCATATGAAGAATGTTCAAGAATAATACTGTCAAATATCACAAACTAATTATTCGTGGAAAGAGGGCATGGGGGAAGATATAAGGAAATGAAGCATGAAAACACTTTTAGACAGTTTCAGGGAAGTCATCAGCCAGAGTGTCATGGTGGCAGTCAAGTCAACTAGCTACTGTGACATCATACTTGATGTTATAGCAACAGGAATGATCTGACAGTACACAGAACATTTCTAGCCATAGGCAGAAAGGACACAAGAGGAAATAGGCAAAGAAAGCTCACGTATCTTGAGTTGCCGTATAGCAGGGCTTAAAATCATCTAACATGGAGCGATTATTTCAGAGAATGAAGAAAATGAGCTTCCTCAGGTAGAGTTCTAATGTTTGACCATAAAATTCCTTATGTTTTTGGTCACAAGCAGTGGTTCAAATTAAGATTCTGATTTAGGGACCTTGAACTTGGGTTTCAGGCACACCTAGGATCCCTAGGTTTCCTGTTTGACATGTTTCCTCCACTGCCTAGTGCCGTCTACCTGCAGACTCTGAATCCATCAGAGCAGCTCTGATTGTTCTAATCCTAGACAAGGCCGCAGATTTGGGTATTGGCACAGGGCTGAAAGTTAAACACCCAAAAGATCAATCCTGAATGACAACAGGTTTTCCTCTCTCTCTGAAAACTATTTTCAGGAAAAGGAAAAGAGACGACAATGAGGAGGACAACCAAGATGACCCTCATTCAAAGAGGAATAAGAAGGACCAGGCCTTCCAGGACCCTCACGCTATAGAGGTAGGAGCGATGGCCACACAGCTTCCCCATTTGAGTCATTGCCCACTCTGTGTCAGTCATTTCCATCTCCATGTTGGCAATAGAATCCTCGCAGACACACTCATGAAAGTCTTCTCCATGGCTGCATTGATTTTGAGGCAGAGCAGGATTTTAAGTATTGACACAAACATAGCTTTACTGTGCAGCAGGACAGAGACAGGACACACAGAGATATTTTCCCAAGCCCAAACATGAGGAATGGGGTTCCAGAAATTCCCTCACCTTGCAAATAGGGAGGGAGAATTGAACCCCACCTTCTACGGTTAGGAAAGACATAAACTTGAACAATAGAGTGGTGGGCTACTAGCTCCAATGCTCTTCTTGCTTTCTTCCTGAAAAAACAAAAAGCAAAGTGGGGTTGTGTGAAGGGACGTGGGAGAGCTTAGGGATGCTTATGTCAAAGAGCTGGCATTTCAACTTCCACAGTCTTAACTTTAACAGCCAGTAAGGGGTAACACAGCATGGTTTGAATGGAAGCATAAGAGAGGAGGGAGCATTGTAAAGGTTTTCTGGGAAGTTCTCATCAGACAATGTGTAACTATGGCTGACTTTTACCTTTCTCAAGCAAGAGTTGAAAGACTTGTCAAAGCGTGCCATTTCTCTGGGACAGACACAGGTAGTTTTTGGATAAAATGTACCTAGATCTACCCGAGTCTAGCAAGTAGAGTTCTTGACCCATTGATGTTTCTGTTGCATATGGTCACCTAAATGTGAACACTGCCTTTGTTCCCAAGGTTAGCATCTTAAATGTGTGCATGTAAAACTGCTCCCTGATTCTAAGGTATGAGATGCGGTAGTGCAAACATAAAGACGAAAGCTTCTGTACGTGTCTGTCTTTCTGATAGAGAACAATGGCTTCACAGCGTTCTCCTGATGAGGGAGTAAAACAAGAAATGGAGACTCAAGGAGAGCATGTGGATGACTAGTCCAGTCCCAGGCCTTTACTCTGCTAACGATCACATGGGACCTGATGCTCACGTTCCAAGAAAACAGCAGACAATCGAGAAAAGTGCATTTAGGGCCTCACACCTACTTAGGTTAGGCTTCTGTGCACCCTGCACGTGCCCTACTCGGGATGATAGCTCTTTGTGACACCAGTGTTGTAGGCAGGGTAAGGGAAGCTGTCTGCTGGAATGTTTGGTAATTGGTTATATTTCTTTCTGGTGCTAGCATTTTGTGGACTGTGGTGGTTGGTTTACCTGTCAGCCTGACAGGACTTGCAAGCACCTGAGAGGGAGATGTCTTTTTAGTACTCTTTTGTATTCTTTGAAATTTCTTGGTCATTTTCACCTGCACAGTACAATATTTCTTCTTCATCCTCACCTGCAGTCTCTCCCTGCAACTCGTGGATGTAGATGTCCCATCTGTGGCTGAGCACTCACTGTTGCTCATGGCCAGTCCTTCCAAACATAATGTGTCTCTGCACTGATGACTAGTCATTGCAACTAGTAGCTTCTCAAACCAGTATTGAGAGCAGTGCAGACCTAGGCAAGCAAACATGAATATTTAGAAGGCAGTTTAACAACATGATCATTTAGCAGACTGACAGTAAGTCCTCCCCCCAGAACTCTGAAGGAAGTATCAGTTCACTAATTATACGTTTTGACAATGTTTATAGCACGAGGTATCCCCTCATTCATGTGGAGCAGGCTTCAGATTCAATCAGGACAAGAATTGGTTAGGTGCAGGAACAGAACTGCAGTCATTATACGAGTGGGCTCATCATGCCTTGCAAGCCAGTATTGTATTGTTCTGAGTCCAGCAATGGGTAAGATCACTTACATCCTTTCCCTCATGACAGCCATCATAACACCTTCTGGGTACTGTGAACAGTAGCCAGCTGGGAGATTTCCAGGTGAGTTCAAGACTGACTTCCCTACAACCTGTAACAACAGTGTATAGTATCTCAGCCACAAGCACCTACTGGCTTGTTCTGTTGGGCAACCAATAGCAGTGGCAATTGCCTTTACATTTTGGTCACCTCTGAGGCCTGCTGGACAATAGGGAGGTATTCTGTGTGCAGGGCTGAGATTTTTACTTAATGATCTATGGTTTCAGGGATTAACATTGTTCACCCCCAAGCAGTATCCTTGTTAAAAATAGTGTGTATGGGGGCTGAAGAGATGGCTTAGTCCTTAAGAGCACTGTCTGTTTTTTCCAGGAGACAAGTGTTCAATTCCTAACACCACATGTCAGCTCACACCTGCCTGTAACTCCAGTTCCAAGGCATCTGATGCATTCACACAGATGTAGTTACCCTACTACTTTATTTTTTTATTTTTTATTTCTATTGCTTTATAAATAATACCATTCAAACTTTCCACTTCCTCCCTTCCTCCCATTTCCCTCCCTCTACTGCACTCACCCTCCTTCCTCCACCTTCAGTCCTAAGAGACAGCCCTGTGGGAAGTCCACGGCCCTCCACCCTCTATCCATGCCTAAGAAGGTGTGCATCCAAACAGGCTAGGATCTCAAACATCCAGTACATGAAGTAGAGACAAATCCCAGTGCTATTATCATTGGCTTCTCAGTCAGCCCCCATTGTGAGACACATTCAGAGAGTCCAGTTTAATCACAGTCCAGCTGGCTTTGGTGAGCTTCCATGTAATGGCGTAAACGAATGCAGACATATTGTAAATATATATATATATATATTTATAATATACATATAATATATATATATATTATATATATATAGCTTTAATGGAGAAATAGGCTTACAGAACCACCGTTCCCACGGAGACCAGGAAAGCAAAAGCAGCAGCTGGGAGCACACTAGCCAAATTTATAGGCAAACATTAGCCCGAGGCGAACACACCCCCTTAGGGGCGGGACTTATCCCTACATCTCCCCTTTTTGTCTAAATAAGACAGAACTAAACCAAATACAACTATATACAATAATAACAAATAATAAATATAACAAACAATATTGAGAACAAGTTTTGCTAAACATTCTATCTCAAGGAGTCTAAATAATGTAGAGAGTAACTACAATTATATAATCTTCAACTCCATCAAAGATCTGAGAAGGGAATAAATATTACTTAACAAATGAGATATATCCAAAATGTGCAACAATTGACAGAGACAACTGACTACCTGGGAAATCACCCAAAGTCTCGTTTGCAATGTTGAGTCAACCAACTTTGACTAAGGCCTAACATAACTGACATACTATTATTAAAAGCAAGGAACTTTTCAAAACTATCTTACCCTGTCTTGGCAGGATATGACAGTCCTGTTTTATCCATTGATGCACGCTTTGTATCTCTGTCAGTGGTTGAGGTATGGGCATTTCTTTGCCCAAAGGCCAGTTCTGCCAAATAGAAAAGCTACAGGTGGAGTGTCTTTGGTGCTCAACATTCTCTCAGGAATAGAGCAGTGTTGCCAGGAGCAATTGTGTCTCACTATCATGAAACTCTGAGTTAGACTAAAGGCCATTTTCTACAGCTCTTTGAAGAGGTTGAAGATTTTCTATCTATACTAAGTATAATCTCTATATATCTAGAGAACCTGATTAGTCTAATTATAAATGACATACTTTGATGACTATTTATCTACATAATTCTCAATATCTATCTAACTTAAAGACTAAGACAATAAACAACTGTGTAACAAATGAGGATAATGACCTCCAAACATAAACACTGTACAAA
>NC_022026.1:55592834-55593671 GCF_000317375.1 Microtus ochrogaster
CTCCCCACTCCCTTCCCCTATTCTCACTTCTTCATACTCCCTGAGTTTTCCTTAGCTGTCCACATCCTGTGCTCTCCACTCCCTCCCCCTATTCTCACTTCACTTCTCCACCCACAGTCTGCCCCTCACATTCTCTCATATCATGTCTTCCAATACCTCCTCTTACAATATATTGTTCTCGGGGTCTAAGGTCATCAGTCCTCATGTAGCTTCTCTCTGCACACTTCTTTTTGGTTAACCCTTACATCAACCCCTCCTTTTCCCATTCCCATTATTCCACAAGATGCTTGAGCCGTTCTTACACCATGATTTCTGCTCTCCACTTTGGTGTTACCAGTATTGTGCTCTTTTCCGTCCTTTGTACAATCTTCTCCAAACTCAAGGTTGTGTTTCTAGTTTCTTGGGTCCCAAATGGACTCCAAGAGAAGCACACAAAGCAAAATAGTCAAAGCTAGGACACACATAGGAGGGAAAAAATGCCGTGTTTGTCCTTTTGGAGGTGGGGTGACCTTACTCACTGTAATTTGTTTCCAGTTCAATTCATTGACTTTCAAATAGTGTTATTGAGGAATTAAATCAGGTTAAGGTATGTCTGTGAAGTTATCTTGTTAGTGAATGCAGTAAGCTCCAACCCATTGTGAGTGGTGCCGCTCCCTGGGCTAGGCATCTAGAATGTATATGTAAAGTGGAAAGCCAGCTGTAAGCAAGAGATCAAGCAAGAAGGATATCTGTGTTTATTCTCTCTCTGTTCTTTTTTTTAAATATTTACTTTATTTTATTATGTATACAATATTCTGTCTGTGTGTCTGCCTGCAGGTCAGAAGAGGGCACCAGACC